>NW_027526445.1:189148194-189525600 GCF_048455015.1 Haemaphysalis longicornis
CCCCACGACTTGTTGTAGAAGGTAAGCAGTTGCCGGAGGGCGTGACCGCCGAGATGTCGCAAAGCTGAGTATGTAACGTCATCGGCGCCTGGCGAAGAAAGCAGGTTAACGGACGCTAACGCTGAGATAAGCTCGTGCATAGTGAATAATTCCACCGTGAGCGTAGCATTCGGACTGGAGAGCCAATCAGTCAGGACTTCTGAAATCATTGCAGAGCTCCGGGGAGCTGTAACCTTGGCGCGAAATTCGTCAGCTACGTCCAGTTCACGGACGCCACGCTGGAGAGCTATTGATGAGAACGGATGAGCTTGACTCGGTGTTGCTCTCAGGCTGCAGAAAACTTGCCAAATGCGAGTTAGCGGTTTGCGGGGATAAAGCTTGGAACAAAATTCTCTCCTAGGTTTTCTTGCAAACTTATTGAGCTGCTTCTGAATGCGCTTCTTGGCATGTCTTGAAGCTCGAATGTCATCTGGTGACAGCGTTTTTCTCGCACGTCGCTCTGCTCTCCTGCGAATCGCACGAAGGCATTCATACTCTGCGTCCACTGGTGCCCACGCCTTTGGCGCCAAGCTCCGCCGTGTTGACTGTGAGTGGACCCTGGCAATAGATTCCGGCAGCTCTTCGCTCGTAGCCAATGCAGCATCATTATCCTCCAGCATGTCTCGGAAAGTCGACCAGTTTACAGTCGACAGTGGCCGCTTGATGGTACCGCCGCGAACTCCATCAATCATGGTGTACGTTGGGATATGGTCGCTGCCGAAGCTTTTAATGTCTGGGTACCAAGATACGACAGTCAACCGAGACGTGGACACCATAGTCACATCCAACACGCTTGAAGCCCTGCCCTGAAAGAACGTGGGACAACCACTGTTGAGCACTGATACTCCTGCTTGGCTGGCCACATCGAGCAGACGGTTTCCCCTTGGTGTCGTCTTAACACTGCCCCAAGCTGGATGGTGCGCGGTGAAGTCCCCCGTAAGCAAGTGCGGCGGCGGTGTTGTGTCCAAGAGGGCTTGCAGGCGCTTAACACTGAACTTTGCCTTAGGTGGAATGTATCCTGTGATTACAGTGAAAGCCACCTGATTGTGCTTCACCGTTGCCGCGACATACTCATTCGAGTCATCTGGCTCAACATTACGCACTAGAAAAGTTAAGCCATTACGAATGGCAAGGAGCACTCTGCTGTTTTCTGAGCTCGTCAAAGACCAATGCAGAGAGTGTCCCGAAAGGCGGACATCCCGGCGCAGTCTGGATTCTGAAATGGCGACGACTGGGAACCTGTGTTTATTGATGAGTTGCCTAAAGTCAGACAACCGAGATGATAGTCCGCAGGCATTCCACTGAAACACTGTTGCCTGATTCCGAAGCGTTTGCATCGGCACCGTCATAACACTCCTAATAGAAGTTACAGCCAGTTTCGAAGGAAGGGGGTAATGATGTCAAGTAGAGTAAGGATAGCACGAGTCACAGGAGACGTGAAAGGTGCTAGAACTGACCATACGGCGTCAATGAGGGAGACATTGATGAGCCAGAGTTCGTAGATGGTTGCACGCTCTGCCGGCTCATGCGGTCTTGGCTGCCACGTGTCCAGGTGTGCTGCCGTGGGGCAGCAGGAGCGGTGGGAGGGGTTGAAACTTGCGGAACGTGATCAGGCGTCTGAAGTGGTAGCAGCGGGAACTCGGAGAAGTCAAAATCGGTGTTCTGATCTCTTCTGTGGTTCTGGTGGTGTCGCGACGCGTGGAGCGTTTCTTCGATGAGACCACCGCCTTCGCTGCCTTGTAATCCACTTTGTTTTGGCTCTTGTACTTGTAGATGCTTCTCTCCTGTCGAAACGTCGGACAAAAGTTGAAGTCAGCCTCATGAGTCCTGCCACAGTTTGGACAGCGCTTCTCAGTTGAAGTACAGGCCTTCAGCTCATAGTCGTCTTCACAGCGGGGGCAGCGCAATTTGCGCTTGCACGTTCCAGCGATATGACTGAAACGCTGACATCGCGTACACTGCACCGGCTTCTCTTCGTAGTCGTGCACCTGGTGTCAAGTGTATCCCAGGATGACATATTAAGGTCTCGTGTCAGTGGTGAAAATAATTTGTATGACCTCTGATGTCCCCATGCGTCGCGCCGATCGTGCTTGTGTTCTCTGCCGCACGCTCTCAAGTATTTCAATATCAGTGATGCCCTGAGGTACTCCTCTTCCAATAGCGCAGCTTGCTGGGCGAGGTTCATAGGCACGCACGGGAATGTCCCTGATCGCTGTTATTTGCAGGAGGCGTTCAGTAGCGTCGGCATTCCTTGTGTCTATAGCCATGGCCTGTAATTTGGTCGCAGCTGCAGCACCCCGTCCGGTGCCTTGCCTTCCAGGCTTTCTTTCAGCAACAGTGGATTAAAGCGAGTAATATTTTTTTTGGAATCTAGCGGCTTTAAGATCACAGTAAGCCCATGCTTTGGGGAACTTGCAGCTGCGTTGCCTGCCGCGATAGACAGAGATCTTTTAGATCGTCGACGTCGTTTGGGAGGCACAACAAGTTGAAAGTTGTCGTCGGAGAGGAGTGTGCCGTCTTTAGCGTACTCATAGGTCATGGTGGTCGAAGACTCGGAAGAGATTGAGCTGATGTCGTGATCCATACCTTCAGTGGTGATGTCAGCGCGTGTAGTCGCAATCGCATCCTTTGGTGCAATCCCCGTAGACAGCAATGTTGCAGGAGGTTGGACAGGCACACTCTGTGGAGCATCAGAAGTGGACGGTAGGCCTAGCGCCCCAGGGGCAGCCGCAGCCATCGAGCCAAGATGTGTAGCGGGCGGATTGGGAAGCCCCGGAAGCTCCGCGGAGCCCGCGGGCTGCATCGCGAACGTTGGAGAACACTGTTCTAACCACGTCGTCGGTCGGCCTTTTGGCTAAGATCAAAGTGTGCAATGAATTGACTGTACATAAATATCTTACGATACGAATTTGCTTCCTCAAACCCTTTTCTTTGACACCACAATTACCATTGTGCTACCTTTCTAGCATCTGCGATGAATTTGCGCAGTTTTACTGGTCACCGGGATGCCCTTTTTATCTGCCTCAGTGGATTTTATTCACCGAAACTTTTAATTTGATACCCCATACGCTTTGCGGAATTTCTTTGAATTTTAACCTAATTTATGACTTACCATGGGTAATGCATTAAGATAATTAGGAAACATCTTTTATTTGTCCCAAGTGAATCCCCTCATAAAGACTTTCAACTTGATACCCCATACCCCGCGGCGGCATCACTTTGATTTTTAAACCAATCATTGACTCACCATGTCATGATAATGACCAGGACAACTTTTTTTGTTTCACGTGATTTCCCTGATCAAGTTTTCAATTTGACACCCCACATGCCCTAGCAGCATATCACTTTGGATGTTAACCATATCTATGACCCACCATGGCTATGTCGCGATGATAACCAGGAAGCAAATTGCTATTTGTCCCACGTGAATCCCCTCATCGAGATCTTCAATTCGATGCTCAACACAACCTACCGGCATCGCTATGAATTTAAAATCATTGTATGACTCACCGTGACTGTGTCATGATTACAACCAGGATGTATTTCTTATGTGTCCAACACTAGTTCTCTAATCGAAACATTTAGTTTGAGGCCCCACACGCCTAAGGGTCATTTTATGAATTCCAACCATTATTATGACTCACCATAGCTAAATCAGGACTATGGCCAGGAAGCCTTTTGTGTTTGTCCTACTTCATTTCCGTCCTCGAGACATTCGATTTGATACCCCACATTCCCCAGCTGCACAATATTAAAATTTTAACCTAATCTGTGACTAGTTATGAATCCGGCATTACACGGTCGCCATTTTTCGTAATTATTTTATATTCCTTTCTTTAGCTTTTCGAAATTTTGTTTGATCAATTATCCACATTTAGTCTATTATAGCGATTGCTCGGCGTAACACGGTCTGGGTGGGGTGGGGGCTGTAGGGGAGTGCTGGGCGAACAATTCTACTCATTAAACAGACAATGGCATATCCATGAACGCCTCGTGCTTCAGAGACTCGCGGAGACTGTTCGCTTTGACACAAGGCGTTTTTTCAGTATGCAGAGCAAGAATGCACGGGACCGTAACCCTAAGCAGCTTTGACGTAAATGAACTGAGCAGTGCGCGCAAGTTCCCTCGCCCAATGTTTTGTTTCTCCCCCAGGACCCAGCACACCATCGAGTCTGGACCTCCTCCTGTCATGAACACGACCACGCAGCCTATATCAAGAGTTTGGTATCCAATATATACGTACAATTGCTTACAATCAACGCCAATCATCATGGCAAGCCGGTATAGCTGTAATAAATCTGCAGCGTAAATGGTTTCCGCCCTCACAGGAGTTCCGGTATCATGTCGCACCGAATGCGAGAGTTCGAGCGATCGAATTTGCACAAGTGTGATTTTTACCCCACGTAAATTTTAAAAATCGGAATGGTAATGAATTCGGAGTCCATTTGAGCTCGACTAAATTCTGAGCATGATTCAGTTTTGAGTCCATTTGATTTCTCAACTAATTTTGAGTTTTCAGTCCATTTTGAGTTCTGAGGTGAGTTTAAGTTTTGAGTGCGTTTTTTAGTTCTGAGTACATTTTGAGTTGTCAGCCCATTTTGAGTTTGAATCCATTTTGAGTTCTGAGAACGTTTTAAAGTTCTGCGTGCATTTTAAGTTTTGAATCTGGGTAAATTTGGAGTTTCAGAGTATTTGAGTCCATTTTGAGTTTTGAGTACGTTTTGAGTTTTTATTACATTTTGAGTTCTGAGTACATGTTGAGTTTGAGTCCATTTTGAGCTTGAGTACGTTGTCAGTTTGAGTACATTTTGAGTATGAGTAGATTTTGAGTTGGAGTACATTTTGAGTTTGAGTACAATTTGAGTTCTGAGGAAATTTTGACTTTTGAGTCCATTTGAGTTCTTAGTTCACTGAGTTTTGAGCCGGAGTGAGTTCTGAGTTATGCGCTGACGCTGCGTTAGAGAGAGTGAGAGCATATGTGTTGCTCAGCAACGAGCCTAATTTTGAGTGAGTGGTGATTCCAAAACAAATTTGCGAGTAAGTTTGAGTGAGCCGCGCCATCTTTGCAGAAGTATGAACGTGGCAAGGCGTCAGCATCACTTTTGGTTAAACTGTAAAACTATGTGAAAACTTATCTGATGACGTCAATGAAATTAAGAAATGAAGCTAAGTGAAGCCAATTGTAATTTCGATGAGAACTTCCAAGTGGGTTGCTCAACATTCAAATGAGGCGTCAGGGCGAAATCCATGGTTAAAAGACGAAGGATGCTACTTACGATGAGCATTGTAGCTGCGAGAAGAGTCGCCTTCATATGAACGTCCAGGTCCATGGGGAAGCTGACGCCGAAGTTGTCACAATCGGTGAACAATTCCTTCACCAGTCCGCTCCACTTCTTGGTGATAGTACCCACAGCAACGCCGTTCAGGGAGCGCACCTTTCAAGATAAGGGAGAAGTTACGGTCTTATATCAGTATAGCTCTTTTTATGTGTATAAGCAAGAATGTGCGATTTAATGTACCTTTAAAAAAGGTATGTAAAATAATGATCTCATTTAGGCCTAGCTCCCATCAGTTAAAGATGCATGCGTGATTCATGAACCCGAATTTTCTCCTGCCCTACATTTCGGTTCCCTTAGGATAAATTTTACAACGAGCTCGTTTTGTTCATGAATGACTCGGGTCCTGTACAATGATAACTGGTAACAGGCGGTCGAAAGTATGCCGAAAAAAGTGGCCGCATATCTGCTCTTTCGTTGTAAATTGTCGTCAAGAGACGATAGTCTCTGTACACATTTGCCAAGGAAATGCCCCCCTTTGCTTTCCCGCTCACATCTCATGCTGTTCCTGTACCGTTGCGCTCATCCCATGGTAAACACACTAAAGGTTTGCGCAAGCCGACTTGAATTTACCGCGTTCCACTGCTACAGGCCAGGTTCCTCGATACCAGCGCTGCAGTACGGTGGAGAGGCGCGCGAATGTAGGCGACCGTCTACAAGATTTACAGTACCGCACGGCCGTGCTACACATGCGTTCCAAGCAGAACCTGGAACCTAGCTAGTGGAAACTTTTGTTGCTGTTGCCGCGTGATTTTTCATATGCCGCCAGGAGGCGGCGGTTTTCTGCAGTAGATGTAGAATACCATTTCCTATCGAAAGCCAAGCATCCATGAATTTTTATAATCAAGGAACACTGTAAATATCCCTTTTGTACTAATTTCCTGTCTTATATTTGCGTCATGTCTTGTTGTTGTTCAACAAAGTTGACTAGTACGTACATATAAACCGGGCTTAGACGTTTACATTTCGCTGTGAGTATATAAGACTATTGCCCAATATCACGTTTACTTTCGCCGGCTGGCTGAATCGAGTCACAGACAGACAGACAAAAATTTCTGGGTTTAAGTAGCCCAAGAAAGACTATCGTCTTTAAAAAGCGTTCGGATAAATTCTTTATATAGCCACTCGCACCGTGCCCAGAGTACAGCCGCAGTGCGCAAAAGACAGCCTTGAATCCTGCTACATTTTTCAAATTATTTTTGTTTTGTTTGGTAAACTCGGCAGACGCACTTACTTCAAATTTAACATCACAGGCGCAAGGCAGGCTTTGCGTGCAGCAGGGTCCCACGATAGTCAGCGTCGGCTTGCGAAATCGATCGTAGACGGTGAAGATAGGGTAGCAGAGTGAACACCGCTGAGATACGAAGCCAATTGGTGTTCCCGGGGGCGCTTGGACCTGCAACTTCTGCGAATTCAAAAAAGGTAACAACATTGACTAGCAAACAAAACCCCACAACCCCACCCACAATGCGAGCTACGGCAACATGAAGTCGCTGCACAGATGCCATTCGACGAAAGTGCGGATTTTACACCGATACTACTAGCGATTGGCATCAGCAGTGATTTTGTCGAATGGTTTATCCGACCCTTTTTACAGACTCCATATCGCCGTGATGCAGTGCCTCCTACGACGCCTTTGTAGGAAAAACGGTACTCTTCTGTGCAGTAGTCCGCCTGTTATAAACAGATCACCTTCAAGCTCAGCTTGCATAATGAGATATCGAAGCAGAGGTCAATGCGAGACTGCTGGCTAGACTGTTGCATGGTATCGAGCGTTCCGAGCAATAAATTAGGGTAGCGGCGATGAGACTGAGTGGGTTGTATGCAAATACAATGTGGCCATACCTCATCCACTTCATCTCAACTTGCCGCAGGTACCGTCTTTGCATTCTTTGACATCCCAGCCAGGCCATGCAGTGCATCTGGACATGACAGTATCCCTTCCAAGCTATACAAAACAACTTTCGCTGCTCTAGACTATAAATATACCACGGACTACAACCACCGTGCCGTGTTCCTTTTTTTTGCTATTTGCACCACTCGGCAAGGTGTCTTATCGCATTTGTGACCATCGTCCACAGCTCCTACACAGACGAGTAATACGAAGGGAAACACGTCCTTTTGGTTTGAGGAGTGTTTCTTGTACCTCCCCAGTTATATTGAATTCTTACCTCATCTTCACTAAATTTCATACTTTCATTGATAACAACTATATATAGAGTTCTGCCTTCCGTATGTTTTCTGTGTTCCTCATCTGATTCTGCCCTCATCGGATCCGCACTGTCCTGGTGATGAATATTCGAAAAGCGTGTGGTGCGAGCCATGAAGCATTAAGAATATTGCCACAATACATTATTCCATGCCACCGCGCCTACCGTCGATTTGCATTTGGCAGAAATAATGAAAGCGTCATGATCCTGTGTCTCGTGCGTGTTATTATTCTGATCTCTTGCCGTATTTTTCTTCCTCGTAAAATTTTACTTACACGCTCTAATCGTACACATGATTTGTTTATTACGTATTCGGAAAGCTCAAACGGCTCCTACAGGCCTCATCTGAAGTTGTAACCCTTAGAAATTACCCCTGTAAGCCTCAACACTGTATCTGATAACAATCGTAAATAGAAGGCCTCAACACATTAACTAGTTCCATTTTCAGTTGGCTAGCACCAGGGATCGCCCGTAGTACAGTGGGTGCGTATTGAAGTCACATTCCGTAGGCCACTGGATGAAATACAAGTCACCGCATTTCTTTTTTTTTTTATTCTTTCTGCACAATCGACTATACCTTAAATGGCCGCAGGGTTACGAGGAAGCTAAATTTATACGTTGTGGAGAATGTGTTGCTGTTGAAGAGACATTCGCTGACGCTACGAACTTGTAGCTGGCCTGTGTAGTTATTTTTAGTCAACAACCTTTGCAAGGAAAAAATTGCACTCACACTTACTATACTTCCCAAAGTGAAATTTTTGAGCAGCTCGGTCTGAGCAGCTCTGTCACGGAACATATCCCCTGCATCTCAGGAAATGACCTTGTGAGCAGGGTCATGTGAGCAGGGGCCCTATTCTCGACTGCAGAAATTCACACTGAACGGTGAATTGGCCGAAATTCTTTTCTGATTTAATTTCAATTTTGGTCACGTGCTTCCGCTTGACAAAGCTGTTGTGTGGGCTTTCGTCATTTGGAAATTTCATGACGTTGACTGGCACCAGTTCTAATGTTTGCCTTATTTCGATTTGCTGAAAGCACACCATTCCTGGCCGACAGTGAAAAACTAGAATAAATACTGCGGACATGACACTGTAGGGCTGTCTTCGCTATTCAACAACAATACGGCCTGTACGTGACGCCCTCTCTGTGATTGGCTGAGAATTAGTGACGTAATTTGAACAGTTGGTGGGAACAAACCCATGTCACACATCGGCGACTTAAGCCTGCGAAAAAAGTGACGTAATGCTACGTAACAGCTTGAAAACTGCGGATGCTGTCACCGTGAAATACGGCGAAAAATTTCACCGACCTTCGGCGCCGTGAAACCCCCGTGGATTTGCAGCAGGCGAAGTTGTGCACGACGCGTGGTTGAAAGATGTTTTTTACCGAAAGAAATAATAGTTTTGACTGTTTCCAAGTCAGCGATCACGCAGCACACAAATAACGTGCGGTATTTTGTTAGTATGTTTGGCAATAAAATAAAATGATTTATTGGTCGTAACATCAGCACAAGAGGGCAGTACAAGCCTCTTCATGACTAAGAGAAGCCAATGATGGCAGTTGTCCACACTCCTTGTAGTAAGCTGCTTGATCACATGATGGAACTAAAGAGGAAAATGAAGAAAACCGACTTGTTTATTGATTACTGCGTCGATTGACGTCGAGCTTGACGAATTGGTGATTCCGCGGCATCGGTGCGCTCCGCGGTTATCATTTGTAGCGCTTGGCTGCCCTTAAGCGTCATACAACAAATGGCCGGGGCATGTGCCATAAACTTGTAACATAGCAGCAGACGATAGCGTGGCGGCGGTGGCGGCCTTAAGGTGATAACGCAACAAAGCTTGCATTGAAGCACAGAGCTCAACTATGTTACTAAAAGCGATTGAAAGAAATATAGAAACGGTAAAAAAGATTGTTTGGTGTTCCTTAGCTCAACATTCGCGTTTCACTCGCTTTTGGATGATCGTTATTCGATCGCCTTGTGGTGTTGACACCAGTTTTGACCTGCAGAAATGTATTTCCCTTCCCAGCCTCAGCTCCCGCCCCAATTTTTATAATACATTTCAAGTGTTTTTATATCTTTTATGTACAATATTTGATACCTTGATCGTGATCTTTATGAGTAGAGCTTGAAATTACACTGAATGTCGTCATAGCTGTACGTACATTGTGTCACTGATCGCTTACGTTGTGCTACACAAAAAACATGGCGAATTCACTGTGAATTTATGCAGTGTAGAATAGGGCCCAGCGAAAGCACAGCGGCGCTCGCTACTGTGCTGTTACCTCGCAGCGCGTTGCCGCCGTCAACAAGTGTGTTGCTGCAAGTCATGTTTGAACCTCGCGCGTAAATTTCACGTGGTTCGGATTGGCCACGCATGTTGGAGGAGCGAGCATGCTGTTGCAAATTGTGTTTGAACCTCTTGCGAAAATGTGACTTGGTTTGGATCTGCGGCCAAGGGAACAGTGTCAGGGGAAGGGGGCGGGTGCTCTTTATTGGCGACGCATGAAACAGGACTGAGGGGGAGGCAGCAAGAGAGATGACACCAAAGCAGCACGTGCCGCCCTCTTCCTCTCCGTTCGCCAGACGCTTATCTCCATTTTCTTCCTCCCTTCGCTGCTGCATGAGATCGCTCGGTTACGCGGACGCCTACACCACGAAATCCGGGTAATGGGTGCTAGAGGGCTGCTGCCCAAAAATTCATTTGGTAAGCCTAACGCGCCTTAGGTGCACCCGGATATGTGAGAATAAATAAGCCGTCCCAGATTTTTGCCCGCTCGGCCTCGACATGTTTGAGTTTGAGTTTGCGGCTCCACTGGCGAAGACTTCGAAGAAGACTACAGCACGACCGCCGCTGCCGCCTGCGATCAACGGGCCTCCACCCAGGCCCCTTTCTGGAGCTACAGCGCTGGGTACATGCATAATTTCCGCGTTAGCTCCTGAACTTATACACGAAGCCAATTTTCGCTTGTGGTTTTGAACACGCTAATCTGTTATGGTACAGTGATAACTTCCAAACAATAATTCAAGTCTGTTGTACGCGTTTAACCGTTGTACTTCCTGCACTTCCCCAGTGCAGCAGGTGCAGAGAAGCCCTATTCATAGTTCACACTCTCATTCAATGCAGGGCACTCGACACCACACGACGCAAACACTTTCCACAACTATACAGACAACACATTCAGTTTCACCCATCATACTTTGTAGGAGACGAGCCCTTGTTTTCCATCAAGCGTGTTTTTAAGTTTCTCACTGATGTCAAGTTTTTACATCTCATCTTTTACCATGCATCATGACAACCTGGCTCTTTACACCAGTCATCTTCATTACCTTGTGTTGTACCTCGTTTGTTTTTACTGAAATGATTTCCTTTTACATTCATGTCACTTAAATGAACCCCGCATTCTTTGGCACTCTTTGCCCTCAGCCGGCCTTGCGCCACAAAAATCTAAACATCATCATCATCCTGCACGAAAGGCGTCGTTTACGTGAAAATCCACCAGCCCTATACCTCAGGCATGCATGTCAGCTGCACATGAATATATTCGTTGGCTTTAGTATCGCTGTAATATTTTAGGCTTCAAGCGGTGACATAAAGGAGAATATCCAGCTGACGAAGGGCTGTTGAAGCGGCTGTTTCTGAAGGCAGGAATATTTTTCTAATCCAAACGTAGTCAAGCGATGTCGCTCTACGACGCATACAAGAGACGTGTGGCTGGTGTTGCCAAGTCGCGTCCTCATTGAAACTAAGCGGAAACTGTAAACTGGGGTGTGTTTGCTTTAAAAAACATTTATCCCCGAAACGTTGTTCTAAGCAGGTGTAGAAACAACGTGACCTGACAAATTCTATGGATGCATGTTTATCCATTCCAAGCGAGGGAACCACCGCCAATATGCAGCTAAAGTTATAATGCGGTTTCTGTGCATCCCCATTACACCATTGATATTTTGGTTCATGGAAGCGGAGCAAAAGGCCCTCAACATCCATCGCAGTAAAATAGGTTTTGTTCTCTTCTAGGGTTATATTTCTTCACAATTTAACGGCGTTACGCAGTTTACATTCTTACCTGCAGGCAGCAAAAGCACAAGCAGTGAGCGCATCTCAGCGGCCGGATGACGTGTACCACAGCTTCTCCCCGGTAGTCGAGCATATCCATCTCTAAGCACCGTCTTGCGCCGCAGCACACTTTCGTGCAGCACCCTGAACCTGCATTTCGGTAATGGTGCGGTAAATACAGGATGCTGAAGGCCGCGTGGACACAAAAAATATCTGCCATTGTTCAAATGCATGTAATTCATTTAGGGGGTTCTATAGTCCCACAGATATGCATGCACGCTGCCCGCAGTAATTTAAAGAGAAATCAAAAAACGGGAAATATTTTCTGACTGGGTGTTAAACCAGGAAGACCTCTTTTATGAGGAAGACGCGTTTCTTTTAAGCTATAGTGAGGCTTAAACACAATATCCTGACGGCCCCGCATCAGCGAACAGCATGGCCGTGACTGTAGCCTTTCAAGAAAACCAACATTCCCTCAAAAGGACTAATAAGCGGTGCAGTTAAGCCCCATCTTGTCTAACTTCCCCCGAATGTTTCGTTATTGGAAGCCACACTGGGCGGGGAACAATCCTGTAAATTATTTGGTGTTCTTCAAGAAATGCGGATTGGTTCGCACTCACCGCATTAGAGACCAACGAATATTCAGGGCAACTATGCTCACATGCCTGAATAAATATAACGCCCACACCCGCTGAATATTTTTGTGAGGATTTCATGCGATTTTTTTTTTTGCGTTTTTTTCTCATCGAGCAGCTAGCTGCTTGTAGTTGTGGGAGCATTCGAATAGAGTAGTTCGAGTAGTTCGGGGCGCGTTCGCTTTAAGAGCTCGGGTGTTCCGGTCACAGGTAACATCGCTTCGTATGCTACGCGAGCTTAAAGGGACAGTAAAGGGCTTAATACCTTTTGTTTTCAATACTTAGCCAGCTTTCTCGCGCAAAATTTAGGCCTCTCAGGAACCTAGCAAAACCACTTTAAGAAAGTGATATTTGGCATAAAGCAAGACGTCTACGCGAAGATGAAAGCACGAAAAGGACTTTGAATACGTTTTGTGTAATTCGCTTTCAAATCTTACTCCTTATGCATTTCTATGGAATAGTTTCCATGGCTCAGGAACTTTGTCACACAACGTGGAGACTTGAAACTGCACAAAGCAAGTTTTCACCCCCCCCCCCATAATAGCTGCGGAAAAAAACACTTTACATTAACTAAATAACTACAGAGTATATAATCACTGTTGAAAGCACTTCCATGAGCGGAAAATCTGAACATGAGAAAAATTACAAGTATCGTAGAGCTGGGTGCTTTTGTTCGACGGACAACGGTACCATGTTCGTGATTGTAAATAAATAGTAGTCTGTCATTCCTATCTGCCGCTTTCCTCATCGTTGTTGACAAGTACAATAGCTCTAGGGAAGAAACATAGCTGTTTGTACTGGGACGAATGTGCCTGTCTCATTGTTTGCCTCATTGTTCAGCACAGATCCCTAAAGCACTAAACCGCCTTTCCGGTTCGCAGGCAGAAGCAAGCAGCACTGAGCTTTGCGGATTAGCAGAATTTCGGTAATGCCAAAACAGGGCAAATGCCAACGCAATCGTCACTCATTTCATTATTGTTCACTTAAGTCCTATTAGGCACTTGGTAAACCGGCATGACATTTAGCGTGCGCCAGGGAGTTGGCTATCCCAGTACATTTTTTGCGTGATGGCCGATGAATCCAAATGGACATTCCCCTGCGTTTTATATATTTTGCTCATCATTCAGACATCTATTCCCGTAAAACACTTAAAAGTGTTTACTGTATCATGTCGTTCTGAGTTTTTAAGCAGTATTTAGACAAGGAAACGTGAAAGTATAGGACAGGCACGAAGCTATGCACGGATTCTACAGTTCATGCACGCTTCGCTTTACGCGTATGAAGTCACAAATCACAATCGGGTGAAGACCCGAGTTGGCGAGTGATCGATTAAACTTCAAATCAAATGAGTAACACATTAGACGCGATTAATTGTTGAACTGGTTAATCGCATGAAGTCATGTGAGCAACATAAACCAAGAGTGCCATTTTGAAATTATGCGCAAGCCTGCCGAGGATCATACTCGGGGCTACAGAACAGGCCCTCACTACAGGAAACGATGCATGCGGGCTCACAAACGTCAAGGGTAAAAACGGCAAGAAGGTAGGTAAGGCAGCCGGGTATAGGCATTTTAATACAAATAGAAGGACGTATAGAACGCCCAAAAATCGTCGAACTGGAACTCACACCGCTTAGGCGCACGATAGGTTAACTGACGTAACTAAAGCACAGTGGAACCCCGATAATACGACATTAAAGGGACCACGAGACAGCGTTGAATGGCCGGGGTGTCGTACGACCGTGCTGCGGGTAAATGCCAGCCTAGTAGACGGTCTCTTGCGACAGGTAAGCTAAGAACTAATTTATACTTCTATATTGAGCACGTTCTTGTGTGATTTGCTACCTTTTAACTGAAATCCCGAGTTTGAAAGAATGCAATGCATATGTTGTGCCCGCCTCCCCTCCATGGCGTCCAGCTAGGCCGGCAGCCAAGCGTCGCGTGCTACGTGACCCCATGCTGTCCGGCGCTATTTATTGCCCGCCTGCCCCACGACTTTCGCGCGCGAGGTAAGGCCAACGTGGTAGAGCAAGTTGAGAGGGAAAGCGTGAGTGTGAAACAGCTAAGGCCAAACAAAACGAACGATACTAAAAGTGGAGATTAAAAAAAAACCATTGCCGTACATGGTGGATACAAGCTTTGAACGGTCCCGTGGTGTCGCTATTGTGTCAGAACGCTTAACACGCAGCTGTGGTGGTGGTAGTGGTGGTTAAAAACTTTATTTATCCAGAGCTGTTAAGAAAGAGGCGCCGGCTGGGAGCACCGGCACACTACAGCCCCCTAGTCGACAGCGAGGAGGCCGTGGGCCCTAGCGGCGAGTTCAGCCAGCTGGATTGCGCACTCTTGCACTTGTGGGTAGAAGCCGAGCAGCGTAGCCTCACATTGCTCTAGCGTGGTAAGGGGACAGGGTAGCATGGAGAGGGCATTTGGAGGGGCACGCGTGCACTATTTGGTGGAGGGAAGCTAAATGCGCGCCGTACCGCGTGCACGCGCGGCAGTATCGCGTGGGGAACAGGAGGTGGCACAATTCGGGATGCAAGAAGGTGTTATTGTGCAGCCTACGCCACTGAACAGACTGCTTGCGCTTTAAGGTTGGAACGGTGCCGGGGAAGTTTGTCAAACTAAGGCGGCAGTGCTGCGTTATTTCCTGATACGTAACCAGGCGACCCCTCCCTCCTGCCCTCCTGCCCGAGGTGGAGATACAGCAGAAATCTCGGGCTACCTCGTTAGCCAGCTCGTTACCCGGAAGGGACGAATGGGCCGGTGTCCATATCAGGCGTGTGCAATGTGCAGGCGGATTCGGTGCTGTCTGCAGGATGCGTGTGGTGGTGGACGATTCACGACCCGTCCCAAAGTTCCGAAGAGCCGTCTGCGAGTCTGAGATTATTGCGGTGGCCGGGGTAGCTGTAAGGGCCAGGGTAATGGTGACTTCTTCACCAACTTCAGGGTGAGGCGTGGAGACCCAGCACGAAGCAACAGAGTCTCCTCGGGTGTTGACGACTACGGCGACGCAGGCTGCATGGTCGGGATATTGTGCTACGTTGACGTACAGGGTAGTGGGGTGCGAAGCTTGGGCCTTGTGTAAGGCCTTAGCCCGGTCAAGTTGGCGTTCTTGATGGAATGCAGTATTCATGTTCCGCGGGATGGGGGCCACACTGTAGCGGGATCGGATAGAGTCGCTCAAATTGACCTTATCTCAGGGCTGCGTAGCAAAGGAGATGCCGTTTTGTTGAGATGGAGCGACCGGTCGGTGTAGGGGCCGGCCGGTGGAGTTGGCCGACACCGAAGCTCTAACCAGCTCCTCGAAAGTATTCTATGTCCCGGTGTCAAGAAGCTTGTCAGTAGAGGTGTGACGGGGGAGACTAATGGCCAGCTTGACCACCTTGTGGATGATGCATTGGAGGCGTCCAATTTCGGACTGGGTAAAACTTCAGAGAGGGGGTGGCTTATGTGATGCGACTGGTAATGAATGCTTCCACCAAGCGAAGGAGGTTAGCTTCTTTGAGGCCATGGTTGCGGTTGTCTATGCGGGCGATAAGTCTGCCAATCTGGTCGGCTGTGTTTTCAAGGGTGCGGATAGTTTTAGTGTTAGCCCCATTTTCTTGAATTCGGAGTCCGAGAATGTGAGATTACGACACAGGAAACCAGCGTCAAACTTACACGCATTATCACGGAGTGTGCAGTAGAAGTCGGGGGCACGATGGCCTGAAAGGATACTGGTAAACTTTCACAGGAAAAGAAAGATCTAATTAGGAAACGGCGAACCATGACAATCTCCACCCCCGCTGACAGAATAGAACTAGCGGAGCTTACGAAGTTAATCAATAAGCGTAAGACAGCTGACATACGGAAGTATAATATGGAGAGGATTGAATATGCTGTAAAGAA
This sequence comes from Haemaphysalis longicornis, assembly GCF_048455015.1. Lineage (NCBI taxonomy): Eukaryota > Metazoa > Arthropoda > Arachnida > Ixodida > Ixodidae > Haemaphysalis > Haemaphysalis longicornis. Next base: position 189,164,360 of record NW_027526445.1, read on the forward strand.
CGGAGGTAGCCTGAAAGCACTCAAGAGGCGTCTTGGCGTGGAAAAAAATCAGATGTATGCACTTAAAGATAAGCAAGGCAATGTCATCACAAATAGGGGTAAAATAGTCACAGTGGCCGAGGAGTTCTATAAGGATCTGTTCAGTAGCCGGGACATCCAGGATAATGCCGAACGAGAAAGTAGCTCAGAGGAGATAGACATCCCACCAGTAACGACCGAAGAAGTAAGGAAGGCTTTGAAAGAAATGAAAAGGGGCAAAGCACCTGGTGAGGTTGAGATAACAGCACACCTCTTGAAGGATGGCCGAGAAATTGTACTTGAAAAACTGGCAAACCTGTATACGCAATGCCTAATGACCGCAAGTGTACCGGAATCTCGGAAGAACGCGAACATAATCCTAATCCATAAGAAAGGTGACATGAAGGACTTGAGAAATTACAGGCCGATCAGCTTACTGTCATTCGTCTACCAGGTACTTACCAAGGTAATCGCTAACAGAATTTCTGCAACCTCAGATTTCAGTCAACCTAAAGAACAAGCAGGGTTCCGTAAAGGTTATTCAACAATGGACCATATTCACACGATCAATCAGGTGATAGAGAAGTGCGCGGAGTATACTGAGCCCCTATATATAGCATTCATAGATTATGAAAAAGCATTTCACTCGATCGAAACGCTAGCAGTCCTTCAGGCATTACGGAACCAAGGGGTAAATGAGCATTATGTAAGAATACTAGAGGATATCTACAATGGGTCTACAGCTGTAAAATACCTATAAGGTAAGGTATAATACCTATAAGGTATAAGAGCAGTAAAATACCTATAAGGTATAAGAGCAGTAAAATACCTATAAGGAAGGGTGTCAGACAAGGAGACACAATCTCTCCAATGTTATCCACAGCATGCTTACAAGAAGTATTCAGAACGTTGGATGGGGAACAGGTGGGAGTAAGGGTTAATGGAGAATACCTAAGTAACCTCAGATTTCCTGGTGACGTTGCCTTGCTAAGTAACTCGGGGGGGCGAATTGCAAAGCATGCTTTCCGCACTGGGCGAACACAGTAGAACCGTGGGCCTGAAAATTAATATGCAGAAAACTAAAGTAATGATCAATAACCTCGGGACAGCACAGCAGTTCGAGATAGGTGGCGAGACAGTGGACGTGGTAAGCCAATATATCTACTTAGGCCAAGTTGTTACCCCATATCCCAACCATGAGGCAGAGATAATTAGAAAGACCAGAATGGGGTGGTGTGCATACGGCAGACATTCTCAGATAATGAATAGCACCTTACCATTGTCGCTGAAGAAGAAAGTGTATGACAGCTGCATCTTACCGGTACTCACCTACGGGGTAGAAACTTGGAGGCTTACTAAGAGGGTTCAATTCAAATTGAGAACGACTCTGCGGGCAATGGAGCGGAAAATGATAGGTGTAACATTAAGGAACAAGAAGAGAGCGGACTGGGTCAGGGAACAAACGCGTGTTAAGGACATATTAGTAGAGATTAAGAAGAAGAAATCGACGTGGGCAGGGCATGTGATGCGAAGGCAAGATAACAAGTTGGTCATTATTGGTAACAGAGTGGATCCCTAGAGAAGGCAAGCGCTCCAGGGGGCGGCAGAAAATTAGATGGGCAAATGAGATCAAGAAGTTTGCGGGGATAAATTGGTCACAGTTGGCACAGGACCGGGGTAATTGGAGAATAATGGGAGCGGCCTTTGCTCTGCAGAGGGCGTAGATAGGCTGGTGATGATGATGATTATCAAATGCCTTGGTCAAATCGATGCCCATGATGACTTTAGTGTCTTGCTGGGAGATAAGGGGGTTATCCAAAATTTGATGCTGAAGCTACAGCATAACGTCCTGGGCAGAGATTTTACGACGAAAGCCCAGCATGGTGTGAAGGAACAGACCCTGATCATGCATATAGGCTTGCAGACGGGCCAGGATGACGTTTTCGAGTAACTTGACCAGAGAAGAGGTTAGGGAAATGGGTCTGAGATCGGCTATAGCCAGTTCCTTGCCCAGTTTGGGAATAAGTGAGATCTTTGCCGTTTTCCAGGAGGCAGGTAGACAGCCGGACGTCCACACTGTGTTTACGTAGTATGTGAGCGCCTGCTCTGCGGCTCCGGTGAGGTTCCGAAGAAGAAGCTTGTTGGTGATGTCGTCAGGTCCTGGGCCTGACCAAACGTTGACACGAGTGAGAGCAGCCCTTACTTCGGAAACCGTGGTGGGGCGATCTAAGGTCTCGTTGGGGCCGCCGGTGTAACCCGGGGAGGAATGGAGGCAGTGGACGGAATATAGAGCTCGTGACGCTGTCGAAGAAGCTCCAGCTCAGAACCCGATGACTTGTGGAGGAGGGTCACCATCTCATTCTTGGTGTGCTCTTTATTTCTTTGGATTTAGGAGGCCGCGGAGAATATTCCAGGTATGCGGAACATTCATGTTGCCCTCCATGCGGTCGCAAAGGGCATTCCAATGCTGGTTGGTCAAGTTTGTTACATGTCTGCTAATGTCCTGGTTGTGCTTAGGCAGGCGGCGACGGAGAGGGCGGTTGTGCTTCTGCCTCTGAAGTCGACGCACTGGGCCCTCCTTGGCTTCCCATAAGTGGAGGAGACGAGAATCAACCGCATCAAGGTGAGCTCGTTCAGGGACAGGTTTGATTGCCCCATCACGTGGTTCGAGGAGTTTGGCAGTTCAGTCATCCAAATCTTCTAAGGTGTCACGTAAGTTGACAACAAAAATGAATCGGAAGACGTCCCAGTCAACCAGCTTGTGGGAACGGGTGCTCGGCTGTGGGGTTCCGTCCTGAACGAGGGTTTCAACCACATAGTGGTCACTTCCCAAATCATGACCAGTGTTGCGCCAGACGGAGTTGGCGATGTTATGTGTGATGGACAGATCATGAGTGTTATCTCTCTGGACGCTGTTGCCTTGTCGAGTGCGGTGTGCCGGGTCCGTGAGGAGGCGCATCTGATGCGAGAGGATAGTAGAGAGCACCCCACGGGCTTCGCATGACACATGCGGATACCCCCATTCAGTGTGTGGGGCGTTGAAATAGCCAACAATAAGCAGCTTCTGGCCCAGGGCGTAGGACCAGGGCTTTTGCAGAAGTAACGTGAGATTCTGCGGCTGCTTGACAGCACTATAAATGTTCAGTATGTCGAGGCATTGTTGCTTTTTCTTCTTGGGTGCAGGTAAAAGTTTGACGAAAACATATTCCAGGCCCAAAGCGATGAGGGTTTCTTGGCATTCCGGGATGTTACTTCGCACCAGGGTACTCACACCTCTCCATGCTGTTTTCATTTTCAACAAGATCCAGCATCGCGAAATAGATTAGATGATTCAAACATCGCTAGTAAGCCATGTTGCGGCGAAAATTATACCGCAGTCTTGCTACAGTGACTTGGTCTGGCCACCAAAGAGTGACCCAAAATGGCGGTGGCAACGTCTACGTGTGTCCACCCTTGCGGCGAACGCGCCTGAAGTGAGGCACTCTAGCAAAGGAGGTGGATTCCCGCTAGGGGGCCGCAAGATGCACAAGCCCCTCGCATCGGCTCCAAGTTTCACCCGCTCTTACGCTGGGTAATCGCTATCCACGCTATCGAGAGGGGTACCACGGTAACCGGCAAGTTACGCGGATCACCTGGACACCATCATCTCGGTCATCGAACCACCAGAAGGTTAGTTCGGAGTGCCCGAAGCCCACACCACGTCGTCGGCTTCGCTAGGCCTGATCAGGCCTAGCCCCCTCGCTCGCCTCATCGTCGCCGCCGCAGCTGCGCTCGTGCATCAGCCGCTCTTCGAACGACCAGGCTGGGCAACCATCAGGCACCGGCAGCATCTCCTACGCGCGGCTGCTCAGGCAACGGCCCAGCAAATAAGTCCGCCCGAAATCGACTCCAAGAAGCAATCCCGCCGCAAGCGACCGGTTCAGCGGACACCGCCGGCGACGCCACTCCCGGCAACTGATATCAAGATTGTTCTACGTCCCCGAGGCTGCCTGGCGCTTGCGTCGCTAGCCCAGGCTACCCTCGCCGACGCAATACAGGTTCAAGCTCACGGTGTGCCGAACCGTGAGGACCAACCAAGTTCGAGTGCAGCAAACCGCTAACTACCTTGTCATTAGCACCCCATCGGACGAACGTGCCCACAAGTACGCAAGTATGACCTCCTTGACGGTCCGCGGGAAGCAATACGAGGTCTCTGCTGACGTAGCAGCTGCGGCTAACAGCGTAGTCGGGGTCATATTTAATATCCTAGAAGACGACACACCTGAGAAATGTTCGACAGCATATAGAGCTACAATCCCGATCTCCAAATTCTTGACGCCAAGCGACTGAACTCGTCAAACATCGCCAGATCCTGTTTGATGGTCAAAAAGTCCCTTTTTGGATTCGGTATCGGTCTTCGCTCTACCGATGCAAGCCGTTTCGCCGGAAGACAAGCGTGCTATGCCTGCTGGTCCACGGGCCACCGACAAGATGTGTGCCCTAATGCTCGAGTCACCCCCCGCTGCGGCATCACTAACCCCGCCGAACCCCATGACTGCCCCCCACGATGTATCGTCTGTGAAGGCCCCCACATCACCGGATCGGCTGACTGCCCACGTCGATATCAGCCACTATGGCGGGCACCTACATACGCCCAAATCGTCACAACGGGTGATCCAGCCTCATCGACCCATGGATAAAGTTTTAGACAAGAGTTCCCACCACTGCTGCAAACCGGACCCTCCGGCCGCCAAGGTCTCCTGAAGGGATCTCCCATCAAGCCACCATCCGGCCAACCACAAGTAATTCATGCCAAGCATAAGCGCGCGCCTCCAAGTGGACAAGAAGCCACCACGGACCACTAGGTGAGCTGCCCGGTAGTGCCTGTCCACTGCTCGTAAATCAATCACCCACCTCCTCCCCTCAGCCCCTCACTGGATATTCTTCGGGAACTCAATGCTATACGGGCTGAAATATCCCTCCTCTGCCAAGAGAATGCGGCTCTGTGAAAGGAAAACCAAGCTCTCAAGTCCCTAATATCCCCTAGGCAAGAGGACCCCACTTCTCCAACCCATCCTCCCCCTAAGCGCGAGGCGGTCTCAGACGACTCGCCCTTCTCTGAATCTCCCCTTACACCAGACGAGCAATTCCAAAACCAAATTACTGAGGTTGGGTTATCCTGTAAGCAGGCGCTGACGGAGCAAAAAGCCGAGAGCTCGAATATTCACCAAGCCCTGCAAGCCGGCATATCCAACGTCCATGCTAACGTAGAGGCCTTACGCTTAGATATGCGCAACAGCGCTCAAGAGCTCGTGAACAAAATTGATACCCTTTGCAATCCTAATCCGGCCCTCGCCCTTAATTATGACATCCCCAGGGAATAAGAAGGACCCGCGGCCCATTCGGATCTGGCAGTGGAATTGCAGGGGGTATCGGCAAAAACGACAAGCCCTGCTACTTCTAACTCAGGCAACGGGAACTCCCCCTACAGTCATCGCGTTACAAGAAGTAGGCTCGTTAGTTAAGCTCCCTGGATACAAGGCATTTCAAGGCAACGGCAACCTCACAACAGCCGTACTAGTTGATCGTAATATTCCTGCTGAACGCACACAGTTTGATGGCATCGCGGTTCCTCACGATCTGGTGACTCTCTTTCCGAACAAAAGAGACGCTGAGCGGCTGTACATCCTCAATGTGTACAGCAGTCCGAAGGCAACAGGGCATACATTTAATCTTGTCTTCTCTTTTGCAAAACAGACTGTTGGACCCCATGCGCTTATCATAGTAGGCAACTTTAATGCGCCACATACAGCCTGGGGATACCACCATTGTACACGCAAGGGCAGACTTCTCTGGGATCAGATTCAAGCACATCGCCTTACTACAGAGTCGGACCCGTCGATTGCAACTAGGATCGGCATAGCGTGCAGCGTGACTCATTACCCGATCTCACCCTCACTTATCACATCATACACGCATGTTGGACCTGCACTCCTGACACATTAGGAAGTGATCATTTCATCCTCCAAACGGATGTGACGATAGCCAGCTTCGTGCGCGGCCGCCCTCGGCAGACCTTTTTGCCGAACTGGGACAACTTCCGACAAGTACGCCAAACTCTTGATCTCTCCAAAATTAGTACTTCGGGATTAGACAATTGGACTCAGCATATTCTTAAAGATGCTCGGCACACAAGTATCGTGCTAGATCCAGACATTCCTTCAGATATGGTTGATTTCCCCCTACAGCATTTGTGGGCTGCCTACCGCAGATACAACGCAGATGTCGTAAAAAAAGCACAACAGGAAACTGCGCTCTAAACTATCCCGCCTCAAGGATGAAATTGAGCGGTACTCCGCCAAGCTTGCCCAAGATCAGTGGCGTGAAATTTGTAATCAAATGAAGGGAAACCTCGGAATAAAACGCACTTGGTACCTCCTCAGGCATCTATTAGACCCCACTCGCGCGAAGACCGAGCAGACCCATCGGCTTACAATGGTCACACAAAATTTTCCTAGTACCAACGAAGAACTACTAGACAAAGTTTGCTCTGTATGTATATGTCCCCACTGGTGACACCCAACAGCTCCCACTATATAAAGGATCACCCAATACTGATCTTGATGCCGATATTACAGAGGCAGAGGTACGGAGCGCCCTCCTTGATCTCCGTCCCGGGTCAGCGCCGGGGCCGGATGGAATAACCAACAAAATTCTCCGTAATCTGGACGACTCCTCCGTATCGGCTCTTACAGATTATTTTAACCACTTTTGGAAGCTCGGTTATCTCCCCCAGGCATGGAGGCACGCCCAGATCACCCTCATTCCGAAGCCCGGGAAGCCTCTTACCATCGATCACCTCAGACCCATCTCACTCACCTCATGCATAGGTAAAGCCATGGAACACATCATCCTCTATCGCCTTAAGCTCCCCCTTACATCTACTGATGCTCTTCCGCATTCAATGATTGGCTTTAGGCCCAGATTATCCACCCAAGACGTCCTGCTACAATTATCTCGAGACGTAATAACACCTACTACCAAGCGCGACACAGCAGCAATATTGGCTCTAGACCTCACAAAAGCCTTCGATCGGGTCTCGCACGCTGCCATCATGCGCGGCTTAGAATCGATTGCCCCTGGGAAATGCACTTACAATTAAGTGCGGGCGTTCCTCACGGCGCGCACGGCATTTCTTCAAGTAGGAGATCTTAAATCGAAAATTATCACTCTTCCTTCCATTGGTACCCCCTAAGGGGCAGTATTATCACCTCTTCTTTTTAATCTGGCTATGCGTAACATTCCCAAACGCCTAGAAGTAATACTCCCCCTTCACTACAGTCTGTACGCGGAAGATATAGCGCTATGGGTAACAGGAGGTAGTGACGCACTAATTGAGGACACCTTGCAGCAAGGGGCCCAAGCGGTTGCCGAAGAGGCTCTCCTGGCAGGCCTTGCGTGTTCACCCGCCAAATCCTAACTGCTCCTTCTACCATCTAAATTCGGATCCCGAAGCCCCGCAAACATCGCAGTTTCCATAGATGGCCACCTGATCCCAGACGTGCCTGCCCTTAAAGTGCTAGGGTTGGTAATAAAGCGCAACCAAGGCAACATGCAATACATCTCAAGATTAAGTTCCCATGTAAATCAAACAATTGGACTCCTTAAACAAATTTCTAGTCGAAATCATGGACTCAAAGAACAGGACTGGCTACGACTCTTACAGACAGTTGTCATCAGCCGGATTACTTACTCCCTCCGCTACCTCCGAGTCTCCAATGCGAATTTGGCCATAGTTGATACCCTAATTAGGAAGGCATACAGGGCAGCACTACGAATTCCCCAGAATGCACCCACTGCCAGACGTGAACGCCTAGGGATCCATAATACGGCTCAGGAGCTTATTGAAGCCCACCACATCAACCAACTCCGCCGATTTTCAACTACCTCCACTGGTGAGCACATTCTAAAACGTTTGGGTATCCGCGCACCAGAGATCTCCGACCCGAAGGTCCACATTCCAAGAACCACCCATGCCTGTCTCCGCGTTCGTCCCCTCCCACGGGACATGCACCCCGAGCACCACAGGGCTCGCAGGGAGGAGCGAACATGAGCACTAGTGAAGAAATTGCCAATCCGCCCAGACATCATGTATGTTCACGCGGCAGAATACCGCCATCACGATGGATATGCCCTCGCAGCCATCAAGAGCCCGGATAGCCCCCCTGTTACCTCTCTTACCGTGCGTACCACTTCCCCAGCGGCGACGGAGGAGGCGGCAGTAGCACTTGCGTTAACAACCCGGCCTACTCCCACAATTATAATCACAGATTCGAAAACGGCCATGCAAAACTTCGCCCGTGGGTCAATTTCCCTCGTGGCATCCAAAATCCTCTTCAAAAATCCGCCGACTTCTACGGTCGAACTCATTTGGACCCCGGCGCACACTGTTCTGGGAGGGAACCAGGCGGCCCACAATGTGGCACGATGGCTTACTATCCATGTCGGGGCTAGCATCACCCCCTACCATGGTGCCCTATCCGCGAGGCACCGACTAATTACCTATCACGACATTGTCGTGCATTACCGCCTCGCCCACCGCCATTATCCCCCCGCTCATCCAGGGCTCACCAACTATCAGGAACGCCTGTGGCGACTCCTGCAAACTAATACCCTCTTTTGCCGGGCAGTATTCCATCGCATCTACCCCGCTAATATCCCTCACCGAATTGCCTCCTTTGTGACGCCCCCGCCACACTTGTCCACTCTATGAGGGCGTGCCCCCAAGACCCCTTCCCGTATGTAAATAGTGATGAGCAGTGGGAGCGTGCGCTGGGCAGCTCGGACCTGTACGTGCAAACACTCCTGGTCACAAGAGCTGCCACCGTCACCGCCAGACTTCAACCGGCGGCCACCAAGTACCACTGACCACAGGACTCAATAAAAGTGTTTATCTCTTTCTCTCTCTAGCAAAGGAAGTAGCGGAGTGACAACGCTGAATTGAAAGACACTGATACACAGAGAATAGAAATATAGGGATAGAGAGTGTCGCAAAAGGAAGAAACTTGAATCGAGCAGGCGTGGACAGCGATTGTTCGGTGATCGCAGTGGGGTTGCGTCGTATGTTTTTTTCGCGTTGTTCGGTGGCTCGACGGGAGCTTCGAATTCACGATCCACGTGCAACCTGAACTTGGAATTCCCACGGTAGGCACGTTTAGGGTGCTTTGATTCACGCGTCCGGTGCTGGCATTGAGGCACCCTACGCGCGTTGGCGTACTGCTGAAGCTTAGGGCCGTCGCAGGTTAACTCCCACTCGCGAGTACCCATCTCCTTGCTTGCATCTGTTCAGCAAGTGGTCTGGCTCGCCTGCTCCCCTTTGCACATCATGCAGCGTCAAACGTGGGCTAAGAATAAACAAGGTCGCGACGGGGCGCCAAAGCGATATAAAATATGGGAAAACGCCAGTTAATCCGCGCCAGGGTCCGTCGTATAAAGAGGATCGCGTTCACCCGAGCGTCATGTCATCGGGGTTTTAAATAGATTGTTTCTATGGTGAGTTTACCGGGACCGCGGTGATTTGCCTCAAGAAGCGGGTGGTCGTACGTCTGGGGGACGTAACAGCGGGGTTTCACTGTAATAGGGTTCCTCGACGCCGGCGCAGCCATGAACTAAGATTGATCAGCGCACCCTCCAATTAGGGATAGGGCATCGATGAGTGCTGATTTTTCTCATTCCATAAGTAGGGTGAATGACAACAAATACGGTGTTAAGCGTCCCAGTCCCACCAGCGCATTGATGATGATTAGGTTACCTCATCTGGGATATCTGTGAAAAGGCCTAAATACAAGCATACTGATGCCCGAAGTAGTTCACAGTCTTGCTTGCCAGGGAGGCCGTGCGAACTCGCTATGTATGCCTGGAATTGCTCAAACTTGAATGATTCGGCCACGTGATAGTGAAAACAACCGTCAAGCGTGAAATTAACAAAAGCACCCTATCAATCGAGCAATCAACCGAGTAAACCCGGTCGATGATTCTTGTTAATTTTTAAGCGACGCCGAGCCCTGGTATACTCACGTTCTCTGATATCGTATATAATTTGGCCCGCCGAGTTCCTCGCTATGTAGTTGTTGCTCGTTTTATACCCCAGGAAAGCTGGACAAAACAAAGTACAAAAACATAAACAAAAGTGCTCCCACTTTGACAGTTTATGTCATTCCCATTGTTCCTACAGCATTTTTTGACTAAATGAGGCTCTTTTGGCCGTTTACGCGCACATTATTTTAAAAGCTGCGTAACTTCCGTTAAATCTTAGAGGAAGACTATGATGAAGCGCAGACAGCTGGGCGTATCTATACGTTGATGATGAAGATGACTACGGTTAGCAAGATAGCTGCACGGGACAACTTTCGTCAAATATAGAAACCATTGCAATCAAAACCATGTGGACGCCGCAATTTTGTGCTGTTTAATGGGTGCGCCGAAAAAAGTCCTATGGGAGTGATTTCAGAATTATTCTCCGTATGCTCGCAATAGCCCAGAAAGACGGTGGTAGGGCTCGGCTTATCTGAAATAAAAAGGTTATATAATCTTAGTATATTGGCTGTTTATGAACACTGGCGTCGCCCCTTGCACTTATATCTTTCCAAGTCCATGCAGAGCATGGTCGAGTAGTTAGGATTACCAGGCTCTCATGCAGACTCTATCGTTTCGTTCGTACTATGCTGCCTATAATTTGTTAAATGTTGCATTAGACGTTTTTTTGACAGAACTTGTTCCTTTAGCATGTTCCTTAAACTCTGTGTTAAAGCGATCCAACAATTTTGCACTCTTCTGAACGGACTCTAAAGCATTGTCTAGCTTACCTCAAGGCGCGGTTGCGCAGGTAATTGTTTCATGCGGCCCATTGGATAAAGAAAGTTGATCGGTGCTGTTCTGGAGCCTCGTTAACAAAAGAGCGGCATCTATGTGTCTGGTTTTGTCCAGAAAAGGCTTTTTTTCGCCCATTAAGTTTATATTGAATTCCAGAACGCTTTTCACAACAAGCCGTGGGAGTTTGATCCACTCCGAGGTATCCTCACAAATTTTGGGTTAGCAATGAGGTCTAAGACGAGATTCCGCTCTATCACTCGCGTCATCGTGATTTGTGAAGTGTTTGCTTTCCACATGATGTGTCAGAACGTCCACACAGAACTAGGGAAGAGGCCGTAGTCGATACCAAGCAAATAAGTTTACATTAATTACAGAGAATGGTTCTGTGCGTCCACCTTGGTTCGCATAGTCGCTCTTGTTCTCAATAATGTATGTTTTTTGTGAGATGTCTCCGCTTTGTTATCCTGCACTTCTCTCTCAAAATTCGATCTCCCGATTGGGGGTAAAGATGACAGGTGTAGAATTTTTCAAAGTTAAGCCGATGACATGGTTGCGGCATTTATTTCCTTTCACAGATGCCGCACCACGATAAGCCGCGTCTATGAGCGAGTGTAATTAATACGAAAGTTGTGCTGCAGCCGGTCTGAATGGCTTAGTGAAAATGCGACTTACTACATAATGGAAAGTACAATCCTTTATCTCGCAGTCTATCTCGCGATTCACCCTTAATTAGTCCTAATACGCCACAACACGCGGCCGTTGTGAAACATTTTGTTGTAATGAAAAAAATTGTTGTTATTAGAAGCTTCGACGCTTCACTTATGGGGACAAAATAGTTGATAATCCATCGTAGGTGACGGTGAAGCGTAATAAAAATTATTGATTGAGGGGCATACAAGACCGGGGTGTAGAGTTTTTAAGTGCAAATGCACTTCTTAAGCGACCCTGAATCACGCGTCCACCGCCGTCCGTCCATCCGCACCACATACCCACTTAGGGCAATTGGCCAAGAAGAGTTTTTAAGTGCGAAAGCGACCCCACCACATACCCATTTAGGGCGATTGGCCAAGAAGAGTTCCTTCGCTACCCATTCGGCATATCTCCGTGATACTAACCACTTCCTACGGGAAATTAACAACATAAAAATCCCTGATGGCGCCTGCCTTGTAACTATAGATGTAACTTCTCTGTACACAAATATACCTCACCGAGATGGGATTGAAGCCCTGGTTGAATCCTATAGCATACATCGGGATTACGAGGCGCCAAGTCCACAAATCATTGAAACTTTGACCAGGCTAGTGTGGAATTAAATAGCTTTTAATTCCACAATCAGTATTATCTTAAGCGACCCTGAATCACGCGTCCACCGCCGTCCGTCCGTCCGCACCACATCCCACTTAGGGCGATTGGCCAAGAAGAGTTTTTAAGTGCGAAAGCGAACCCACCACATACCCAATTAGGGCGATTGGCCAAGAAGAGTTCCTTCGCATCACCCGTGCATTCGCACTTCCCCATGCCCCCCTTCGGGGAAATGCGGGTGAATTTTTTTGCCTACCCGCGTGTTTTAAAATGCGTAATGCTGCTCTACATCCCGGGCACCTACCATGACACCGGGTGACGAAAAGGCGAAACACTGCTGAGGACGACGCGTATTCTCACGTGCTTTGCCCTCTGAAAACCAGTACGCCCGTGGTCAAAAACACTAATGAAGACTAGAGGAATGGTTTGGAGACGGCAAAATGGAAAAGGCGCGTGCGCAAACGCGCCGCTCCCCGCGTGGAGGTGAGCTATTTGTGTACAGACTGGTCAGCCGAAATGTGCTTTGTTTTAAACCGCAACTATGTTGGTGGGTATTTGAAAGCACGATCTCACCTTCAACGACATCCACTGGCTGCTCTACTATGATCGTGTCAATGCTCGCCAAATACTCAAGTCCGGGTGCGCAGACGACGTTTCCTGCGCTCTTCCCTGGTCCCTGGACATATCCTGCGGGTGATTTCCAACACGAAGACCGTGTGGAGGAGTACACAGGTGAAATTGTTACGCCCGCATTCACGATGCAAGCTTCAAAATTAATTCAAAGAGCCTTCAAGGTCTTTTCGTAATAACACGAGGGAGACAAACACTGCTTTTACCTAGCACATCTGCGGGTTTGCCCACTGAGTCCTCACTGAATGCCACGTGATAGCGTCACGCGACCTCTCGCACCACTGTGCGCTCCGCACACGGCACATGTAGCGGTCGTGTGGGTGCCTTGCGCGTGCGCTAGGGGTCAGCAAAATTACAGGAAGTTCACACCAACGCAAGGCATCTCACTTCTCCGTCTCTTCCCCCAACGACGGAACTGGCAAGATCGGTTGCCGAGGCGGAGAAGTGAGATCCTCTAACACCGCGTCTAAGTTTATAAAAGAAAATTGTTTCAACTCATGTGCTTCACCAAAACAACTTAACCAACCACCATTTATAGATCAGTCATTGATTTGCCCATACAAAGAATATCTCTTTCAAGTAAGTAAGAGAATGGTTAAGTGCGGTCACTTGTCTCTAGGTTCATTCTATGTACAACCACGTGTGTGAATTCAAGTGACGTCGCATGGATAATCATAGTGGCTGTCGTTTACAGCTTCCCTTTCCAGCCACCTTCACAGGGTGGATTGACGCGTATTTTTTGCAATGACGGCAGTCAGACAAAATAACAAATTACAACCGAGGGGCTCAATAAAAGTGTTACGAATGGCTCAAGTTGGTCGCATCGAGGATGTCAGTTATAGTGGGAGGGAGATGGCTTCATTCTGCGCTGGTTTTCCCGATAAAAGATTCATTGTACAGTCAAAAGCTTTATGGTATGCAGAGTGGTATAGCGCCGTTCTGGCGCACTCCCGAAGTCCGTACATTTATCGGGCACACTCCTTGATAGCTCTTGATCGCATATGGTTGTCTTCTGGGGTGATTGCGTCACGATAACTAAAAGCTACTGCAGAAGGAGACCCAATCTGAGCAAGCACTTTTTATAAATCAGCCAAAAAAAGTTACATTTTGAAACGTCTCTTTCCGGCTTCCCGATCGGTTAATGCAAACTGCTCTATCTTGATATTCCCAAATGGCGTGACGGAAGCACAGCAGCAGACCCTTTTAATTGGAGGCATTCTTTGCGGAGTGCCCCCCCAGCAAGGACAACGTAACGCCGTGCATTTCCACAAAAAAGCATATAGCGCCGGTGTTCCACCGCTAATCGTTAAAATAGTGTACATTAAGATAATACATCGAACGAAATGTTGAAACACTAAAAAAAAAAGAAAAATGTACAAAAATTACGGAAAATGGCGACCCCTGTAACGCCCTGTACTTCTACCATAATACAGAATTCGCTCAAGTTCCAAATGGAATCGTTATAATACCGCAAAAAAGATGAGTGCTTTAACGACATTTGGAAAACTAAAAAATAAGAAAAACATAAGGAATTACTGACAATGGCGAACCGTGTAATGCGGCCCTGCATTTTCACAATAATGCAGATTTCGCGAACGTTCCACCTGTAATCGTTATAATGGTGTGAATGGAGATAACTGGTTCTACATGATTTAAAAAAACACAAAAAAATCTGCCTGTAAGGAACTTACACTCAAGCAACATCAGAATGCTACGCATCACTAGAGAATTCTGTGAATTTGTGCTGAATTTTTTTCAAGGTGTTTTTTTTTTCTGAACGTACAAGCTTGCAGAATGCGCTAGGCCTTCTGCGCATTCCGTGTTTACTCTTATAAAGCTTTTGACAGTGCTCATAGCATGACAATGCGGCACGCACCCTTATTTATTTATTTATTTTGCAAGAACTGCCAGCCTTATTACAAGGCCTTAGGCAGGAGTAGGCATTCGGTACAAGCACAGATCAACAAGATAGAAGACAATAAACAAAAAATGCACAATATTCAGCGCAAAGAAATGTTTTCCCTTGCCACTTCGGAAACAAAAAAAAATTAAACAAGAAAGCAGACAACGAACGGGAAAGTGCACAAAAACAAGCACAAAATATTTTTTCGTGTGGCGATTTCAGGAGGAAAGACGGGAGATGAACGCTGTGATTTTTTCGAGAGTCCAGGAAGAAACGATGAAACAGTCTGGCAGTGAACAATGGGGTGGGTAAAGCGTTCCATTCAGAAACCGTGCGTAGGAAGAAAGAATTTTTAAACGTGTTAGTCCTGCATGAAAAATCTCTAACCGTTTCACCGTGATAGGAGCGCGTGCAGCGGTGGCTAGCCGGTAGAATGTATAAAGTTTTATCTATTCCTGTCTGACCATTGTAGAGTAAGTAGAAAAATTGCAATCGGTCCCGATAACGCCTTGTTGGAAGATTCTCTAGCTCTGCAGTTTTTAAAAGACTTGACGGGGACGTGCGCCAGCTGTATGAATTGTAAATAAATCTATTTTCTCTGGGTGTACTCAATTTTAGTGATGTTGGTTTGAGTGTGTGGATCCCAGACAATCGAAGCGTATTCTCTAATAGGTCGGATAAATGTTTTATGTGGCAAAACTTTTAGTTGAGGTCATATGTTTCTGTAGACCGCCTTAAAAAACCCTTTCTTCATTGCTTTATCGTAAATGTATGTTATGGGCTCATTGCACTTATGATCTGATGTAATTACTACCAACAAGTATTTGTAAGAAGACACGACGGGTAGAGGCTGTGTGATAATGCTGTAAGCGAAAAATAAGGGATTCTTTTAGCGGGTAATGGTCATTGTAACAGACTTTTTCAATTAATAGTCATCTGCCATTTCGACCACCATGTTTGTACTACACCTAGCGAGGTGTTTAAGTGTTCCTGATCACTGGAATTGCGTATTTCATTTTACAAAATGCCGTCCTCTGCAAAAAGCTTTATCTTGACGCGTATGTCACTAACGATATCATTTATAAAGACGATAAAGAGGAGCAGCCCTAATGCTGATCCTGGCGGAATGCCTGACTCTACATTTACAGGTGACGATGCTGCATCATTGATTTGTACACATTGTTTTCGTAGTGACAAATAAGCTTCAATCCAGTTAACTAAAGTGTCGTTCTTTAAACTACGTTTTAGTTTAACGAGGAGTTTGGAGTGAGAGACGTGGTCTAAAGCTTTTTCGCAATCTAAGAATATCAGGTCAATTTGGCTTTGCCTATCTAGAGCTGCTGCCATGTCGTGAACTGTTTCGACGAGCTGGGTTACGGGCGAAAAGCCTCGCCGGAAGCCATGTTGTCTTGCATCAATTATTGCGTTCTTGTTTAGAAAGGTATTATTGTGTTTGAAAATTATGGGCTCCAAGACTTTGGCGCATGCGCAGAGTATAGGTATTGGCCTGTATGATGTGGGGACAGACAGAGTTCCTTTTTTTGGTGTGGGGACTATTTTTGCGCACACTTCCAATCGGCTGCGAGTTCGGCGCATGACAGTTATTTCTCGAATATTAAGGTAAAATATCTTGAACACCACTCGGCGTACCGCTATAGAAATTCTTTCGGAATTGCGTCAGCTCTGGGTGATTTTGTTGCGTCCGGATTAAGCAAAATCTCTAAGACGCCTTCCTCTGAAATTCTAGCATCACCAACAGGCATAATGTGTTCATAGCTAAAACACTGCGGGCTCATGCCGTCAGAACGCGTGAACCCCGAGCAGAAGTACTTCTTAAGCGCATCTGCCATCTCGCACACTCAGTTAAAAAGGTATCACCAATACAGAGTTTGGGTGCAACTATCTTTTTTGGCTATAAGTGGAGCCAGAACTTTCCCAGAACTTTCCCAGTTAGAGGTGACACGTGGCGGGTTGGGCGAGTTAAAAAGTTACAATCCTAATGCAAGGGTATGACGATAACAATTGTGGAACAATCAAAGGCGAGAACATTTCTGACCCTACGAAAAATTGGGCGAATAAGCGTGTTTTTTCATGGATGAGGCACCGGCAAGGCGCGAACAGGATGATATCAGGTCCAACGAGCAGAACAAATCCCGACTCATTCAAGGGCATCTGTTCTGATATGCAAAGGAAGATAATTTTGTACAGAGTTAATTTTTAATAACTGACATCAAAAACTCGTTGCGTGCGCAATTCTGAACTATCTGGCAGCCTTCACACGGATCGTCAAATGCGAGTGCTATAGGTTGTATCCACTGGCATTGCACGCATGCGGCAAGCATGCGTGTCGCCTTAGCAACGGGGACGCGAGGGCTGGGGCACGGCGGCTAATGCATAAGGCGTCCAAGTGAACTCAAGAGCATTACTACAGTGAACTAGAATACTTGGGTATTCTAGTTCACTGTGCATTACATCGACGTTAACTACTCTTTCCTGCAGCGTCCTGCCGCCTACTTGTGGCACGACACGAATAAAGTTGTTGACACAGGTCAGCTTCTACCTGCCGTGTTTTCCTATGGCCACTGACTGCACACTGGTGGACGAGCGCAATCTCTTTTGGTCGCTTGCCTATTGATGGCGCTGTCTCCCTGCTAACAACACGCTCACCAACGTTAGCGCGAACTGCTACGCTGCTGCCGTACCTCGACCGGCGTGCCCGTGAGCATTCACAATTTCTCTCAACGCATTATTTGGCTTTCGCACTGAATGACTCCGCCGTGAACAATTTGCGGGCGCACATATGTTGATCTGCGTGTTTGCAAGCAACTGTGCTGAGAACACAGAGCAACCACGGCTCCATTCTTCAGTCGTGATGCAGAATTCTATGGGGCTAGTAGAGCATCAGCACACAATGTCACTGGTATTACTCTTATCTGTTGACTTCGGCGCCACGGCCGAGAGTCTGGTGTTAATGGGCAGATTAAGGACGCCGGGGCCTTTTTTCTTCGAGATTGAGACGCATCAGCAGACTTGATGGGCGGATCATAGCAGTTTATAGTATTGCCTAGAGAAGAAATCGACCGCTAAACGTTAATGTGAATACCATCTATACAACTGAGCATCTGGGCTGTCTGTGAATGCGTGACCAAGCGAGCTTGTGTGGAGGTTAACGCGGGTATTCAGCTGCTTCACTCGCTTAGCTGCGGTTCCTTTATTAGATCTAAAGGGCGGCTAAAACATATCAATACAACGAGAAATCAGGATTAACGGTTTACAGCCCACTTAAACAGTGAACTCTCAACGGTTGCTCGCCCTTCGTAGTTGTGTTTTCTCCGCTCAATTGTTTACTAGGGCAATGAAGAACTGAGGTTGGCGTGACCTAAATTACATGCTTCTATTGAGCGTCCGCCATAGCAACTGGCCTCGTAGTGATTAACCAACATAAGGTTCATGTATGAGCTCCTGTCCTTCCGCACTTGAACAGTCTCAGCTCCTCCACAGTAAAATAATGGCACTACAGCTGCCTAATCCACATCATTTGCAACCATGAAAATGCCACGAACACCACCGACGCGAACGAGCCATGATTTGTTTTGTTTTCAAAGCATCCACTAAAGAAAGGTTATTGAAATTGGCTGTTCGTATGTTTATTTTTGATCGGAGCAGTATCTGGTTTATCTGGTTGCCGCAGTTAGGTCCTGCAGAATTCATTTCAAGTTTCAATAAACGCTATTGTCGTGCTGCACAAGACCATCAGCGTTTAGAGTGCGGAGAGTTTCGTATTTTCTTCGATTGAGCAAGGCTTTGTCACCGGGGCACATTCAAAGGGAATAGCGCGTCCGGAGAATGCCTTAAAAGCGGCCGACTTCTGAGTTTGCCCGTTTGAAAAGTGTGCACTTCGCACCTGTTTCATATGTGGCCTATGTGCACTTGCGGGTCCTCTGGCCGACGACGTGCTGAGAAAAAGACGCCTCGCTTTGCTGGTGCTGCGCCAAACCTGATTTTCTGCTCTCAGCCAATCATAGCTCGTTCGAAACAGACATAAAATGGACGAAACTAAAAGGTGCACCCCAGCTGGATGTCTTGTATTACTTGTGCCCAGCGACGCCGGTTGACCGCTGATATCGTGGCGGCAGACATTATAGCGTACAAGTTTACCAAGCATTGGAAGATAACCGCAGGCAACAGTGGGTACATCAAGGTTGTAACTCACCTGGAGGCACGGGGGGCCGGCTGGGGGAGGTACTTCGAGTCCCCTGATTGATTCCAACTGGAAGTGTTCATCATCGTTTGTATAAGATCTGCGCCACACAGAGCTGCCACAAGAGTAACATATCTTCACATAGATGTAGTCTGCGAGATCAACTCGTCTCCTGCTCTCTGTTCAGTTCTCCAAATGTTACAACGTGCCCCTTCATTCACTCACTGCGCATGCGTGTGAGGCTCAAGAGTTACACTGACGAAAACGTTTCAATACTCTGTCAAATTTCTGCGAAACAAAGTATCTACACCTGGCTATTCTTAACGCGCAAAGAAAACAAATTATCGGTGACTCCATTTCCAGATATTTGAGAGATTGCGAAATCCCAAAGAGACTTCTTAGAACGTCTTTTGCGTGTTTCACCACCCTTGCTTACGTTTCAAACAAACCCTTGCCATGAATCGAAAAAGTGCATAATATTTGCTATGATTCCAAGCCCGTGTCGCTTTGTCACAACGTCGCACACGCGAAATAGTTAATACAGCGATTTGTTTTGTCACCTAACCGTAGTGCCACTGCCCACCATTCACTGACCAACTGACCCACACTGACCCACAGTGCCCACAATGCACTGAAAATGCACTGACGAATGCACTCAGCAAACTGAAACCGGCAGTTCAGGCTGTCAGCGTGAAGCCACCAAGGAACGCAAGGGACGACAACGTACAGCATTTCAAGTTTATTTGGTGAAACTCGCGGCTTCTGAACGTCTTGTTTCAGAGATAGGAAATGGCCAAATCAGGTGATTTCCACTCGTATACAGGAGATATATACTATACAGTAAGCTCAAAATGCCAACAAAGAGGGATTTATGTTGAAAGGCTCTAACGATTACTCCATAAAACCAATTGGAGTAACACAAATCTACATGAATAACTAGAAGGGCTACCATATGCTATCATTATGTATAAAAAACAGTGCCTCGTATTGTCCTTGTGTCCTGTTTTGGGAAGGACGATTCAAAGCTACGCATATACTCGCAAAGTAACTTGGGATGAAAATTGTTACAAAGATTAAAATTGTTTTTCTTTTTGCACGCAGACTATGTGACCGCGCGCCAACGTCAACACCGGGTCTACATAATGCACATGCGATTGCTGATGTTTGCATATATCTGCCTGGAGGGCACGCAGAGCGTAGTCTAAGAGTCACAGGGGAAATTGTGGAAACAATAGCAAACTACAACCATTCCCAGATTTTAATTGCAGAATTATGCCCCTTGCCACTGAGAATGAGCGCCGCATTCTACAGGAGAGAGTGGTTGTTTTCCGGATGCTCGTTGAACTAGAAGACTAGGTTGAACCATATCTAGCAATGAACTACCAAAGCTGCCCGATAGCGTGAATAACGATCTCAAACTGCGCCCGGAAGAGAAGCTTCAGGCGAAATAGCGTTTAATTAGGCGCCCATATTTAAAATAGGCATAGAAAAGAGGTGTTTTTAAGCGTAAATGAGTATTTCGGCAGAAACGCCAAAAACAGGCATTTATAGGCACTATACAAACCACACAAACCCTTCTGAACCTCTAGTTCACGGTTCTATATCAAAATGGCGCCATAGGAGGGCAAGAAAAAGAATAGGCATTTGCCTACATTCCGAGCTCTAGTAATTACGTTCCCCTGTTCCGTGTTCCCTGGGCATGCCTGAGCCCACGCACTTACGCTGAGGCCGATTTGTCTGGCCGTCCTTAGCCGCCACAGTCCTCGCTCACACTGCCGTGGAACCCCGCGGAGGACGCTTCCGTCCGGAGAAAAGAGCTGCTCGCCACTCCACGCATGGTTTTGTCCCTGAGTGAATGACCGACTTTCGGGCGACTCACCATGCCGTGAGAAGTAATGCTCCGGATAATCCGCCTGAACGTAACCCGTACGTCTGCCATTCCGCCACCGTGGACTCGTAGCCATGTGGTGCCTTACTACTGCCCTGCTCATTTTCAAGAAGGGTCTCTAGACCACCTTATGGGGAGTACATATTGGAGGCCTCAAGACAGCGCGCACCCGGCATACGCGGACCAACTACATCGCACTCTTCGTCTACTTCCTTTTCACCACTTGGCGCATGGTTATATTCCGGCATCTTTTCCGGCATTGAAGCAGCAATCAGCCTGCATCACGTTATTTCCTTTTTTTTCAGTTTGCGCTTACTTTTACTCTCGGTTTTTTTATTCCCGGCTTCCGCCTTTAGTGGTGCACAGTGGCAAGATGCCACAGTAACAAAACTCATTCGAGCATCCAGTTACCGAAGTCTATAAAAGTAATTTCCACCCAACATCCAAGCATTCGGTGGGTTAAATATTTAGTTCAAACCTTGCGTACCAGCGTCAGCTGGTAGTTAGGACCGGGACGGCCAGTCCAGCTAAGGGCTACCTCGACTAAGAGGCCCATCACCAGGCGGGCGTCCCGACATATGCGCTTACTACAAATAAGAGTTGATACTCTCTCTCTCTC
The DNA here is from genome assembly GCF_048455015.1 of Haemaphysalis longicornis. NCBI lineage: Eukaryota > Metazoa > Arthropoda > Arachnida > Ixodida > Ixodidae > Haemaphysalis > Haemaphysalis longicornis. The sequence continues at coordinate 189,185,772 of NW_027526445.1, forward strand.
TCTCTCTCTCCTCAACTGCTCGTCAAAACCCTCATCACCAATGAAAATGTGCGAGGCCTCTTCGCAGAAAAGCACTAAATGTGTTAAAGGTACCGGTTCCACTCACCTGGAGTTGGAGGACCTGCTCGACCCGACATGGTGGGCTCCTGTTATTTCTCTTCCACCTCTTCGCACTTCTGGAGCTGGAAGTTGGAGGTTGACCATTTTGTTGAAAAGTCAGCAACCCAAAGTCTTCATAATGCAACTCCTAAAACTGAAGATATATATGGTGAGAAAAACTTCCTGAAGCAACTACAGTCGGCATAGTATTCGGTACTTTCATCTAAAATTAGTGTGAACCTGACAAGACTTGTTAAAAGATGGTGATATAGTGTAGGCGGAAACCTGCTCCTCTAAGTGTTTTTTCTACTCTATTTTTGCTTGACCTTTTTCTTTCGCGAGTCCTAATTTCATAGCCACCTGTCGTTCAAAATATTCCCGTTATGTGTTCACTAGTCTAATTGGCTGTTCCATAACTTTACCCCCTGTTATTATTTTTTGTGTCCTATGACGTGGTGGGAAACTCGATGAAGCGATGCAGCCTCGTCATTATGTATCATCACTGTCAACGGCATGTGCTCCTACTATCATTGCCATTTCTTGTGTGTTCATTTTATAACTGGTATGATGTGATTGCGTGTTCCTGCCTCAGTTACCTCTTCAGAAGGTTTTACTGCAGCGATAGGCCGTTACGCCTGCTTGGTCACAATTGCACATTAATGGGAAAGTAATCCCTGACATATTTGTCATTGTTGTCGACAAAGTAGATGTCACCAAGAGGGAGGAAAAACAAACTTTATTGAGCAAACCATGTGGCGGCTACAGCAGTTTCACCTTTCGGTGGAATGCCGCAGTCAATGTATCCCTGGAACCTGGGCGCTCTCCATTATGGAGGAATAAGCATTCTGATTCTAGTCAGTGCTCCCACGCACTGCTCAATGGCAGGAAGAGCTTGACGTTTAGTACGAGAAATATGCTACAGAAGTGCGAACAGTGCACATTTTTTTTACAAAAAGCCGTAGAGATGCTCACAGCACGTGCGCTGGCTTGTGCCGTGAGCTTGGAAAAACACATTAAGAACGTCAACAAAAGCAAGAGCAAAGATTGCACATACCACTGCAGTACTTTCCCGGGCAGAACGTCATTCTGTTTCGGGCAGCACTGACCGATTGCATTGCTGAAAAAGAAGTTAGTGTCACCCGGCCACCCGTAGTGTCACCCGGCCATACCGGCCACCCGTAGGAACACCGCAGGGAGTTCCCCAGGCTGACCGCGCCACTTGCAGCTTCTATGGGATAAAAAATTAAAGCCGTTAAACTCAATGTGAAAGCTGTCGGAAGTGCAGAGCAGTGATTCGCCATAACGGGCTGTAGCGCCGTTCTCTCCGCTCACTGTTACCACCAAATGCGATTCCAATTTCCCACCTTCGCAATGCTCACGCCCCTCCTCCCCCCCCCCCCCCCCCCCCCCCCCCCCGCCTGAAAGTGCGCCAGCGAGAGTTCTGTTCTGTTTGTGCTTTTCTCCCCGCACGTGCCGGCGTTGCACTGTCCCCTTTTTTTCGCTTACTATCACAAAAGGCAACCCAACAAGCGCTCCTAACTGAATAACCGCCGGTTCAGCCGGTTAAGTACGTAATATTTTCACGAGTTATGAACGCTTATGGCTATATAAACCGCTTGGTTTTCGAAGCCTCTGGGGTACGCCGCGAACAACAGCGTTACCTCGGTTTGCCACCTTGGTGCTGTATATACTTGGGTCGAGCGAGCGAGCTGCGACGGCAAGGCGAGCGCTTAAAGTGCTCAGCACTTAATGTGCCTCTAAACCCCGTTCTGCAGGCTGCTCCCACAGCGGAGTTGTGTAGTACCCGTTTTTGAAACGGAAGACTATGGTTAGAATTCGGAATAGTTCAACCTTTTTGTGACTTTATAACTTAAGTTTTTGTATTGTGCTTTTGTCGCCAAACGTTTCTGCGTATGGGTTGTCTCTTACGATTATCACGAGATGGACACAAACAACTACTACTGGGTTGGCTAAACGCTCCACAGCCGTTCCTCTGAGGAGTTAGGGATGGGTGAGCCGGTGGCAGCGTGTTGGGAAAGAGGCGGTAGTAGTCAGTTACCTCCGGTAAGTGGTGAGGGAGTCCCTGGCGGAGTAAACTCCTTGACGGGAAGCGGTCTCGTCAGGCGCACGGGTGACGAGTGCTCGTGCCGCCTTATGAGCCCACTCCGCGCCGTGTAGTCCCGTTTGTGCCGGTAACCGCAAGAGCTCGGTAGGATGCTGGGGGCTGAATATGAAAGCATTTTGCAGGCTAGCGTGGAGATACTGCGTGGAGATACTGCATAAAATTTTTGGTGGCCGTTTTTTATCAGATGATATAAGATCAAGGGAATGCCGGTGTGGGAGAGCCAGCGCTATTGCCACCTCTTCCACAACATGTGAGGTTGTGGTGGGAATTCTGAGAGACGTCAGAGGAGCAGTAGTCGGCGAGGAGACGACAGAGACAGGGAAGGTCGGTTCCGTATGTGCTGCAGCATCTACGTAGAAGGTGTTTGGCGAGGGGGGAAAGTGGAGACGAGGGTACGCGCTGGAGCAGCTCGTCGGGCAGTAAGATAAATAGGGTTCATATTGCGGGGAAGTGGACGTATTATAATGCAATCTCTGTACTCGGGTGGAATTGAAGCCGTGGGGGTTGATGTAAGAGGAGTATGCATTCTTATTTCCCTAAGTAAGAGTTGTTAGGTGTGTGTTTAGCCAGGCGATGTATCTGGTACGTACAGGGGTGATTAAAAGAAATGCGAACAACGAAGCGCACAGCCTCCGACGCATGCCGCACCGTCTGGCTGCACTGTCAGTAAACTGCGCGCATGCGTAGTTGTTACGGAGAGTTTGAGAGTATGGCCTAAATTTATGGGGAATGCTTGATCAAGAAGCGACGCCGGTCATTTATTTTGAGGGGCCTTTTCACGCTGTGTCGCCACTGAGCAGGATGATCGTAGAATGGCATCTGCTATCTGCAATCAGCTTGTTGCGGGCTTGGCTAGTGAATGTAGTAGATACCAGTATGCCCAGTGGCGCCAGATCATAACAAGATGCCTCAAAATAAATGACCCGCGTCTCTTGATCAAGCGTTTCCCCAAACAGTAGGCCACAGTCTCAAACGCTCGGAAACAACTACGCATGCGCACAGTTTACTGACAGTGCAGCCAAACGGTGCGGCATGCTTCGGAGGCTGTGTGCTCCGTTGTTCGTATTTCTTTTAATCCCCCCTGTACAGTGCACTTCAATTAATTCTACCAGGGAGTTATAGGTGGCGATGGCTCATAGTTTGGCAGTGTATGCGTGAGCAGGCAAGCTGATGGCAACCCTGTCGGCCTTACGGATGAGTCCGTCTACTTTTATGACCTCCATGGTAGAGGGGGACAAATATGTGAGGGAGTAGATAATGCGGCTCAGTAGAGATGCCTGTATGGATCGGCAGCGGTCCTTCTCGGTGGGGCCGTGGCCCCTATCAGTTACGCGCCTCAGGAGACCTATGATCTGCGTTACATAGGAGGAAAGGGTATGTAGGACCGATGTGTTTCGGCGGTTGGATTGGATGACTAGGCCGAGTATTTTTATGCGATTCACAGTTGGTATAGGAGTACTGTAGAAGTACATGCACTCTGGGTGCTGTTTAAACGGTGGTGACGTGCTGTGATAACATGAGGAGTTGGCATTTGGATGGCGAGCATGTTAAACCAGCTTCCTGGGCTGCTGTTGTACCGCTGAGACTCCTGCTTGAAGTGTTGCTTCTATATCCGCGTCGATGCCGCAAGTTACCCAAAGGGGGATGTCATCAGCGTATAAACTATATCATAGCCGAGGGATATTGTCCAGGATAGGGGAAGGTGGGAGAAGTGAGATTAAAGATGAGGGGGTAGAGGACTGAACCGTTTGGTGTGCCGATGGACGGGAGTTGGTAGGTAGTGGAATGGAGGTCACTGACTTTAGAGTACAGTGCGATGTAAGAGGACTTCATTTATAAGTGTATGTACGTTCACCAGGAGCTACGCTGGCAAGGCCTCGAAGTATGGGTTGATGATCAAATACTTTTTGTAAGTCTAGGGCCAAGATGGCTGAATAGTCGTGTTTGGGAGGGCGCTGCAGGGGATCAGCGTACAGAAGCAGGTGTATGTGATTAGCTGCAAGGTCTGCGCGAAATCCATACATCTGTGGCGTAAGTAACTGTTCGTCCTCTATATAGTTATTGAGCCCGGCAAGTAATATTCGCACCATCAGTTTTCGTAAGCAGGAAGTTAGCGATATAGGCCGTAGATTGATGTGGGAGAGAGGTTTCCCTGATTTGGGGATAAGAGTGACTCGCCGTGAGCAAACTCAGGGGGAGGGTGCCTGCTTCCCAGAAAGCGTTAAACAGATAAGATATTCTATTAAAGGACTGCCTAAATTACGGAGCATTTTATTCGTAATGCGGTCACCACCTGGAGCTGACTGCAGTCAGAGGTCATGTAGGACAACCCTCACTTCTGCTTGAAGTGTTGGCAGGTCAAGGGGTTTGTTAGGGGGGCCGGTGTATTGAGGCAGTGGCTCAGATGAGCCCACTGGGACGTATTGCTTGGTTAGTGCACGGGGCCACGTGGGATTAGAGTCGGCTGACCGGTGGGCTAGTTGAGTTATAGGAGAAGGTTGGACAGTTCGGGAGGATGTGGGGTCCATCAAATGTCTTAGGACAGCCTACGTACGCTTCATGCTGAGGCTATTTCGAATGCTGTCGCATACAGCGCCCCAGGCTGCGTGGACTGGTGTTGAGGAGTGGGTTTCTATGGCCTTTACGAGGGGGGCAAAGCGGGTTTGGATTCTCCTGTTATAACGTTGCTTGCACCAACGACGTTTAAGGCTGCCAAGAGTTTCCCACATGTGGTGTAGTCTGGCGTCTACATTAGGAGGTGGTATGGCTGGGTATAGGGGGTGTTGGTGCGTGTGAACATCGTGCAGAAGTCCTTGTGTCCACTGTGTGGAGGGTGTAACTGTGGGGTCACTGGGGTCACCAGCAGTACGAAATTCCCGGAAGGCAGCCCAATCTGTTATCCCTTTCAGTCACGAATTATTATATTCACTGTAGAAAAATTCCGTACTTGAAGGTTTAGGAGTGTCAAGTCTCTAGAGGTAAGAAAAAAAGGTTCAGTCTCTCTAGAATACTTATTACGCAAATGGCGTCGCGTCCTCATACCGAGTCACCATTACTCAATCCTGTTTTTCCCCATCAAAATATTAAATATCCTGAGGCCGTTTAAAAACAAGGAGGTGAAATAATTTCTGCACACACAAGAGGTGTTTTTAGCCTTTATAAATGGTTTACGCCGCAGTAAAAGAGAACTTAGGTCGGCAACACACCGGAGCTCCCCCAAAACTTGGTGGCGCCTTTTTGAAACGATGTTTATAATTGCGGTTCCGCCATTCCAGATCACGTGGTGCTACCTTTCACTTTTGTAGGTTTCGAACATCAGCCGCACCGCTCTTCAGCATGAACTCTTCTCGTTTTCATGAGAAAAACGACGAAGAAAGTCGCGGCTCCATATGGAGACACGTTGACTGAATGGGTTATATGAGTTTGGAGCATGCACGGGGTGTTAGGAGGTCGGTTAGACTCGTGTGTGGTCTACAGGCTGTCAGGCGGTTGGCCCTGTGTGACAGGTGATGGTGAGGCCCGGTGTAGTGTCTCTTTGGGCGCTATGTCCTTCTCTGGTTGCCTGATTTAGAGGTGTCTCTAGAGTAAAATGCTGAGTTTGGAAGAGCTCCCAGAGGTGCCTTACTTTCTTGGCATCGCATGAATAGCCCCAGGCCGTGTGGGATGCGTTGAAGTCCCCAGTAATAATGAGGCGGTGCTGCGCAGCATGGGTTTTGGCGGCTACAAAGAGGGGTTTGAAGTTGTGGTGATGTTCTGAGGGTTTCCTCTAGATGCTGAGTATGTAAATTGGGGGTTGAGTGCGGTCGGCGGGGAAAACAGTTAAGAAGTCATGAGGTATACGCCTCGAGCCTCGCGATCGCTGCGGCGCCTTCCGTCACTTCTCCGCGGCGTTGACGGGATTTGCTCTGCGTAACTGATAGGGGCTCGTGCAGTGTTTTAAATGCGAATGCATTTATTAGCCGGGGGTTGTCTTGCTCCGTTGACCGGCGTGCGCCTGCATTCCTCCAGCGCGAGCGCACGTGAGCGCGCGCCTCGTAGTTCTGCCTTCGTCGTCGTCGTCGTCGTAAATGCGAATGCATTTCATAGTCGGGGGTTCACACAATGCAACGTGAGCATTACGCCTCTCCCTGGCGGTGACGTCACTGCAGTTGCTTCCACGTCATCATCATCGGTTGGAGAAGAAGAATAAGACAAGTCTGCGAAGCGAAGAGCCCGTAATGCCGAACGCGTTACGCGCTCGGGAACATCAAGAAGGAGTCTAGTCGTTTGAACGCGCTTCGGGTTCTTTGGAACGAGTTTGGAAGAGGAGGTGATGAGAACGGTGACGCCATCATCGTGGTCTGTGACGACAACCCTCGTCTGGCGCCGTTCAGGTAGTACCTGGTGTGTGCCTCGTGCCGCGAGTCTCTGGTCAACGGGCGCGTTCCTTCGATGAGCGTCAGTTTCGGCTACCGGTACCCTCGTCGTCCGGCGCACCTTCCCATTACTGCTTGCCGCCATGGAAATTCCCCCATGGCTATGGCTATGGGTGGCTATGGGGCGCACCTTCCCATTACTGCTTGCTATGGAAAGTGTGCGCGTGCGCTCCAAACCCTCTGACCCCATAGTCTTGGTTGGCGACTTCAACGTTGACGTGCGCAAGAAGAGTGGCGAGTGGCTGGTCGAGTACATGCAGACCAGGCACTCTATGCATTCTCTCTCTGCCGGCTTCGACACGCGCCCCACTACCATTCACGGGAGTTGCATTGATCTGGTCTTTACGCGAAACTGTGACGCGCGTATGCTTCTCAAAGACCCTTTGACCGTGCACTTTAGCGATCACAAGGCAGTGATTGTGGCCGTCAGGTACAACGATAACACAAACAGGTGCTGATGAATAAATGATTACGTTCACACTCTCGTCATTAATTACGCCATTACTCGCAACGCACTCATCGGTGCACCCAATGCATTCGCATTTCTGCACGATTCCCTTCGGGGAGGTGCGGGGGAATTTTTTTGGTTCTATTTCGCTTCTTTTCGCCTTTCCGCGCCTAAAAAAACTTGTTATGGTGACAACTATAGGCAAAGAGAACGTTTAGGTCACTTAAAAAGCAGCTGCGTCTTCGTAGAGTACGCGATCGCCAGCAAGAGCTACCCGGGACGCGGTTCTGCGCGCTTCGTCGCCGCTGTTCCGGGCGTCGGCGACGGCAGCAGCATATCACCATCAGGCACAAATGAATTCTACTGACGCCTCGTTTAGACCTGATACTGGCAGAATGAGAGGTTGGCTTCATTTTGCAGCGTGGACAACAATTGGGCTTCGTTACGCATATATACGCCACAGAAAAATATGTTTCGGGGATGTGATTACCCAATCCCGGACAGTAACTTGTGCCTTTTATAAGAATATAAACCATGCGAAAATCTAAAGCATATTCCAAGCCTATGCGTCGCTAGATATGTGCCCACACACCCCATATAGCAAGAACCAAGGAAATGAAACCACAGAAAAATAAATGCTGTGCCAATGCGGAATTTAGAAACATAATAGCTCTAACAGAAATAAAAAAAGCAGTGCTGCTTCTGGCATGCTAAAGACGTTCGTCTAAACTTAAGCCAGGTAGGTTTCACTAGACCAACTATACGCGAAATGCACTGCTATTTCGCGAGAAATCGGTGGGGGGGGGGGGGCAGGGGGGGGGACGCCGTGTACAAATCCGGAGCGGAATCAAGCAATGAACGTTTTAGTAATCCCACACATAAATCTCGCGTTCACTTTCCTTTTGTTTTTCTACTTCAACGAAGAGCTGATCGTACGGCGGACGCATTTTCGGAAGTATGGCTGTTCAACAAGCGATGAAATGTGTAGTTGGAAGAGTGTGGTACAGTCGAACCCGTTTATAGCGAACTGCAAGATGCACCGCGATTTGTTCGATATATCCAGTATTTCGATATATCCGAACCCGACTGTAACGAGCTTATTGTTACGAGTTCGCATTGTGCGGTAGCCCCCCCCCCCCTGCTCAACTCCACCATCCCCGCATAGAGAAACGAACACAGTAAAGTAGCCATTAACCATACCAAAAATAATCCATTTATGGCAATTAATAAAGCTTCTTTCCGCCCTAACTGCCTACTTTGCAAAAAAAAAGCGGTGATTTTTGTTTTTACCTCGGTTTTGGAGGCTACAACTAGCATAGCCTTCTCTACACGAAACATTATTTGCAGCAGTACGAGTCTGCGTTCTCCAAAATCGAAGAAGCATTGGCGGAGCACATCGACTACCGAAAGCGCCTTGCTCTAAGCATCGGACGGCTTTCACTCGCGACAGCATCGGCAACGTTGGCGAACTCTTCCCACAGTTCACCAATGCTGCTGTCTTAGTCTGGACTCGCTGACGGGGCGGGTTTCGTCGTAAGTCCCACGCGTCGGAAATAGTTACGGAAGTCTCGGCCGTCACGTCGGTCCGGGCAAGGCGCAATGTCCCAGTCCCGGCTCTTGCTCCGTGGTCGCGGCCAATCCACATCTCAATCGCCGCTCCGAGACCATGCATTTCGGCGGCCATTCTAGGCGCGCGGAGTTCGATATATCCAATGTGAACTTCGTTATAAGGAATCAGTTTCCCATGTATAGCCGTAACTGAATTATTTTTGTTTGATATACAGCATAATTCGCTCTATCCGGGTTCGTTATAGCCGGGTTTGACTGTATGTGATAAGGCCCTCTGCTTTCAGTTTCTGGTTTATTCTGCAGGCTCCCTGTGCCATATGACGATATTTTGAAGAAGCATTTAGTTGCGGACGCGGATTATATTGTAAGCCCGTCTCCGCGCTGCTCGCAGAGGATATATGTAGCAGATGAAAGTCTGCGGGCGCGCACCTCACGACAAGACGACTCTGTCGTGTGCTGATCCCCGAGTATAATTATGTATTGTCCATCGTACTTTTGTTGAATATTCCAGAAATTAACACGGACTGGCTTGTAAATGGTGGTGAACAATAATAATTGGCAAACGTAACTGGCGTGCTGTCAGGTATCAGTGCTCCGCTGATTATGTAAGCGCACAAAACCGATTTAAAACGTAGTGTATAGCCGTAGCATGAACATCTGAGGAACCGGCTGTTACGGAGACACGGCTAGTAAATTCAGGTCAGTGTAACTACAATCGGCTCCATCATACGCCGGTTCCGCGACGCTGGCCTGTGGCACACACCTGGCACTTATATAGACCGAATATACCCCACTAAGATCGCGTCAGAAACATTTACACTATCCTAAACACACCCCATTTGCGAACAGAGTGACTGCTCCACGTAAACATGGATTTCAAACGCCCGCAAACGGTAAATCTCAGTCGTGAACGTGCCGCAAAAGCAGCGGCGGCACTGGGGAGCGGGGCGCGGACTCCCGCGGCTGCTTTCGAAACGGGCCGCTAGGGGGATTTCAGTGGCGCCCCTACAGGCCGCGCTCGAGGCGTATAGGGCTGTCAAAAAGGCTGTCCGGTTGTTCTAAGATGTGGCGCTGTATGAGAATGGCTGTATCGTTGGTATGTTGATGAGTGGTATATCCACGAAACTTTACTGGGCCGACGGGGTCTTGCATGGCGATGACGTAAGGATGCTCGTTTTGGGTGCCGGAGAGGCATTGTAGGGGGGCTCTCTTTCTACGGAAACCACGACAGTTCCTCTGCTAAACCAAACGCCCTTTATTGCGAGCCATTATAAGTTAAATCAAAACTAGGAGAATTGGGAGGGATAAGGGCGTTAGTCTGTGCAGATTAGCTTGCGTTGTAGCTTGGCTTGCAAAATGCATTGGATCAGTTGAGCTTGCTCTATATGTAGCTGCTCGAGGCGCGTGAGCCTCTCTTCCCCGGGGGTCGTATTTGCAGTGTTCAGGGGGTGTTAGGGCTTTTCTTTTTTTTTTTCTTCGACGGGGGGGTTCTGCATTGGTCTGGGGAGTGCGAAGTTGGGCTAAAGTTTGTCGTAGGGAGGAACTTTCAGCTCTCATTGCTGTGAGCTCCACGCGCATGGCCTGCATTTCCTGCAGTACAGCAGGGCGAAGTTGGGAATCGGCTGGTGGTGGTAGGAGGGGTGTTTTAGTGACCAATGGATTGGAGGACATTTGACCCCTCATCTTTGATGGTTCTGGGGCTAACGCATCCTAGGTCCATTTTAGTTGGAGAGGTGGTAGCGTGGGTCGTCGATGGGGTGTTCTGGCTGCTCATGAGAGTTGGTTTGGGAGTGGTGTTGATTCTTCGAAGAGCGTTGTCGATTGTCTTTCCGGGAATCTTGGTATGTTTAGGGTGACGGCAGGGGGGTTAATCTTCCTTGTGTATGTTCTTCCGGGTTTGCCGTTGTAACATCCGCGCATACGTTGGTTTGGGTCTTCGACGGAAACATCGAGGACAGTCCGGAGAGCCCGTGACCTGTGCTCCATTGCAGACAATGCATTTAGGAGCACATGGAGTCTTTCATTGGAGTTAGGAGTACCACAAGTTGGCCACCGGTTGAAGGGGGGGGGGGGGTCTTCGCTGCGGGCAGACATCTTACCTGTGTCCAGCGCTCCAGTATAGGGCATACGTTTGCACTTTCCGACGCAGTGGCTTGCATCTGTGGGTCGTCATTCTGTGCCTGACCCAGTAGCGCAACATGGGCCCGTCGTACAAGACCTGAACAAAAGAGGTGGTGCTTATGAGGCCTGCATCTAGCACCTTGAGGTGGGTGCTGTTATGGATGAGTTGTTCGGTGATCTGGTCAAACGTCTCTTGTGTGTGTTGGTCAAAGGCGATTCCTGAAGAAGTGTTTGAGAGGGCCGAAATGTGCGTGGCCAAGGGGGAGGTACAGTCAGCCAGCTGGAAACTTTGGAGTGCTGCGTATCATGTTGCTCTCTCCTCAGACAGGGCGCGGACAACCATTAAATTGGCTTTTTTGTGGTCTCAGCTGGTCCGTGTCATCTATGTACAAGCCTGCCCGTTGTTTAATCGCGGTGGCGATGGTTAACGCGGAAGCCTCAGAGATGCTGATACCTCCACGAGGAAGGAGAACCACTTTGATATCCCTGGACGTGAGTAGTTAGGGGCGGTAGTTGGCGGGCGTGTCTTGTTTTCCCACGGGTGCGGTTTTGATGTACCAGGCGTGAAGAAGGCGAGGTGCCGGTAGCCGGCGTCGATTGATTGGCTTGCTGTCGTCTTCGTATGAGGGTGCATTGGCTGGGTTTGCATGATTTCGGTGCCTTCAACTTCAATGGTCATCGCCGTGGAGGTCATATTCGTCAGACAGAGAGAGAGAGAGAGAGAGAGAGAGGGGGGGGAAACGCCTCTAACGAAAGCTGAAGAGGTCAGCCTCACTAAAGGTAGAGCGGGCTACTCCAGATGAGGTGAATACAGTGACGTGACAGCGGAGAATGGAGAAAAAAAAAGGAAAGAAAGAAAGGGAGGGCGGGAAGGGAAGTGGACCTATATATAAAATGTATATGCTCAGAGGGTTCACAGAACCTCTTCTAGCCCTGTTTCCGCAGGAAAAGAAAGCAGAGGTATTGTGCCCAGCACTGCCTCATCATGATTTCGCCAGTGTCCAAGGAAGTATGAGTGAGGGCATGGCTGCTGTGAACGAGCGGCAACAGGCTTGGAAACGCAGCACCGGTCGCTTCGGCGGCGTCGGTGTGAGCAAGCTGGAGCGAGGTATCCCGCTTGCCGAGGAAGCCACCCCTTCACCGCGGCTAACCCTACATTTAGGGCTGGCGTGGTGGTCGCCACTGAGAATTTTTCCTGATTCGTAGAATAAAACGTAGGGGCGTGCCTGCTGGAAATTTGGTATCCCGGTAATAGCGTTGACGAGGTCTATGGAGCGTTGTATGTTCTGTGGGTGTGGGGGCCGTTGGCGAGTCTTTGTAACGGTACTTAGCTGAGCTGATATGAAGTACGCCCACATCGGTCGGTCACCTGGTGGCGGTGTCATGGGGGGACTCAGGAAGCTACCTTAGTAGGGCAAGGTCCTCTAACCGAACTGTACGCGCAAACAGGCACGGCCGCAGCCGACGAGCGGTGGAGGGTGCGGCGTTGTGGCTCGGCGCTATCCTCGGTATTCAATGGCGTGGAATGCATGCAGCCAACCAAGTGTGCGCCGCCATATCTGTGGCCAAGCGTCTGTTGCTAGGCGACGTTGTGCGCACGGCCCGCAGATCAGGCACCCCTGTTCTCCTCCATGCAACCGTGTGAGTGCGCCCTTGGCCTCCGCGATTGACTACCGGTAGCGCGCCGTTGTGCGCGGTCACTCGTTACGTCGGGCCCCGCGGGATGGCGACACTTGTCCGTGCTAAGCACTACCCACGACTGTGAAACACATGACTGTGTTTCACGTTACGAACTCTTCGCCGAACAGAAAGTATTGCGTCGAGTTCACTGTGAGTGCGATTAATAATATCTCTGTTGGCGCCACAGTTCAGAATCTGATTGGAACGGAGCAGATGACGCACGCCAGTGTCTTTTTCTTGCTTCTTCGGCGTGCGGCCGCAGTGGCCCAGGCTGCGCCGGGTCCGTGGCGCATCGGCCATGTCTGTGGCCGTTTCCAGTGTTGCCAAGCGAAGAAATTGACCGATAAACTTTTCAACGAATACCGTCTATACTATGGCCACAAAGAAAGGGAGAGGGCGCGGTCGAGCACCAGCGGAAACGAGTGGGACGCGGGGTAGAGAGTGTGTGTCGAACGCGGCACAGACGCTCCCGCTGCCAGTCATACGAGCACGGCCGGCCTGCAAGATGCAGCAGTTTTGATGCACTCATTTGGCTGCGCCCTGGTCAGTCGTTCTCTATTTCGTGAATGTGTTCCACGCGTTGGAACGGAAACAGCTCAGCTAAGTAGTCCTTCACCATACAAAAGACTCGGGGAAGAATTTTCTTCTTTTCGATTTTTGCTTTTTTGTTCTTGGTGGCCCGTTAGTAACTGACGCGTACATTCTGTTCCATTCCAACGTTTTTGCACATCGGCGCCACGACAAATTCTGCGAACCGCAGGCTACCACTGGCGAACCGCAGGCTACCACTGTGTGCCTAGGGGATCCTTATGGTACGTGAAACTGTTACAGGAGGCCTAAATAGGCTTCTGAAGGTCGTCATTTCAGTAGCGCAATCGTTAGAGTACTCCTTCAGGATGTCTACCAAATATTACACCTCTGCGTAAGGGTCCGCGCAAACACGCAAAAAATATCTTTTTTTCTTTCTTTCCTTGTATCTCTACCAATCTTCGTCGCCATGGCGCCGCGCTCTGATGTGCGGCAAAATGCTCAGGAGCAGCTTCAATGACGCACGCAGCTCTGAACAGTATGGCACTGCTATTGGTGATGCCATTTAAATGCTGCAGCCAATCAGCGTTCCCGGCTTTGGAGAAATTCGGTTGCGACTCCACCATGCCGGCACCGCCGGCACGGCGTCTTTGTAGGGACGATTGTCGATCGTCGCCATCCGTCACACGACCTTAGCTTGGCTTGTAGATATAGCGCGTCGTTTACAAGGTAGGAATAACACTGAAAATCACGGAGCGTCTCTGCAAGCGGAAGCGCCGCTACACGCGCGACTGCGGCAAGCATTTGCGTACAGGGTCGGTCGATAGAAAGCCCACTGCGGTGTATGCACGATACGGCACACGCCGCAGCAGCTAACACTTGTCCGCCATACCATGATCTTGCTCAAAATCAGTTGATAAACGCGTGAAAAGGGTTCATAGTGCAGTGAAAGGTTGCGTTGGTGATAGTTGTCGGTGTGGCTTTGTAAAGTGGTGACTGTATTAATAACTGCGGCGGTGCTAAGCCTTTTCTCCGCAACGCAGCTTCGGAGGGCTGTTCTCCGCGACAGCGCCGCGTGCGGAAACGCTAGCGGGCCGCTAGTAGTCGGGGGAAATCAATTACAGTCGTGAGAGTGGACGTTGGTGTTTGGTGCCCCTATTTTTTCTTGAAAGCACTCCTTTTCCCTGTTCTGAAACTGACGACGAGCCGACGCGAGGAGCCCATCTGACGGCCAGCCTGCCGCTCAGAAGAGTAGGTGGCGCTTGTGCTGCAGCTGCTAAAAGAAAGCGTGACGTACCGCCGAGCGCAGCCAATGGTTGGAAGGCTCCAGCGCTTTGCCCTGCTTCTCCAGGTGGTCTTGCGCCGGGTCGGTAACGTCATCGCTTCCACAGTGCTTCGGAGGCGCGCAGACAGGGCGAACGCTCCAGGCATGACTGCTGGCTCTTTAATTTACGAGAGCTCAACCAATATTTAACGCTTTAAAGCCGTGTTTGCGGCAGGACGTTCCTTGGGTAGTACTCCAGTGATTGCGCACGTAATATCGCAACTTTTCGAATTCTATTTAGTGCCCTTTTAAGAGTTGTTTTGGTCCTTCTACGCAAGTAGTTTGACATCAGAGGCCACAAACTCTATGCACAATGGTTGAAGTACATAAATTGTTGCTAGCATATTTAGTTGGGCCATTCGTTATGGTGGATTAAAGTAGGAACAACATAACTGGAGGTCCCCGATCCACCAAAGAGACCTGACAAAAAGGCGTCGTCACAGAATATGGTGCACACCTAATAGGAAAAAAAATGCATATGCTTAAGAACACAGAACTAAGCCGTTGTTGTCAGCGTTATGAATAATCGTGGGCACTCCTTCTCAAAAGCTCTCCATTGGCACATAATTTTCGTGGGCTCTGTAGCAAACTTTCACCTCACTTTAATTCTCAGTTCTGAGCTCGGACGAAGTTTTGGCAAAAAATCGGGATGAATTGCGCCCCTTTTGCCAAATTGACTCCTGCTTCCCGTAGGAAAACAATTTTGAAAGTGAACATTCCTGGCTCTTCAGTGGACATCAGTTTATGTATATATATCAATTTCAGGACAAAAGCACATTCCTCTAAAAATAAGAAGGAACTGTCCTATTTAACAGAGCAGTTGGTTTCGCTGGCGTGTGTGTTGCATACGGGCAAGTATGCATTTCGATCTAACGCGAACATTTCGATCTGTCTCTCCGTCTCTTAATGCAACTTCCAGCCTCAAAGTTAAAGCAATTCATGAGCGAGACGTTTATATAGGCAAAGCATCCCCGGTATACTAGATCTGGTACCGCAATTCATAGTTGTCAAGATTGTCCATCAAAAAAAAAACATGAGGCAAATTCGAAGCGCTTCAAAATGTATTACTGGTTCTATCTGTGTGCTGTCGATTAAAAATAGACGTAGGCATACTTTTTTCAATATCAAACAAAGTAAACGCGATGCACAGTATATTTTGGCCTTACATACAAAATGATTCGCTCAAGAGCTTCGAACACGTTACTGAAGTAACAAGCACAAGAGTAACAAAAGGTCACAACAGATGGCGCGCCGGCAGTGCGAATGCGGGAAAATTGAACTGAACTTAGCAAACCCTTATTGCCTTAATACACTGCAGTTCGAGACAGGAGGGGAGTAACGTGTCAGCGTCACAAGTGGTCAGGTTGCGAGGAGAGGCGGTTACCCTGCAACGGCAGCATAACTCGTCTTTAGACGACAATTGCGCCGATGGGAGTAGATACGCGGCCAGTTTTGGGAGGCAATTATCTCTTACCACATTGGATACTCGAGTTTGAAGTCATATATGGCTACTTTTCTTTTATTTTGTTCTAAATGGATAAAAACGGAAGAGTAACCTCCCAATGAAAAACTTACAAGCCGAAAACAACCATATTAAGCTGTCCTTGAATAACAAAAACTCAACCTTCTCGGGAGTAACACACCTCTTTCTTCCCGAATTTTTAACTCCGGGGAGCACGCCTCTTTGAGATATCTGCAGTGAAGTTTTTTCCTTAAACAGGCCCTCCAGCACTGCAGATGAACGCTTTCACTTTACTTTTATGCCTAGTTGCACGACGAACGCTTTAGTCATCGCCTGCACAGAGCGACACTGCGTGCTTTTTTTTGTCATACCTTACACCTCTTCCAGTTTCTGCATTTCTTTTGTTGCGATTTTTAATAAGCATTTGGAATTTATTAACTGCTGCTGTTCAAAGGAAGCCGGCCAATGGTTGCGACTCAGCTCGAGTTACATCGCTCAACGGTCCAAAACATTTTTGCACCTAATTTTTAATTTATCTGTTCAGCGCAGAGCATTAAAGTTCGGTGATAGGGGGTAATTTTTACGCACTTCTCCGTCCACTGCAGTACTAGATGCGGTTGCAACTGCATTGTTAAAACTTTTCAGATTGTGGAAAAATTAAAAAAAAAACTTGCAAGGTTCCTTGAAGTTTAACAGGTTCTCTAGCGGCTTGAAAAAGCTGAAGCTGTACTTGTAAAAAAAGTCCACAAAATTTATTGTCAATTTCTTTTTTAAGCGGAAACATAGATAGGTCATCCCAACTAACAAAATGTGAAAGAGGACATGTGAACCCACAAAATTATGAGCCAGTGTTCACTTGCCGAAAAAGAAGTGCTATATTATTAGTAGATTGGGCAATGTGGCGAAAAACGTTTAGCATTACATAGACTGGGCTTCCCCGAAATCTTTTAACAAGATGGGGTTGAAATCTTGCAGGTAATTATTGTGAACTAGAATCTCTCGGAAATCATTTCACAGAAAAAACAGAAGCCAGGGACTGATAAACAAGCACTGTCAGAATTCTCACCGCGCAATACGTAGATTGAATGTTCAATTACTCATTTTAATCCCTAGCTGAGCGATGAGAGAGACGAGTTTCAACATTTGTGTTTACCACTATGCTCATGCAGTCATGTCACGGCTGGGGTGATTAGATGATGTTCATTATACTGTATTTATTTCTTTAACTGTTGTCGGCTTTAGTTGGATGTTATTACAGCACTGATATTGCGAAAGTATGTTTCTGTACAAACTAAAGAGAATGTGGCTCCTGGCTTTCCG
Organism: Haemaphysalis longicornis; assembly: GCF_048455015.1. Lineage (NCBI taxonomy): Eukaryota > Metazoa > Arthropoda > Arachnida > Ixodida > Ixodidae > Haemaphysalis > Haemaphysalis longicornis. Next base: position 189,202,863 of record NW_027526445.1, read on the forward strand.
CTTGTTCTCGCTTTACCTCCACTTTATCGCATTAAAATTAGCTTATTTAAATTAAAATTCCCATAATTCATAAATTTCTAGCTTCGTGACTGACACACCGTCATTACAATAAAAGTTCCGTGGGCAAAACAGGAGAACTGGATCTAGATCATTTATTCTTCCAATAACTTCAGCAAGTGTAAGACAAATGAAGAGCAATGACGATGGAATATTCTGCAAATGCACTAAAGTCATAATTTAAGACAAATGAATCACAGCAAAATATGGAGACCAGGAAAAAGTCGAAAGAATTGGAAAGGTTATTGACTTAAGGAAAACATCCAACGTCATTTCGGTGCTATTCTCCCTGACGAAGAACCTTTGCGGAGTGCGCACGTTTCTCTGAAAGATCATTTTAGGAGACAAATATTTATCACGGAAAACCCGTTGGACTCTATTTTAATCTGCTTCCTTTCTTCGGTCAATACCCTCGGTGAAATTAACTTGATAATAATAGTCACTTTCAAAGGATTTCTTCAAGGCAAATAGTGGCAATGGCTCTTGCCCAAAGAACATTGAAGGCGGCCGCTATTTTAAAATTGCCGTTTCCGCACGAACAAAAGAAGCATGAAAGAACCAGCACAAACAAAGACGCAGGCGGCGAGAAGAAGGAGCTCAAACACGCCGTCAGAAGTGATTTATTTTGGAAAAACAAGACATTTACATGCGATTCCCGCGCACGCGCACACTTTGGCCAGCGTGAAGAAACGCGGTTACGTAGATAAAAACAGATATTCTTTATCCGTTAAGATTACCGAGGGATCACTCACACAACTCTCCTTATTTTTTCTTAATAAAAATGCTTCGAGTAGCTCTCGCTCACGTCTCGATTTCCGCCGACCCACAGTGCTGGCGAGGTGGAACTGGGGAGTACAATCCTGTCAATTTTTAGATGCGAAGCATCTCATGCTCGGGGCTGTGTTCCTCCCTCCCTCGTTGTCGTCGTCCGCCGTCCGCACTCTACTGAGCATGCGCATCTCTTCAGCCCCATCAGCGTTTGGGCGGACGTCAGCGCAGTCCACTATAAAAAGAAATAGTTAGGCGGTGCCCGGTTTTGATCCCACGACTCCCTGGCCGCAACGGGAGGCACGTGGTCCTCTTCCCATTGCGCTAGAAACCGAGACGGAAGCATGTGCTACGAACGCGCCTTATGTCATCCACTCATTCAAACTACGTCAAGAAGCTACTGATATAACGAAGGCACGCGAAGCCGAACGTCAACGGAAACGACGAACTGAAAACTAATGGGAACTTCAGTCGACGCCATGGCTGCTTAGCATACTACTCAGGGTTCCCATACGGGAAGATGGTGTAACTTTTTTTACGTGCAAAGCTAAATTACTACCCGCGCCTGAGCCCAAAGTTATCCGGTGCTGCCTCCGCCAATTATTGAGGCACCCACCGCTTGCGGATGTGTAATTTTTTCGCAGGACAATGGGTTTATGTTTCAGGTTTGTGTTCCCAAATCTCTGGTGCTCAGCGGAAAGCCTACCCTTGCAAGACAAACCACCAAAGGAGGTTCACGACATGTACGGTGGAAGTAGTCTATTCTGTCCCATTGTCCTGCGGAAAAAATATACATCTGCAAGCGGTGGGTGCCTTAATGGTCGGCGGAGGCAGCACCGGACAACTTTGGGCTCAGGCATGGGCAGTAATTTAGCTTTGCACGTAAACTATTGCTAGGATTGTACTCCCCAGTTCCACCTCGCCAGCACTGTAGGTCGGCGGAAATTGAGACGCCAGTGAGAGCTACTCGAGGCATTTTTACCCAAAGAAAATAAGGAGATTTGTGTGATCGATCCCTCGGTAATCTTAACGCATAAAGAATATCTGTTTTTATCTACGTAACCGCGTTTCTTCACGCTGGCCAAAGTGTGCGCGTGCGCGGGAATCGCATATAAATGTCTTGTTTTTCCAAAATAAATCACTTGTTACAGCGTGTTTGAGCTGCTTCTTCTCGCCTCCAGCGACTTTTTTTTCGCTGGTTCTTTCATGCCCAGTATGAATCAACGTGCCCAGCATTTTGCACGCTTGAACAAAAAAAGACATTAACGCTTCAGTCTGCTTTCCCTTTTGAAGGCAAAGGCCTGGTAACGCTTATTAACCATTTCTTTGCTGAGAAATCAGATTTCTATCGCTTTCTCTCCTCTTATCTCTTTGTCTTTTGGCGATAATTACTTCAACCGCCTTTATTTCGGCGACACCCTTTATGCATCTGTAGAAGCATTAGTAATAATCGTTCATTGAGCTTGAAAGGTAAAGGAGTATGAGTGGAAGGAGTCAGCCTCACATGTCAGGAGGCCGCGAGCCCGCGCCAGTTCCAGGCCCCGGTCTACAAGAGCTTGTTGTTTCAGAGTCGAGCTGGTCAGGGCAAACTTCTGATACCACTGTTGCTATCACACTCCCACAATTGCAACGTCGCTCTCGCTACGAGTTTCTCCCTCCTCACTTTCTTTTTTCGTTTCCCTGCTCGAATTAAGCCATTAAGCAGACTGGCGCACGCCACAGCTTCCATAGAACTTGCGTGCCAGCACGTCCAACATTCACGCGGCTCACACTATTTTTTAACATTTACGCTTCAAATTCATAGTTTTGTTAATTTAGTGAAGAAAACTCATTACCCCTTAGAACTCCGAATTGCTGGTAAATCGCTCAAGAGTGTATGTTCCACGATAGCCGACGGGTACCATGAAGAAAAAAAAATTTCGGCGCGTATCTGCCGACTTAACTGCAATTGCCCTAGCGCTTCCATTGCCCGTTACCACTACCCTCAGGAGGTTTCCCCCTCTCTCCTCCTACTCACTTGCACTGGCTCCTTTTTTCTGCCTTGACTACCTTTACAGCCATCTTACCTGCCTCATCCTCCTCCGTCCCTCCCCCAAACCTTCTACACTTCCCCTCCGCACTCCCTCTCAATTCCTCTCCTCCCCTCTGCTCATCTCTCTCTCTTCCTCGCCATTCTCTTCCTTTCTGAAATCTGACCGTTCTCCAATTAACTCTCGCTCGAAACTTTTCCCCTCCCCCGAACAGCCCCTCACCTTTGAGTTAGATCTCCTCCATCATTACTACGGCCTAATGTCGTCCCCACTTGTTTGTTTCCCCTCAGGTTGCACTCCTTTCCCCTTTCGCTCCTATTCCCTTTTTCCTGTGCTATTCTTTTCCCTCGGTCCCCTCATTAGTCTACGCTCCAATTTAGACTAATTAGCTTCACCATTTTTCACTATTCCAGAACTGAACATAGCACTCGAGGTTATTAGCGTCAAGACAAGTCCTGGAAAAGACAAAATGACCTGAAAAATGCTCCGCAACCTCGGCGACCAAGCCATAGAAGAGCTCTTAGCCGATTTCAATCAATTGGACAGTCCGGTATCCTCCCGGCGAATTGGAGCCCTCAGTAGGGCATCGCATTTAGAAGCGCAAGATACCCAACACTGCCGTTTCGAGTATTCGCTCCATTTCAATAACGTCACACTTATGCCGTCCGATGGAGGCCATCATTCTACCCGCCTCAGATGTCTATTCAATTCGGGAAAAGACGCCGTTTACAAGGGGTTTTCGGGCCGCGCGTAGCACTCATAAAAGCATGCCTTCGTAAAGACCAATAATGGACACATGCAGAAAAAGAACATGAGAGCGGACCCCAGGGGTCCTCGTGGCTGTTGACATCAATAAAGCGTTGGCCACTGCTTTACATGCCTTCCTCATTTAGTTCTTCAAGAAGCTTGACATTTATTGTATACGTGCTCTTCCGTCAGAAGTATATGTTCAGGGCATTCGAAATACATGCTATTAAGAGTACCTCAAGTTCTTGCACAAATACAAAAGAGCACCAAAGGGCCGTATTCCTTCTCCAACTCCAACTAGAGCTGCTGCTCCAATTTTGGCAGCAGCAGCGGTAGCGGAAACGTGCCGGCCGAAGCTAATCTGCGGGCTTCGTGCTCTCGCAGTCGCAGAAAACAGCTGAACGGGCGGACGATCCACCTGGATCACCGGACAGCTTTCTGCGACAGCGAACCAAAATTTTCAAGAGCATCGTCAGGACAACGTGCCCCCCACTGACGCCAGCGACATCGAGGAGCCTCCCGGCATCGCTACAAAAAAGCGACTCATCCATCGCTGGACCATTTTGGCAGCAGCAGCGGCAGCGGAAACGTGCCGGCCCAGGCTAATCTGCGCGCATCGTGCTCTCGCAGGTTCATCTGTAATTTCTGTGAATATTTTTGACAAATTAAACAAAGTTTGCTTCTGCTGTCGCTGCTGCTTTGTTTTTTATGATTAGTGACTGTGCAGTTCCAGCGAATACCTTATCTTGCAAACTTTACCATGTCTAGTGATGAAGGTGAAGAGTGCCCGTGTTTTGAGGCCCAATCTGAAGGTGATGAAGGTTTGCTGTGTGCGGGATCCAACCGTAACTATCACTTCGGTAAATGCTCCAACATTGCAGAAAGTACGTACAAGTCTAAAGGTGAGGCATGGCGAAAGTCATGGCAGTGCCAAACATGCAAGGGAAAGAAGTCTAAAAGCAGTCAGGTTGAAAAACCGAAGAACCAAGATGTAAATGTAGCAAGCTTAATACTAGCTGTCAACGAAAAGCTTGAAGGCCTCATAACGCTTAAAACCACTCTAGGAAACATTGAGAAGTCCGTGGACATGATGGCCAGCAAGTATGACGAAATTCTTGCTCACATTCGTAGACAGGACAAAGAGGTCCTACAGTTGAAGCACCGGGTTGAGGCCATTGAAGAACGGGAAAAAACGTATAGAACGGACGAAATCGCTCAGGAACTTCACGAGCTCGAGCTGCACAGTAGAAAACGTAAGCTTGAGTTTTTTGGCCTGCCTGTAACCGAAAGTGAGTACCTCTTGAGTAAGATCTATGCCGTAGCGGAGAAATTGCCGCGGCTTGCAGACAGTGATGTTGTAGCAGTGCACCGGTTACCGTGTGCTAACGATAAAGTGCCAGGAATAATCTTACGATTCGCGAAGCGAACAACACGGAACTCCTTCTCGGAAAAAAACAGCGAACTGAGGAAATCTGATGGCTCATGCCATATTATGGAAAACTTGACAAAGAAAAACAGGCTTCTAATAGCAACAACGAAAGTTTGGGCTAAAAAATCATGGGTACAAATACGCCTGGCACACGAACGGAAAAGTGTATCTGAGGCAGAAAGATGGAGAGAAGGCGATCAGGGTGCGCAACGAAAGCGAATTCTATAGCGTTGGGTGAAGCCGGCTTCGCTCTTACACCTTCCACGATCGTGCCTCTTTATTATGACAATGGGGGACTTCACAATGCCTTCCGAGTTTATCAATGTTTGCGGTAGCGGCTGCGCACAATCGTTAAACCTTCTTCACTAAACACGTAATCAGCCGGAAATAAGATACCGCAACTTGAAGTACTTCCTGACCAGTTCAACGATGTGTTCGACGTGATTATGTTAACAGAAACTTGGTACCTCGGAGATGCTAATGTTCTGCGTCTTTCAAATTGCAATAATTTTCTTCTGAATCGAACTACCGGTCGAGGAGGGGGTGCGTGCCTCATGGTTAAAAAAAGGTGTCATGTGTGACGCTATATCAGACTTCTCTTGCGTTAACGTTCACTTCGAAAGTTTGCTTTGTACACAAAAGAAAGCATATTAGCGGTTGTATCATCATCATCATCATCACCAGCCTATCTACGCCCACTGCAGGGCAAAGGCCTCCCCATTATTGTCCAATTACCTCGGTCCTGTGCCAACTGTGACCAAGGTATCCCCGCAAACTTCTTGATCTCATCTGCCCTTCTAACTTTCTGCCGCCCCCTGCAACATTTGACTTCTCTAGAGATCCACTCTGTTACCCTTAATGACCAGCGGTTATCTTGCATTTGCATTACATGCCCTGCCCACGTCCATTTCTTCTTCTTAATTTCTACTAATATGTCTTTAACACCAGTTTGCTCCCTGACCCACTCCGCTCTCTTCTTGTCCCTTAAAGGGGCCCTGAAAGGCGTTTTGAGCACACTAAATGAACTAGCGAAATCGTTAGATTGGGTCGTCAACGTGATCTGTGCCAGGTATTACTCTTTTACGCGCAGCGGAAAGCTCACACTTTTGTTGCAAAGTTTCTCGCTTTTTTGTCACCCTTCCCTTCGTGTTTTTGGACTCAGTGGCTAAGGCGTTGCGCTGCTGAGCACAAGGTCGCGGGTTCGATTCCCGGCCGCGGCGGCCGCTTTTCTGATGGAGGCGAAAAGCAAAAACGCCCGTGTGTACGAGATTGCGGCGCACGATAAAGATCCCCAGGTGGTGAAAATTAATCCGGAGCCCTCCACTACGGCGCGCCTCATCGCCTGCGTTGCGTCGGCGCGTTAAACCTCACAATCAATCAATCAATCAGTGTTTTTGGACGCCGCCATCTTCACATGTCTACGTCATCGATTCCCAGATGTTCGTCACTGGGTAGACATCCTGCTATTGGGCGGCGTTTCACGCACTTCCGGCAAAGAAATGCGTCGTCTGCTCAGCGTCGGCTCGCCGGCTGATCTTCCAGCGGAGTGCCGGAGTGCTTGGACATTTTACGACAAACGAAACAAGTGTAAACAAACGCTTAACCGTTTGTATTAAATGCAACACGGCCATAACACGACATGGATATTGTCTTACCTGAGTACGTTCTATAAAGAAAGCGTTGAAGCCCCGCAGCACTTCTTTCGTGCAATCGCAGAGAACGCCCTGAGCCGAATGCCCGGATTTGACGCACACCTTTTTATTCAACTTCAAAACAATCCAGAGAGCGGTTCGAACGAACACAACGTCACAACCCAAGCAGCATATTAACATGCGTTGCAAGTCTGAACAGCGATTGACAGACGATGGGTTGCCTCCTCCTGCCCGTCGTAAATTCGGCACTCACCTCGCGCGCGGTTTGCGGGTTCGAACAGCAAGTCAACTATGGCGCGCAAGCCGAGATGGCTTTTAGCCACGCACACTGCACATACCCCATGCGAGGTTGAGTCGTACGTCGCTCGAAAAAGATAATCAAGACCATGGGAAGCACTATCCACCCGCAGAAGCGCAGCGTCGCATTTCATCGCGAAACAAAGGCGTCCACAACACACACACCATCGCCTCTTGTAATGCCAAACGCATCTCGCACATCACGCACTTCCCAATGAGAATGAATGATACGCCTGCAAAGCCCACATGTCGCGAGGTGGGGCCCCGAGCTGAACCGGGATCACAGAACCGTAACTGACTTCTAAGCGGTTTGTGCCTTGTTGCCAAGGTAACCGATGTTTGAGATTGTCAAAGAAATGGCGCTCGCTCCAGCGCTAGAAAGCTCAGAGCCGCGGCGGAGAATATTTTTCCAACGTTGCCGCTCTCCACCACGGGTCGCCCCAAGCTGAACTGGTCACATGATTAAAGCGTTTTGTGCACGGGTTCTGTATCGGTTTAAAATGCCTTTTTCACATTCCGCTAGCAGGAATCACCACCGCCGCAATATAAGACCCGGCACCAGCGGGGCCACATCTCCTACGGCGCTTTTTGGATAAACAGTGCGCGGTGCATCAAAGAGAACGAGCACATGATCCTCCCCGGGCGGCTGCGAGTTCGCCGCCGATAGCAACCGCACCAACGTACACCGCGAAACACATGCCGCCGCACACATGCGGCCAGATTTTTCGTTCGCTTTTCCAGCCTTGAGCGGAGTGCGGGATTCATGGTGTCAACAAAGCTTGCCCGTAGCAGACGACAGTCTGAGCAGCGCAATATCGGAAGTACGTCAACTCTGAGGAGCGCAGCATCATGGGAGGGAAGGCTTTCGCGTCGTCAACAGCGGAGAGTAAGTTGAAAGGAGGAGGAAACGTGGCGCGACGATAATGCGCGGTTTTTTATTTACGATTTCTCAGCTAATACTAATCGCTTTAACAAAATTCTTGCGGGAGGAGATTGCTAATACATTGCTTTATTTGGTTACATGTACATCCATGCATCGGCGGAAGGTATTTCAGGACCCCTTTAATGTTACACCTATCATTTTCCGCTCCATTGCCCGCTGAGTCGTTCTCAATTTAAGTTGAACCCTCTTAGTGAGCCTCCAAGTTTCTTCCCCGTAGATGAGTACCGCTAAGATGCAGCTGTCATACACTTTCTTCTTCAGCGACAATGGTAGGCTGCTATTCATTATCTGAGAATGCCTGCCATATGCACCCCACCCCATTCTGATCCTTCTAATTATCTCTGCCTCATGGTTGGCATCTGGGGTCACAACTTGACCTAAGTAGATATATTCGCTTACCACTTCTACTGCCTCGCCACCTATATCAAAGCGCTGTGCTGTCCCGAGGTGATTGATCATTACTTTAGTTTTCTGCATATTAATTTTCAGGCCCACGGTTCTACTCTGTTCGCCCAGTGAGGAAAGCATGCTTTGCAATTCGTCCCTCGAGTTACTTAGCAAGGCAACGTCATCAGCAAATCTGAGGTTACTGAGGTATTCTCCATTAACCCTTACTCCCACCTGTTCCCAATCCAATGTTCTGAATACTTCTTGTAAACATGCTGTGAATAACATTGTAGAGATTGTGTATCCTTGTCTGACACCCTTCCTTGTAGGTATTTTACTGCTCTCCCTATGGAGGATGATGGTAGCTGTAGACCCATTGTAGATATCCTCTGGTATTCTTACATAATGCTCATCTACCCCCTTGTTCCATAATGCCTGAATGACTGCTAGGGTTTCGACCGAGTCAAATGCTTTCTCATAACCTATGAAGGCTATATATAGAGGTTCAGTACACTCAGCGCACTTCTCTATCACCTGATTGATCGTGTGAATATGGTCGATTGTTGAATAACCTTTACGGAACCCTGCTTGTTCTTTAGGTTGCCTGAAATCTAAGGTTGCAAAATTCGGTTAGCGATTACCTTGGTAAATACCTTGTAGACGAACAGCGGTTGTATACCGTCCACCAAATGGGAATGTTAGAAATTTCTTTGCTTTTCCTGAGACTCTTCTAACCTTTGCAGGTGAAAATAAATACAACATTATTTTAGGCGCAGACTTTAACATAAACATGTTAACGGACACCAGTATAAAGATCGAATTTGAACTGTTAATCCTCTCATATGGTTGCACCAATGTCATAACATGTCCAACCATGATCCCCCTTTCATCCACTACTCTGTTAGACTTGTTTATCACGAACATGTACACTTCTCCTCTAAAGGCAGGTGATGTATGTACGGATATTAGTAATCACAGTGCGATTTACTTATGCATACAGAAAAAAAAATTGAATTACACGAAAGCACCACCAGTATTTTTCAGGAGATGACGCCAAATATTCTTAACGACTTTCGACAAAAATTGGAACGTTTTGATGGAAGCACGATATTGCAACAAACGGATGCACAGAGAGCTTACAATTTATTTTTGGACAGTTTTTTGAATATATATAATGACTCGTTTCCCTATAAGCGGCTTCGCTCATTAAGAAAATCCGCATGCCTTGGGTTAGTCCTTAATTACTCAGTAAGATAAAAGTAAGGAATAACTTGTATAGAAAATTTCTTAAAAACCGGAATTCCGAGTCATTAAAAGTTCTCAAAACTCTCCAGAACAAATTAACAAAAGAGGTTAGATCGGCGAAAAATAACTATTTCTATGAACTGTTTTCCGCAAGTGCAACAACAACAGATTCAACGTGGAAAATGCTAAATAAAACTCTCAATCGTACTGCCCACAAAAATGCGATTGATAAAATTACTTTGAACAAAGAAGAAATGACAGGAAAACACTTAGCTTATGCATTTAACAATCATTTTGTCAATATAACCACAGATGAATTCGATTGTAGAGCGCTCAGCTTTCTCGAACATATAAGCAGACTCCTTTATTTCTAAATCCCGTATCTGACGCAGAAGTCGCCGCTATCTTTCAAAGGTTGAGTGACAGTGCCAGTCGCAATGCGGATGGGGTAACTATCAGACCCATTAAATACGTTGCAGAAATAATAACCCCATTTCTAACCCATATATTTAACTTATGCCTATCAGAGGGAGTGTTTCTGAAACGAATGCAAATTGCTAAAGTAGCAGTCATACATAAAAAGGGAAGTAAAAATGATATGGGAAATTACAGGCCCGTATTACTATTACCCGTCTTTTCAAAGGGACTTGAGAAAGTAATTATTTCTAGAATGGAAAATTCTTGCGATAAATATAGAATATTGAGCTCCGCACAGTTTGGCTTTAGGAAAAACTGCTCTACAGAGTTAGCCCTTCTAGAACACAAGGAATTCATTCTTAAATCATTTGAGTCCGTGCAGGTGTCTATAGGAATATATACATAGATTACAAAAAGGCATTTGACTACTTAAATTACGCGTTACTACTGAATAAATTAGAGTTGTATGGTTTCCGCGGTACTGGTTTAACGTTGCTCAAATCGTATCTAGGAAGCCGACGTCACTACGTAAGCCTTAATGGCTATTCATCAGAAGTTAAACGTTTATCATCTGGCGTCCCGCAAGGTAGTATCCTTGGCCCGTTACTCTTCAACATATACATTACTGACATTGTTAACATACACATTAATGTTAATGTTTTCTGACCACATTAATGTTTTCTGATACATCTCCTGTTAGTCTCGCTACAAGAGCAAACAACACCCTTGCTGAACTAAGCAAATTTACCGAGTACAATGCCCTTAAAATAAGCACAAATAAGACTACAGCTATTCGTTTTCGCCCGAAAAACAAATATGTATGTACTTTCGATAGTATTAAGTACAACAATGCAGCGATAGAGATGCTTATAAAACACGCGGGGTTATCTTCACGGAAAAAAATGACTTGAGACGAGCATATCAACCATATAAAATCAAATTTATCGCAAATAGTTGGATTGACTTTCATTTACAATGCCATACTGCCAACTGAAGTTAAAAAAATTCTGTATAATTCGTTGTTTTACTCGCATATTAACTATTGCCATCTTGTGTGGGGTGATACTACAATCGCAAATCTACAAACAATTAATGCCTTGCAAAAAAAAGATTTTGAGAAATCTCTATAATGTCTCTCTTAATCATCCCTCCGCCAAGCTCTTTCTTAAGCATAACTTAATAAAAATATATCACTTGTAATCCTATCGCTTAGCCTTAATTTATAAAAAAGAACCTAAACAACAAAGAAACTTTCTCACACAGTTGTCCTCTATAAGAGCAAAAAATAACCCATATCTCACTCGAACGAATGAAATCTGAAGAATTGACGTCTGCAGAACAAAATATAGAACCCAAAAGTTGAAACACAAACTTCCAGAATTGCTAAATTTTTGCAATACAAACACCATTGTTATCGAAAGGTCAACGATAAAGGAATTGCGTGCCTTCTTTAACCTAAAAACCAAGTGATTGCTACCGATTTTATTTCATGTATTTTCCTGTTTTTACCTGTTGTAACAGTATATATTCTTCTTTGTGTACACAAATGTTCTTTTATTTCGTATTATGTAAAAAAACGCGTGCAACCGGGATTGTTGCGCTCTTTATGTTATTGCAAAGACTGATGATCGTTTGTATCACCCTTTTACGTTTTTGTTTCCTCCTTTCTTTTGTGGGTGTGTTTATTGTAGGCTGTACACTGCTGAAAAATTGAACACGTTTTGTTGTATTTTATGTCGGGGGGGGGGGGGGGGGGGCCGGAAGCAAGTCAAACGAATTCACTGCCGGGCTCTTGCGGAGGCGTGCGCGCGCGCGTTCGTATCAAAACAGCGCGCGCCGCCGCTCTGGTCCGGCCGTGGATGATTGCACAGCTTTTAAGTGCGAATGCACTTCTTAAGCGAGCCTGAAGCGTCCGCCGCCGTCCGCATAGCAACAGCAGCGGGTGCGCGCGCTCCTCGTCTTCCTTGGCAACGGGGGGAGATGGGCGCGCGCTGCCTGGCCGCTGACATGGCACATACCCACGTGGGGGATTGGCCAGGAATCTCCTCGTCTTCCTTGGCAACGGGGGGAGATGGGCGCGCGCTGCCTGGCCGCTGACATGGCACATACCCACGTGGGGGATTGGCAGGAATCGGGCGTGAGAAGGGCTAATGCACCCGCTTAAAGGAGTACTGACACGAAATTTCAAAGCTGAGATCCGCTCTAGCAATCAAGTACAACGACAACACAAATAGGTGTCTGTGAATAAATGCATCTTTCTTTCTTTGTAGTTGTGTGTGTGTGCGTGTGATCTCTCTTTCGCGAACATTACCGAACCGCGCAAATTCAACTCGTGCATTCGCACTTTCACATTCTTCCCCTCGGGAAAATGCGGGGAATTTTTTTTCCTTGGGTCCCCCATCTCCACGGATGGTTTATTAAGGAATTATTACTAACTTTGTTCAGTCTTTTTATGTCCGAAATTGCGAGCAAGTGCGACAATCACCACATATTTGAGGCACTATATATGGGGACGATGTTATCACGTGGGCTTCGCCTTGAAATATTGAATCTAACTGAACAGCAAGTTCAGGAGCATTAACAATCCGCACTCGATCATCTTGCCGACAAAATTTAAGACACCGGAATGCATACCTCGCCTGACAAAACCACATATGTTGTGTTTGGTGGCAGGCAACAACAGTACAACGCTTATATTTTTCAATCTGCACATGCTCTGCTACAGGCGTCCCAAGAGAGGTGGATTAAAATTTACCAATGTATAGTATTGGGCGAGTTGGTAGAGAAAGAGAGAGGGATATGGAACTGTATTTAAACCTATACTGGTAGAAGGAAGTGGGTGGCAGGGAGAAAGTCACCTGGTTTTCCCCGTTAGATGGTGGCCATGAGCCGTGGGCCCTAGCAGCGTCTTCCGCCAGCTGGACGAGTAGTTTTTGTGAGTCTGGGTTGGTAGCTCATTTTAAAAATAGCTCCAGCGTGAACAGAAACAACGCCACAGAAAGACGACGGGACGAGCGAGGATTAAATTTAAAGCGGGACGAGGATAAAGCTTCTCGGCATCCTTGTCTCTGGGGATGGCAAACGCAGTAGTTTGTGGCTGCATCAACTCAAGAAATAATGGCACCAGCAGCTATACATTATACAGTCAAACCCGCTTATAACGAACCTGGGTAGAACGAATTACGCTATTTATGGAACAAAAGCAAATCCGTTACGAAAATGCATGCGAAGCGTATTTCTTATAACCACGTTCACATCGGATATATTGAACTCGGCGCGCCTACAATTGCCATCGAAATGCGAGGTCTCGCACCGACGACTGAGATGCCAATCGGCCACGATTGAGATGTTGAGCCTCGCACGGACGGACGTGACGCCCGACACATTACGTAACTGTTTCCGACGCACGGGATTCACGACAGAGCCCATCCAGCCAGCGAGTCCGGACAAAGACGGCATCATCGTCGAACTGCGCGAAGAGCTCGCCAACGTGCCAGATGCTGGGCTGAAAGGAGTGTCCTCAGAGGATTTCCTGAGTGTTGACGACGATGTGGCCGCCACTGTGAGCTCCTCGAGCGCACGCACCGTCGCCGATGTCATGACAGCCGGTGCTGCTGAAAGCACTGAAGACACTGAAGATGTCATAAGGTAAAGCCGTCCAGCGATTTTTGAAGCGCTTTTGAAAGTCGATGTTCTCTTCCAGTATTGCTTCCATACAGAAGGGCATGAACTTGAACTGGTGCAAACGATGTCTCGCGCTAGTTGGTGCCGCCAAAACAAAAGTGAAAACAAAAATCACAGTTAAGGCGGAAAGAATCTTTATTGCATGCAATAAATGGATTGTTTTGTGTAAGGTGATGGCATACTTTATGTGTTCGTTTCGTTATGTGGGAATAACAGGGGGAGGGGCGGGGGGTGGCCACGTATTGCGAACTCGTAACACAAAAATTCGTTATAGACGGGTTCAGCTATATCAAATTATTGGATATGTGGAACTAATCGCACCGCATATTACAGTTCTCTATAACTGGGCATGACTGTAAAGCGCATAAGTAACCGCGCCGAAAAGCCCAAAACAGAAACGATCAGAATCTTGACCTAGGCGGTTCTTACCACCAAAGCGACCTACGAAATGGTAAGCGTTGGCTTGGCTAAGGCCATGGAGCTAAGGCTCACTTATTCAGTTCGAGGTGTAACATAAGGAAGTCCTCCAGTCATCATTAGCCTTCGCAAGGATAGCAAGTCTGAAAAACTTTCCAAGTACGCTCAACCTCTTTCCCTATTGAAGATCATGAAAGCTCTTCAGGATGGCCGCGATTTCCTACGAGTGCTTCCCCCTTCCGGCCATGCGCTGCTTGCACTTTTGCCATCGAGAAGCCCTGCAGCATACCAATTTTTAACGACTCCCCGTGGGATGACTTCCTCGTTGTCAGCACGAAGACACCGAGTTCGAGAATGTTTAGAGAAAGTCAACCCCAGCAAAAAGAGAGGGCGCTGAAACGAAGCGCAAATCACCGAGTGTAACGCCCACAGTTCCGTTTCTACCAACACCATTTCCCACCAAACATTCAATATTGAAAGCCTGGGGGATACCCAGCCCATTCTGTACCACCTACAACTTCAAGCAATATTGCTCGCTCTCCGATAAATTGTCCTTTCAGGCACATCTTACCACACGCCGCATACAACTATTCCGATCAATAGCCAAAAGAAACCCGCCCCCTGCGCGGGTTTCTTTTGGCTATTGATCGGAATAGTTGTATGCGGCTTGTGGTGCGCCCTGCGCCTTGCACCTTGTAAAAATTTGACCTGTGCGCTCGTAAAGATGTCTGAAAAGAAGCTATTCAACACCTAAAGAATTGAAATTATGGTAGACTGGGTGCCGGGACACTGAGCAAATTTCGCGCAATAAGACGGCGCACACTAAGAGCGCTGCTATTTGTAACTGCTTCCATCTAATTTCACTTCACCACAACTCCCTAGAAACCTGTCCCACTTACAAGAAATTCGCTAAGGGTGTACTATACAGCCACATCCTTACCAGCGACCAGGATTTGCCCGCAGGACAATCGCGCGTCCTCCAGGTTCTTATCCACGAGTCTCAAACACAGGCTGCGCTCAGAGAATATATAACTCACAAAGGGCGAACCTACATTCCAAAAAAGGGACCGACCGGCCATTCACGTCGCCGGAATATTGCTGCCCCCTCCCCTCAAACCTACGCAGTTTTCCACGCACTTGGCAGGCACTTTTGGGGCCACAATAAACATTTGGCCCCTTCTTTGGACGTGCACCAGGCAAGTCGAGTGGAACTGTACGGGATGAGCAGCAGTACGTTTCTCTAATGCTGGTTGTACCGCCGCGCAACTATAGCCAGGCAAGGTTTTGCTTCGTTGCGGGACTTCACCCTCGCTAGTGGCGCCAATTTGGGAATGTAAGTTTAGCCCTGCTTCCCCTCACCGAAGCCGAACCCATCAAATCCGAGTAGCCATTCTTGTGTTAATAAAGTTCCTTCCTCTATTCTATTCCGTTCTTCCTTTTCCATTTTTCGACTAACTCCCTCTGCGTGCCTCCCTCCCCTTACATCGTCCTCCTTCAATTACACATGTCCTTCATCCCATTCTTTAACACCGTCTCTACATCAAATTTCCCATTTACGATTCCACCACTACTACGCCATTACTACGCCACCGCCATCGACCTGTCCCCCGCCACCCCCTTGCTTTCGCCGTCGTATCCCACCACTTATTCCTTCTACATCTCTATCCTGCTATTCCTCTTTCCCCTTTTCTCAACAGTCTGCTTCCCTTCCCCATCTGTCTTTTTAAATTCAATCGTCGATTCCTCTTCCAGTCCCTTCCACTCCTATTTCTTTCTTGTGCTCAACCTCCTCACCCTTCTCTCCTATCTTTCCTCCTCCTTCTCCTACTTCGCTTCATTTCTATTTGTTGTCTGCACTCACCATACCCTCCCCGCTTCACCATTTTTTCCATTCACTTAGCCCTCCCCTCATCTCACCTTTTTTCGGCTACACTTTCTCATCTCTCTCCCTTTTCTTTTTCTTTCCCTCACTCTGGCTCTTACACAACTCTTTCCTCGTTTCTTCCCGTACAATCGCATCACCATCGCCATTTCTTTCTCCCTTCCCCTTACAGTTACACTCCTACACTCCAAATCCACTCTTCCCCCCTCAACTTCACCATCCCATTCCGAGTCCTTCCACCTTGGTACCCATCAGGCCGCACTCGTGAGCTCATCTTCCCTTTCTCCCCTTTTTCTACTGTCTTTATTCTTAACAAATCGTTACTCCACCTTCTATTCAACCTCAACGTTCCTCTTCATCGTACCAAGCTCGCACGAATTCCCATTTGCTCGGCAGTTAAGGCTCACAGCCGGTTTCCCCGCTGATTCTAGCGATAGACCGACAGACATACAGAAAAGCGTTTAGCCGGATAAATACTATCGTCTTAATACCGGCAACGCTGATCATTGCAATTTTCGTAACGTGCTATAGCCATCGGCCCCAGCGAGCACAGTTACCTTGAGTGTTTCAAAGGAAGGTTTATGCGTCTTAAATTTTTTATATAGTCGCTGCTTCGCTGCTCAGTGGATTTTTTTTGTAAGAACCGCTTCCACATTTTAAAAATACTCATAAAGCTGCAGTAAGCAAGTTGCTAAGTGCAGTTTATTTTTTTCTACATTGAGTAGCCATTCCTGCAACACAAAGTACAGAAAAAAATCAACGTTGGACGTTGCAAACCAGTGAAATGTGGTCTTTGTCTTTTGCAAAAGCTTTTGACCTGAAAATAAAGTCATTGAAGAAGAGTAAAAGAGGACCTGAAATCTCCGTATTTAGTTCGAAGTTTGCAAATAGAGACTCCTGTGCTAATGTTCGTGTTAGCCTGCCTTTTAAAAAGGGTACCATGAAAGGATTGTAATTACAATATGTCAGTGCGTTTTTCTGACCTCCCGCGAGAAAGATAGATTCTGCACTCTTCAGTGTATATAAACAGGTGTATCCAGAGCCTGTCATAGCAACCGTAAACTGAAAGCTTTACGCTTACCATTGTACCTAGAGCTCCACCACGAACTTCTGATCCGTCAATTCAACGATGGCCATCGTACACGCCATGTAAGTACCTGAGTGTCGAGTAAAACTTTATGTCAATTGTAAAACTCATTTAGAGTGAAACTGGGGCATACCACAATCAGCTGCACTGACTTAACGAAAGCCACAGCTGCTCGCCCGCTCACGGTGCCTTTGCCGAAGTTTCTCGATAGGTTCACGTAACCCAAACCAGTGTGACATCCCGTTACAAGATAGGTAACGGAATAACGGAATAACAGAATAATGGAATAACGGAATGACGGATAACAGCACTTTCGCAGCGTGTGTGAATACGATTTCAGACCAAAATGTGTCGTGTACATCCTAATATTGCTGCGATTCGCTTTGCAGCACCCCCTTAATCGGAATTAAACTTATATGCTTGAAGAAATCGTCAATATACTGGGATACGGATATCAGGACGTTTTTACCGCATCAACTAAAAATTATCTTGAAATCTACATTTCAACATAGATTTGAGTGGGTAGTTTTGCACAAAGATCCGTTACGCAGATTGGGATGTCGGCGTCCCATACTTCTGTTCAAACATTTCACGCCTAAACCCGCCGCGGTGGCTCAGTGGCTAAGGCGTTGCGCTGCTGAGCACGAGGTCGCGGGTTCGATTCCCGGCCGCGGTGGCCGCTTTTCTGATGGAGGCGAAAAGCAAAAACGCCCGTGTGTACGAGATTTCGGCGCACGATAAAGATCCCCAGGTGGTCAAAATTAATCCGGAGCCCTCCACTACGGCGCGCCTCATCGCCTGCGTTGCGTCGGCGCGTTAAACCCTATAATCAATCAATCAATTTCACGCCTAAGCGTAAGAGCTCAGATCCGGCTGGTCTATTTTTGCGTAGTAAGAGTAACCGGCGAAGTCTTCAGAGAAGAGCTGCTGTTATGCAGAGGACGAGCTGGACGTCACCGGCGGAGCGGCACCGCGGTAGGGAGCACGCAGTGCACCAAAGGTGACGTCGCGTGGCGTAGCGAGTCCACGTGTTATTCATCGTTAGCCCTAAAGTATATTAGTCCACGTGTATGGATTCATTGAGTAAAGGGCAATACGAAAGTTGGCAGTGTAACAAACAAACCAAGGTTTTCCAAAAGAATCATATTAGAAGAGTCAAAGAAGCGGCAGGAAATGGTCGGCAGGCCACTGTTTATAACAATAAAGGGTGACCGGGTAGCACGAGGCGACATGAAGATCCGTTACGTCAGATGAGTCTTGCTTTGGGGCGTTGTAGTGCTGATCGCAAGGACGCGGTTTCTATCCCGGCCGCGGTGGCTGCCTTTGTGATGGAGCCGAAAAGCAAAAAACGCCTGTGTGTCGAGATTTTGGCTCACTTTAAAGGTACCCAGTGGGTCAAATTTAATCCCGAGCCCTACACTACGACGCATGGGCGCGTTAGACCCCAACAATTTGGATTTGAACGTCATTTTGACCAACTAAAGTAGTGTTCCGTGTGTCAACCGTGCCAAACCTCAGGGGGGCTGACGCGGCGCTCTTTTCTGGCGGCGCCGATCGCCCTACGCGGGCGTGCTCCATTCCTGGGTGACTCTGCCTCATCGTCATCGTCATTCGTATCACAAGCATGATTGTCACCGCCTAAACACTGTAGAATACGAGGGCGTGTCCTTTCGTGAGCGCGTGTCCTTGGCGTGGCCGCTTCCAGGAACTATGCACAAACTTACCCAAATACATACTCTTTTCCATTTGTTCTACTAGCCTGAACAGTGGTTGTTGAACGGTTACGATATATCTGACCCGCAATTCATGAAATCGCGGCGCTCTATTATGACCTGGGAAAGCGAAGCCCAATGTAGGCGTGCGGCTATTTCGGCAACGAACCACTAGATCAGATGTTTTTGTGCATCCACCATATTAATGCAACCTTGCCTCAAGCAAATTCTACATGTTTGAACCGTCTACGGCGGTTCAATCCGCATAGCGGCAAGAACTTCCGCTCGATGAAGAGGTACTCCGCTTGCGGCGCGCGCTGTTTTTGGGAACACTCCCGAACAAACCCTTGTCTGTGTAAATTTACATTGTTCAAATATTGACGAACTTGCATGGAGTTTAGGGTAAGTTATTTGCAGATAAATTTCAGCTTTGTGGTACCTGCCCAGAATAAATAACGTTTAATCCCCGATTGATTTGATTGATTGATTGATTGATTGATTGTAGGGTTTAACGCGCCAACGCAACGCAGGCCATGAGGCGTGCCGTAGTGGAGGGCTCCAGATTGATTTTTGCCACCTGGGGATCTTTAACTTGCGCCGAAATCTCGAACACAACGGGCGTTCTTGCTTTTCGCCTCCATCAGAAAAGCGGCCGCCGCGGCCGGGAATCGATCCCGCGATCTCGTGCTCAGCAGCACAACGCCTTTGCCACTGAGCCACCTCGGCGGTTTTTTTTAATATATACTTTTCTTATCTCGCAATTCGTCGTATTCCCGCCACTTTTACTTTCAACTTCAAGCAGTTTGTTACAAAATCCGTTTCTTTCTTTTAAGGCATAGCTTAGGTTCCCGCCGAATGCTGATCTTAGCACTGTTTCTTAACTCCCTATTCCTAATGTTTCCCCAGCTATCACCATATCGCACACAAGCACACTTACAATCAGCCTTCGTTTAAAAAAACTCGGCTATTTCACAGATATAAGTTTCTCAAACTTTGTTTAGGATTTCAGGGTCATTCCTATTGGTTCTCTTCATTTTCTAGCTCGTCAAAGTGAATGACCTTAAACAACTTGGGAAGAACAATAAGAGCAACAAAACGTTTTCCAAACCGCATTTTTCTCCTTTTTGTTCATTATCCTTTGTGGAAGCGTTTAATATGAAAGACGAGGTAAACCAAACCATCTGTGTATCACCCTTCAAGTAGCCGTTCATTAAGTGCGTGCTTCTCGTCAGTCAGTAGTGCCAGTTGGTTATAAACATAGATAAAAACTCCAGCATCATGCCCCTCACTGGATGCACAGTTCATTGTTTTTCATTGTTTGAATTTTCTTTCATCAAGCGACCATAATTGCCCTAGCCAATATTCCGTGGCCGCACCTCTTGTTATAAACAAGTAACGATGCAATGTTTACCTCTGTTTACTTTCGCTACGAACAAGTGGAAGTTGGCATTTGAAATTTTTAGTTGGTACCCCAAAATAGTGTTTAATTTCGCTTAGGCAAATGCATAAAACAAATAAGCGAAATTGTCCATTGAGAGACAGAAAGAGAAAGGCAGAGAGAGAGAGAGAGAGAGAGAGAGAGCGAGAGAAGAAAACCTTTGATGAAGAGCAGTGATGTTGGCCGAGCCATGACACTGTCCTGCTACGCTAGATGATAGAAGAAAAAGAGAAGGAAAGCAAAAAAAACAAAAGAAAGAAAACAAAAAACAAAAAAAGAACTGTAAAAATGAAAAGGTCATTTGATAAGCCCAACATTTGCAGTCACATAACTCTGTCCACTTCTGGGCTCCGAAGAAACTCCAAGAGAGATTTGATTGCACCTGCAGCAGGACTGAGACCCGACCAAGGTCCAAAGACAGCCCTCAGTTCAAGTCCCGCACCATTTTATGCAACTAACGAGGATAAATACTAGTCTGGCTAACTGTTATATTTAAAGCCTTTTCTAATAATACAGGGTAAAGGGAGATGTCAGGAACGCCTGTTCCAGATATAATTTCGGTTCCTTGCATAGAACTCAATTATGTCAACTCGTTATCCTTTAAACATGCTCGAAACTTGCTTTTCAGGGTTCTGTGCTTGATCTTGGCCAGTATCACCAACTCAGCTGCTGGATTTCGAGATGACACTGGGAATCAAGATAAATGCGGCGGAGAAGTGAGTAACAATCTTTTCTAGTTTAACGGCCCCTAGGGGACAGAATTGAAAGGGGTGTTGGTTTAGCCATATGTACCTTTAGGCTACAGTAATATATGTTTAATACAGAGGCAAACTCAAAAATGGGCTCGTCTTTTACCTTTCCTGTCCACGTTTTCGTGCGCTTGTTTTAGGAGACATGAATGTGCAGTGACTCGCCCAACTGGCTAATGTGTCACCACAAAAATGTATCGTTAAAATAGTTTATCGGCTTTCAATGTATAGATCGTTGTGGGGCGTCGAATTTATATTGTATTCCGTATCACGCTCGTTCGGTGAAAACGATATATAAATAAACCCGGTGCCAAACCTTTACAGGACGCGATATGAGCAATCAAAGGTAATTTCTCCATGGCCTCGTGGCTAACTCCCTGATAAGATGTTCCCAAGCGTGATATTTTGCTTACAAGTAAAAATAAAGTGATATGCCTTCAAACTGAACAGAAATTAACTTGGACCATTGAAGTTGCCTCCTGTACTATTTTGTTCCCGTTTGTACATTGCGCAAGCAAATCAGGGGATTTGGCATTTCGGGAGCAATCACTCTGTGATTATGCGACGTCGTTATTCAGCTATGAGTGCTACACCCTTCCTGGGACTATTTTATCGCGACAGCGAGTTTATTTTGTTATGTATAGATAACAGGCGGAATGCCTTCACTGCATTTTTGAAGCCAGCATGCAGCCTTGATATCGTCGGCCGCAGTTTACACACAACTCACGCAAATGATAACGCAATGCCGCTTTCGGCAAGGTA
The DNA here is from genome assembly GCF_048455015.1 of Haemaphysalis longicornis. Classification (NCBI taxonomy): domain Eukaryota; kingdom Metazoa; phylum Arthropoda; class Arachnida; order Ixodida; family Ixodidae; genus Haemaphysalis; species Haemaphysalis longicornis. The sequence goes on from NW_027526445.1 coordinate 189,224,566, forward strand.
TACTACAGGGTCCTTCCACCACCCATCGCATATGTGTTTCAACTTTCAGGCCTATGCCACACGGGCGATTGAAATGGCATTCGAGTCAACCAGCCGTTCGAGTGAACTGCAATCGACCTCGGCCTTACCGGTCTCGCCCCGGTTTTCTTTGACCAGTGAAGCCAGTTACCAATACGGTTCCTTAAACTCCGTGCAAATAAATGAACTTCGGCACCAGTTTGGTAGTCAAAGTAGGGTGCCTGAATGTTCCCCCTCGCCGCCCCTCCGTGACGGGTGCAGACAATCGCGTCGCCTGCTTCGGCAGCCGCCATATTGATTCTCGCCGCTCGGGCTGCGCGCTGCAAAAACGGGAGTCCGATATATCAATAGTCGGGCGCAGTCGCATTCTGTGACCATAAAATATCTTTAGAGTGGACTTGTTTGTAGAGTTGTTGGTAGATCTTAACTGTGAAACCACTGCTATAACAACATTTACAAACCAAAGAAGGAGGAGAACCACCCGAAGCACGCACAGGGAAGCGCATCCGTATGCGTGCGCCTCCGCTGCCATGCATCGTGTCTGTAACCTTTATAGCCGTGCGTTCAACCGTCAGTGTTCAAAGGAGAAGTTACTGCGCAGTGACTCTTCACGAGAGAGGTATGTTACATAGATGTTTCGGTTCTACCACCGCGCCCGCCGGATTTTGAAGTTCGGTCCTGTTACTCCGTAAGCCTTTTAGGGGCGAAGCCCCTTAGGAGCTCCGGCTGCCGTCGTCTCATGCCGTCGTATTCTCATGTGGTCATGGTACTGAAACACCGGGACACTCATTTTCCAACGCCTCGCGCTACAATGTAACGCGGAACTAAAACACCCGACCACTCGTTTTTAAACGCCTCGCGCTACAACGTAACGCATGCTAAAACCTATAATGCATAAAACCGGTTCAAAATAAACTAACATGACTTAAACAAGAGTTTAAGCTTGAACCGGGTGGTACATAACTTTGAGGGTAAGGGGCAACGTTACAAACGGGACGAACAGACGAGACAACCAGATGCGTTGATTCTTCGTCGCGTTTGTTCAAAATCATTTACAGGTTTGTGTAACGTTCCCTGTCCGCTTCAGCAATCCTCAAGCACAAGCAGAAGCCCTTTGTAGACGGGCAATAATCTGGGTTACACTCAAATTCCCACCGGCTTTTGAGCTAGGCAACGTTTTGGACTGTGTTAAGCAGGTTGTTTGATATCACACTTCGAATGAGCACACGTTCAAATGACATGTTGTGTGCTGTGTTGCGTGTGTTGTGTGACGTGTTTCTTGTGTGTGCTGGTGCTTTTGGTCAGTGGCGAAATCGTGGTTCCGCGCGTCTTCGCCCCCCGGCGGAACGTGCTATGTTTCCACTGCTGTGGCGTGTATGGTCGATCCTTGTCAGTGACTTATAAAAGGAGTTGGCAGTTCTAGGCGAAGAAGGCTTTCGGTTACGCTGGTCCACGCGCTCCATAGTTGTCAGGAACAACATCCTGGGCATACCTATTGTACCGTATTGAGTTTCAGCTAGTTTCTGAACACTCTTTTTGGGCATCTGTTAATTTTCTGCGGATCGATTTTTCAGTAGCTTGTTTCACCACAACAGATATTTGTTGTACGAAGTGTTGACTGCCCAGAGTACGTGGAAACTGATGCGTTTTTTTTTTCTGTTTTTAGGGCAGCGCTGTTTACCACTAGTCGCAGCGCTGCGGCCACTAGTCGCAGGGTTTATAATAAAGTCACTTCTCACACAGGCCGGGCACTGCACAGCTCTCGCGTTGGCCCCTGCCTCTACTCCAAACTGGGGGAGATGGGGCATGTTAATTGCTTAAATCCGGTCCAACGGAAGAGAGGGCGACACCGCCTCAGCAAGCGCGCGATTCCTCCTCTCACCGTCGCTTCTCCGGCGAGCAATCAGCGTGCGTCATATGACAAGAGAGAGACTTTACAATCTCTGAATACACTAATACACTGCATGCACAAGGAATCAATTCGAATTCGAAAGTAAGGAATTTCTAGATGCCTTCAGCCTAGTATACACGGCAGTGGGTATATTTTCTGCCTTATGGCTCTTGTTCGCAAACGTTGCAGACTGCCTAGGGGTGAGAGCAGACATCGAAGCCGCGAATGGTCTGTACCTTGCGACACCAACATAAATATTGGTCTTCTGGTGAGCTCGTTATCACCTACACCCACCGCAGGTCTCCTAATATCTGGGGTCCACCCCCTCTTCTCCCTCCACCCCCAGGCGTCCTCGTGTGATCGTAAATGACGAGAAATGTAACCAAATGAAACACAAAACCGCTGAATATAGCCCAAGGATAAACTAAGGACCGAGAGATATCGCCACTATGGCTACTCATAGCGGGATCTGCCTAATAAAAGTATAATGATGCGGGGAAATATTGCTGCAGGTCTACATTCACCGTCCTAATCCTATTAACAATCAAAATTGGCCCAGGTGATGCCATGAAAGAAAATTATTGTTTATGAAGCGGCCAAGCGGGGTAAGAATGCTTACACATTAGTTTGTTTCTCCTAGGACCTGCAGCATCCACTTTTAGGCATTACAGTAACACGGTACAAAGTCACAAAACATGATCCATTCTATAAATGATACCGACGAGGAAACAAGCCAGTGAAACTGCCAATGCATTAAGCGAAATACCAGTGTGTGCAAGTGCGTGTTACCACCAGCAAGACGAGGAACAACATGGTGGAAAAAGACGAGAAACATTACAATTTTATTTCAACAAAACAACATAACAGCTTCTTCAAATGTAGTTTCCGGTGAGGAGACGTACAAATGCGCACGGCTTACCACGCACGACTTACCACGCTGTACATTTGCGATACACTTGAGTCTTCAGGGTTCTGTTGGCAAGCGAAACAATTTCCACCAATTTTTTGATGTGGTTTGTGCGCAGCAGCAAGCAGCAACAAGGCATTTTGAGCCGCGAACCGTTGCCAGACAGAGATGCAAATGGTAAACGTGCGGCTGTCGTACGGTTCTGCTGCAAAGAGAGTGATAGCGAATGGCGGCCGGTGACTGCGAAAATCGTTCGGAGCGGTCAAGACCCCCCCCACCCCAACCCCGATGTAGCAATAGTCTCAGGAGCAGGGAACGAACGCCAAACTGCTGCGCAGGATGCCGTAGACCGTTTACAGCGAGAGCTTAATCCCACCGAGAGGTCTTGCATATTGAGCATGATATTGAGCGACTGATGTGATGTAAACTGATGTAATCATGTGATGTAATGCAAACAATTTAGGCCGGTGTCCCTCTTACGTGGTGTTTCTGAAGTCTTGGAGATGGTTTTTTACGACCGGTTGTTTTTTTATCTGAAAGGAAAAATTTCCCCCTTCCAACATGACTTTGTAAAGGGAAGGACCATTGCAGCAAACTTGTGTGCTTTCCTGGGGTACACCCCTCCCGTTGTGTTTAACAAAAGTCAAGTCGACACAATTTATTTGGACTTGGCAAAAGCATGTGATAAAACTTCGCAGGAACTGCTTTTGTTGACACTCAACAAAATCGGGCTACACCCAACATAGTGCTCCTGGTTTGACAGCTATTTGGAAAATCGCCGTAATCAAGTGAAACATTTACATTGTTTGTCTAAGCCATACTTGTCTCTGTCTGGCGTGCCACAGGGCTGTAACCATGACAGTTGTTATTTCTAGTGTTCATAAATGATCGGCCGTCGTATGCACGCCACTCGAGGACTTTGTTGTTTGCAGATGACCTAAAACTCTTCCGTAAGATAGTAAGTGTGCAGGATAGTATATTGCTGCGGAATGTCAGCTATTTTATCGAACACTGGTGCACTGAAAATCGACTGCAATTGAATTTAAAGAAAACTGTTGGTATGTGAGTCAGCAGAAAATGCGATGGCATTGTGTTTAATTGCAACCTCTCAAATGAACTAATACAGCGCGAGTGTACCAACTATGGTATCCTATGGCTTTGTACGATGGCTTTGTACGAACTATGGTATCCAAGTGGACTCAAAACTGGACTTTCGTTCACATGTGTCTTACGTTGTTAAACATGCACTTCAATTTCTTGGTATGGCTTCTCGTCTCACACAAGCATTTTGTCTTCTTACTTTATTGCGCATTAATTAAACCCAGTCGTTAGTTTGCCCCTGTCATATGGCACAATGTGCTAGTTTCTTCCAGTGACGCAATCGAAAATGTTCAGCGCAGGGTCATTCGTATTGTTTATGATCGGTACATTGGTCGCCACCGTTTTGGAGCTACCACCCCATTTCAGCTGCCCTATGCATCGTGTCTGCAAGTGCGAGATACGAACTTTCTGCAAAAACGTTGTGCGCAGCAATATGACTGTGATGAACTTTTGACGTCGTTACAGTTACGAGTCCCATCTGCGAAAGCCTCGAACTGTTTTTATACGTTAATCGACCAGATTTAGGGGAAAACTATCCCCATAGTCGAGTAAGTTTGTGCGAGAAAAGTTTGACATCCACCTGAATGCAGCCGTACTGCTACAAAGGAAAACTATACAGCTTTCTCAGAATCTTCACAGTTGAAGAAAAATTCGTCCTGGCCCAGGATTCAAACCCGGGACCACAGCATAACCTGAGCAGTTGCTCTATCAACTGAGCTAACCAGCAGGCTAGCGTTTGTAGCTCGATAGCGAACTGTTAAACAACTCGAAGTGATGGGCGTGTGTTATTCGACCAGATTTAGGGGAAATCCCCGAGGAGGAGTAAGGTTCTCCGAACGAAAATTTCCGCACTTTCATTTTAGCCTATATGCGGATGATATTACGCTATGGGTCACTGGTAGTAGCGACGCATTCATTGACAACACATTACAACAAGGTGCACGTGTCGTGAATGAGGAAGGACAGTTTGCTAGCCTGGAGTGCTCTCCCGAATAATCGGAGATTCTCCTCCTACCAGTCAAACCAGCGTCACGAAATTGTCCCGACATCAAAATTTACCTCAGGGAACATTTGATCCCAGAGGTGCGCATCCTCAATGTCCTCGGTCTTGTCATTCAGCATACTCCCACCAATACAAAATTTATCTCGAAGTTAGGCTCACACGTTAATCAGACAATTGGACTTATCCGACGAATTACCGGACGCTACCATGGTCTCAAGGAGACGGAGAGGATCAGGCTTGTCCAAGCATTTATCATTAGTCGCATAACATATCCCGTCCCCTACCTTCTAATTTCGAACGCATAAATGAACAAAATTGACTGTATCATCAGAAAGGGCTACAAAGCTGCATTAAAAATTTGTATGAGTGCATCCACTGCCAGGCTTGAGCATCTCGGGGTTCATAGTACTGCCCAGGAACTAGTCGAGGCAAATCATATCAATCAGCTCCGTCGCCTCTCAACTACGTCCACAGGACAGCATATACAGGTCCACCTTCGTATCGGGGCCCCAGTCTGTTCCGAACCAGCTATCCCCGTCCCCCGGCCTATCCGCGACTTCCTCCGCGTCCGCCCTCTTCCGAGGAACATGCATCCAACCTACCACCGAGGTAGAAGGAAGCAACGGACGCGGGCGCTCTCCAAGAAATTCCCCACCAAAGCTGACATTCTGTACGCGAATGCAGCCTAATGCCGCCATGACGACGCTTTTTTCCTGGCAGTTATTAATAGACCGAGTGACCCCCCTGTCAGCTCTCTCTAAGCGTCTGCACCAGCACTCCTTCAGCGGCAGAGGAGGCAGCAATGGCGCTCGCACTAACAACTCGACCTTCACCTACAATTGTAACCTCCGATTCAAAAACGGCCACCCAAAGCTTTGCCCGCAGGTACATATCGTCCATGGCGTCCGAAATTCTTGTTCAGTATCCCCCGACCTCCCTGGTAAACATCGTCGGTACCCCGGCAAACACTGGTTTGTGAGGAAAGTAGGCAGCGTACAGCGCAGCACGAGGATTCACTATCCGTGCCGGTGCCAGCCTCGTCCGCACCCACGGTGCCAGGTCAGCCAGGGATCAGTTAATCAAGTACCATGGTATCACTACGCACTACCGCCTCTCTCGCCGCCGATACCCTCCGGCCCACAATGAGCTAACAAAGCATCAGGATCGCTTATGGCAATTTCTGCAGACCACCTCTTTGGCCTGCCGAGCACAACTGCATCCAATTCAGCCCTCGCAACTTCCCTAGCCAAATTGTCCATCTGTGGTGACCCAGCCACGCTGGTCCCCTTTATCTGGGCCTGTCCTCAAGACCCCTTTCCCTCTATAGTTAATGAAGAGCAGTGGGAGCCTAGGGCAGCTCGGACCCAGAGACCCAGATACTTCTGCTAACCCGCGCTGACAACGTCGCCGCTGCCCTCAAACCGAAGGCCACACCGCTCCGGTGAACCCGGTTAAGGCTCAATAAAGTGATGTCTCCGTCTTTCCCACGAGAACGGTATGACTGCGGGAAATCCACCCCGCGAAAGAGCCGCCCAGGGGTGTGTGTTGGTGCGCACTTAGAAAAACAGGCTTCTCATAAATACTGCACCAGTAAACCAGTCATTGTACTGCCAAGAAAGAAATTTCGTGATATCGTATTTATGTGCGCCTTCAATAAATCAATGTAGGACATTGCGAAGAAGCGTTTTAAGTGAACCTGGGTGGTATCCACAGGAATGAAATGTAATATATGGCAGGTGGGAACAAAGAGGGCAAATGATAACTACTGAATTTACTAAACACTGAAAAAACAAGGAGACTACTACATGTAAACACTGCTTCTGTGCAGATATTTGTGTTTCCGTAAAACGCTGTTACTTTGTTTCCTGTTCGCTGTTACTTTTGTGTGCGCACACTGGAAAATGTCTTATTCTATAGCCAAAATATATTTTACCTAGCGAATACCCATTCCACCTTTGCATTACTAAATGCTATACCATACGTAGAACCGTTCTCGAATCCGGGAAACATAAGTTTGACTATAACGCATGGCATTGGTGTTCCATTACAACAGCATGATAACTCTTGACAACTGAGTTGCGAATACCCAGTTTCTATGCTATGCTTAGTCGGGCTAACTACTTTGTGCGCAACAGCAAGATGTCTTTGTAAGTGAGAAAGGAATCGTCTTCTCTGACGGAAAGTTAGGTCATTAAACGATCTCATGTTTACTGATATATCGTTTATACATAGATGGTTCTGCGCAGCCTCCACATTGAACGCAACCTTTCATTCTTGAGAAACAAACTAAGCATCTAGCTTTTATCGCATACTCTGATCTTCATGCAGCATTTTAGTCGTTACATGTAAGATTTATTTCATTTTTTTTTTACTTTCAGTGCGACACCAGCGGTAATGACTGCCCAAAAGGCTGCACATGCCACTTCGGGAGAGGTGACACTTCAGTAGGCCGATGCTACTCTGCTAAATATCCTTAGCCTGAGACCAACGCCGAGATCATTGAATGTTCGGGAGTTTCTTATTTTGAACCAAAGAATTGGGCAATATAATAAAATTGTTCATTTTTATCTCGCTGCGACATGTCCTGCCAAACTACCTGACGAGTGCGCTGCTCAAAAGCATATTCACAAAATCAAAGCGCTGTGCTTTGCGTTGCTTCTACGTAACCGTCCTCCGGAAGGAGAGCAGTAAAATACCTATAAGGAAGGGCGTCAGGCAAGGAGACATGATCTCTCCGATATTATTCACACCATGTTTATAAGAAGTATTCAGAACATTGCATTGGGAACAGGTGGGAGTAAGGGTTAATAGAGAATATCTTTGTAACCACAGATCTGCTAATGACTTCGCCTTGTTTTAAGTAACCCGGGGGAGGAATTTCAAAGTATGCTTACCGCACTGGACAAACGTAGTAAAACCGTGGGCCTGAAAATAATATGCAGAAAACTAAACTAATGATCAATGATCAATAACCTCGGGACAGCACAGCGGTTTGACATAGGTGACGAAGCCGTGGAATTAGTAAGCGAATATATCTACTTGCGCCAATTTGTAACCCCAGATCCCAACCATGAGGCAGAGGTAATTCGAAGGATAAGAATGGGGTGGAGTGCATTCGGCAGGCATTCTCAGATAATGAATGACAGCGTACTATTGTCCATGAAGAAGAAAGTGTATGACAGCCGCATCTTACCAGTACTTATCTACGGGGCTTAAACTTAAGGGTTATACTTAAATTGAGGACGACTCAACGCGCAATGGACCGCAAGACGATAGCTGTAACATTAAGGGACAAGAAGAGAGCAGAGTGGGTCAATGAATAAATGCGTGTTAAGGACATATTAGAAGAAATTAAGAGGAAGAAATGGACGTGGGCAGGGCAATGCGAAGGCAAGATAGGGCGTTGGTCATTAAGGGTAACAGATCCCTAGAGAAGGCAAGCGTGACAGGGGGCGGCAGAAAGTCAGATGGGCAGATGAAGTCAAGATGTTTGTGGGGATAAATTGGTCGCAGTTAGCGCAGGACCGGGATAATAGGAGAATAATGGGAGAGGCCTTTGCCGTGCAGTGAGCGTAGATAGGCTCGTGATGATGAGGAACCGTAACACAACTTTTACTGGAAAAAACCATCTACTTCAAACAGTCCGAAGCAACTGTACTCGTCGTGGTGATGTAAATGAATGGTTCTAGATGCTATGCTCTGTATTTAGCCGATGCTTTACACCTAATATTTTTTCATTTTCATGTCAGCACCGTCATGTAGGGTGAACGCCTCAACGGTAGTGCTTCACCGACTCCGAACGTGTAGCCGTAAGGCCCGTGCGCACTTTGGACGAAAGCGAGCGAAAGCGACAGGATTCCGCTTCAAACTCGCCTCATAGATCCTCGACGAAGGAGTAGGCTTAAAATCAACGCGACCGACGAGCTGGACCCACGCGCGGAGAGAGAGAGAGAGAGAGAGAGAGAGAGAGAGAGAGAGAGAGAGAGAGAGAGAGAGAGGCCCAGCAGCCAAGGCGTTGGAGTCTCAGCGGTGGGCCTCAGCCGGTGCCTATGTTGCCAAGCTCCCTCACCTCAGCGACCCGTGCGAGAACGGCCAAGTCACCCGGTCCCGCACGCCCCGACACCCCGGTGCCCTCGTGAGGGCGGGCCACCGGTGCCGGCGCGTCCAGAGCCAGGCGGACCAGCCGCAGTTGGATCTCCAGGTCGTTGCTGCGCAGAGCTGTCTCCCAGTCGTGATATGACTCTTAATGAAAGTCGGTGGTGCCTTCGGGCAAGCCCAGATTATGTGTGGGAGTGTGGCTTTGCCAATCTGGCATCTTCGACATTGGTCGGTATAAGTCTCTGGGTATATGCGGCTGAACAGTTTGGGGTGAGGGTACGTATTCGTTTGTATGAGTCTGGGTGTGGTAGTCGGTTGTCGGGTAAACTGGCGGGTTAGGATATTGTTGACAAGTTTCGCGGTAGTAGTGAATAATGTCGCTGTATGGGAGCAACGGGTGTCAGTGCAAGTCGGGAGAGGCGGGTCGATCGACTGGGTCCTGGTTCGTGCATTCACAAACCCAGTCGTCTGCCGCCTCATTGCCCTCCAGCCCAGCATGTGCCGGTGCCCATATGAGGTTGATTTGCGGAAGTGGGGGCATATCAGGGATCGTCCGTAAAACTACTAGCGTGTGAGGGCTTCCCAGGCCGTTCGATATAGTGCGATAGGCGTCCTGGCTGTCCGTGACGATGGTTCCTGGGGTTCCGGAGGCCGTTATCCGAACTATGGCCAGGGCAATGGCGCATTCCTCAGCAGCCGCTATGTTCGGCGTTGGAACGGTGCAGGCCGTGAAGCTGGTCTCAGGATAGTTGCAGGCGACCGCGCAGAAGCTGAGTCGTTGGGCATAAGGCGTAGCGTCAGTGTACCATACGTTGCACTGCTGACGGAGTGTTTTTGTTAGCTGCCGAACTCGTGCTTTCCTTCTCTCTGGATGTAGATCCGGGTTCATGTTGCGAGGTAGCGGGGTCGTGTGTAGGGCTGCTTGAACAGTCGTCGATAAGGAGCGAACGTCAGGGGTTCGTAGCGGTATGGTGATCCCCAAACGTGTGAGAAGCGTGCGACCTCCAGGAGATTTCGCTAGACGTTGAATGAGCGCTGTACGCACTGCTTCTGTAATTTCAGCAATCGTATTGTGAGCTCCAAGAGCTGAGAATAACGCCGTGGAAGTGGTGGGAGGGACTCCAAGGGCCTGCTTATAAGCTTTGTGGAGCAGGGCATCGACTTTCTGTGTCTCAAGCTTTGAGAGTTCAAGGTAGGGTAGCGCGTACGCAAATTTCGCAATCGTTGGCGGAAAAGCAGCAAGCCACTCTAGCAACGCTGCGCACCCGCTAAGCCGCCATTAGAAAGGAAGCTAAAAGGCTGCGAGCACAGAGTTTCTATGAGGTAGCTACCGTCCACCGTCCACGTAATTGCATACGCGTCGTGGACAACAGACTCGTAAAGCCATGGGCGAAAACGTGCAACCGCAACGGCGTTGCTACGACCTGCTTCCTTTCTAATGGCGTCGTCGCGTTCACCACCAGTGTTACCACCGCTGAATTCTCACTGTTGTCCGCCTGTTTGCAAAGGGTCTATTCAGCAACTGAAGCAGCGCCTGTAATGCACTCGAAATGTATTTCGGCAAAGCTTTATGAATAGATCAAAATGTATTTTCAATAGGTATTTTTCATGCATTGAGAGTGTATTTCTACCATGTTCGTTTCACAAACGTAAAAGGCATTTGAAATGTATTTCGAATATATTCGGAGTATATTTCCATGCTTCAGCACACTTCTAAAGTATACTGAGAGTGCTGCTCTAAATGTAGTTAGGTAAGTGTATTTTTATAATATTCACAGTGCATTTACACCATGATCGTTTGGCGGGAAGAAATACATTTTCAATATATTCTCAATGCCTTAAGCGCAAATTCATGAGGTTCAGTGCATTTTTAATCTATTTGGGGGGTACTTAAAAGCATTTTATTGTTCCGCATTTTTAATAATGCATTTTCAATATTTACTAAAAATTGAGAAAATGCAATTTTTAATGCACTTAAAATACATTTACAAATACAAAGCATATTTGAAGTGCACTTGAAGCGTACTCGTACGTATTTCAAACGCATTACTTTTCGCTAAGGGATCAGTCGAAGTTGAGGAATCGTCGAAGGGGAATCAGGTGACGGCGACGAGTCGCTGAATTGTGCGAGACAAAGAGAGAGAAAAAATAGAATTTAATGGAAATGCGCGAAGTGAGCCGGTGCTCAACGGCCTCCCCAGCGGAAAAGCCATGCCGGGTGGCAGGCGCCTTTTCGACATGGCCTGTAAGAGGACCGTCCTCTCGGACGAGCGTCCAACTAACGTCGGCTGGTGCAGATAACAGAGGCGCCGGGGGCTGCCATGAAAAAAAAGACCCTGGATCCCTGAAACGTCGCTGGCCGAGTCAGCGCCTGGAGGAAGACGGAGGCTTTCTTCCTCAGTCTTTTCCCTCAGTAATTTTTTTTTCTTCCTAAAACGGCGTTGCAGTGGAATCGGTTGCCTTCAGCGATCGTTGTCGCTGTTGGTAGTGATTCATTTTTTCCTTTGTTAGAGTCTGTTGAATTGTTCAGTTGATGACGGGTGTTTTGTTGTGCTGTATAAATATTGTATTTGTTTTCGTCTTACTGTATGTTACCCGCTAGAATGTTTCGTACATTTTTGTCAATCTGCGTTACATTGTGTATTGAGTGTACTTGCTACTAGCTGGTTAGGCTGTACTGTACTTACTGCAAATTGAGCTTGTGTTCTGTCTTGTAATCATGTGGTATTCCACCCACCGTAATGCGTTATGGCGCTGTGGGTAACAAATAAATAAACAAACAAACAAAAGATAAGGACGAACGGGGCCCGCTTCAACCGCAACTAGGGCCTCGTGCTGCCTGGCGTTCTCGGTTGGGTGACCCACGCTCCCGTTTCGAGCCACCGCAGCCAGGTGTCGGCGCGGTCCCCGTGGACGGCCAGATCATACAACTGCATGCACTGTATGGGCGAGATGGCCGCTCCGTATACATGCGATGGGAAAATGTTCACTAATGTCCTGAGGGTTGCCGAGACCGTCCTGCGCTCTCTCCAGGGCATGGGCACCGCTAGCTCTCGCGTGGCCCTTCGTGGCCAACCTTGCTGCTGTAGTCATAGTTTTATGAAAGACGATATTCTTTCTTGGGCTACTTAAACCCGGAAATTTTGGTCTGTCTGTCTGTCTGTCTGTCTGTCTGTCTGTATGTCTGTCTGTGACTCGATTCAGCTTTCCGGCCAAAGCAAAGTAGATATTGCGCAATAGCCTTATATACTCACAGACAAAGGTAAACGTCTAAGCCCGGTTTATATGTTCATACTTGTCAACTTTGTTGAACAAGAACAAGACATTACGCAATTATAAGACAGGAAATTAGTACACAAGAGATATTTACAGTGTTCCTTTATTAAAAAATTCAGGGATGCTTGGTTTTTCGATAGCAAATGATATTCTACATCTACTGCAGAATATGAAAAATCACGCGACAACACCAACGAAAGATGATGATGACGTACTCAAAGATCTTCGCAGGCACCCACAATGGGGTATTGGCCAAGGCTAAATGGGTTGTTCCACTAGCTAGGTTCAACCTTCTGCTTGGAACGCACGTGGAGCACGGCCACGCGGTTCTATAAACCTTGAAGTCGGCCGCCTCGATTCACGCGCGTCTCCGCCGTACTGCAGCGCTGGCATGGAGGAACCCGGCCTGAAGCAGTGGAAGGCGGAAAATTCAAATCGCCTTGAGCAAACCCTTGGTGTGTTTACCTTTGGATGAGCGCGACGCTACAGAAAAAGCATGAGAGGTGAGCGGGAGAGCAAAGGGGGGCATTCCTTGGCAAATGTCGTCAAAGACTATCGTCTTTTGACGACATTTGCAACGAAAGGAGCAGATACGCGGCCAGTTTCCTTGAACAAGGGCTTGCCCACCCAGTGGTGTTCCCGGCTACCGCTCCGTGCCACCAGGAACAGGCGGACATACCAAGGTACCAGCAGCAGGCGGCGCGTTGATCGATCGGGAAGGGAGTGTCGCTCGAACTGCGAAGCGCGTCGCTCTTTATTGCCGCTTTTCTTGTATATCTGGCAATGACGAAAACACAACTGTACGGAAGTTGATCGCATTGTTTCGAAACAGCGCCCTGGCGTCCCTTAATTCCCGCGGATGCTTGTTTTTTTGAATATATATAAATAGATTCAATCTGTAGAAAAGTATGTCGAAATGTGAAAATCTAAAAACACGTGGTGCTGAACTTATGGAGCAAACAAACTAAAATCTTCGCGCCCCCTCCCGCCCCCCCCCCCCCCTTTCTGTTTACACCCGCCGCAGTGGCTCAGTGGCTAAGGCGTTGCGCTGCTGAGCACGAGGTCGCGGCTTCGATTCCCGGCCGCGGCGGCCGCTTTTCTGATGGAGGCGGAAAGCAAAAACGCCCGTGTGTACGAGATTTCGGCGCACGTAAAGATTCCGAGGTGGTCAAAATTAACCCGGAGCCCTCCACTACGGCGCGCCTCATCGCCTGCGTTGCGTCGGCACGTTAAACCCTTCAATCAATCAACCCTTTGTTTACGATAGCGCACGTCACTCCCGCTATTTTTAATCCAAACAAGTGCTAATTCCGTGACTGATGAGAAGGGCAGATAGCTGCCACACAGCTGACACGAAAGGCGATAAAAGAATGGTATGTATAAACTAGACAAGCGGAAAACAAACAGGGGGCGACAAAGAAACTAGGTTCGTGATGTTGGTTTATTACGTGATATGGCAGCTTGGAGAAAGCGTTTTCTGACCTCCGGGTGGGAATTGGGGACAGGCTCTTGTATTCATTCTTTTTCTTCCCTTTTAGGAGATGGACGACAGGGTTGCCGTGGCCGAGTAGGTGACGGCACTCCGTAGCTCCCCGGCACTTCTGAAAGTACGCGAGAACATAGCGGGGCATACGATGTAATTGATAAACTTCCCGTTCTGCAACAAATAAACAAACATACAACAATACGAACAATACGAACAATACAACAATACGAACAGTTGTTACGATAGCAGCGAGCGACTCAGGCACGCTCAGGCACAACCCGCCACTGAGCATTCCATGTGAATTTTCCAGGAAGGCGATCCCCGGAACAGTCGCTGCGCCGAAAAGAAGCCCTGCTATCGCTGGATTCTGCCCGACTACCTCTGCGCCTGCGTGGAGTGGAGGCCTGCAGCCAGCGCAGTCTACCACAGCGGATATAAAAGGACCGGCATCGGGGATCGCTCGTCATAGCAGCGAGCGACTCAGGCACGCTCAGGCACAACTCGCCACTGAGCATTCCATGTGAATTTTCCAGGTACGGCTATAATCCATTCATTATAATATTTCTGAGTCGCTCGCTGCTATAAGGTGTCGCCATGACCGATAAAGCACCCTCTACAGTTAAAGAACTTGCAAAAATGCTCCAAGATCTGACTACTAAATTTGGAAAACTTGACACGGATGTGCAGGAGGTGAAGAAGTCGATCACGTTTGTTAGTGACAGCTTTGACGCATTCAAGACAACTTTGGAGAGCGTCTGCACTGGCGTCCAAAGTCTCCGTAAGGATCATGAATCCCTCAAAACGGAAAATAACGAACTCAAGAAAGAGCTGGCGGCTGCGAAAGCAGACATCATTGAGCTCAAGCAGTACAGTAGACAAAATAATGTCGAAATTAAAGGGATGCCATTTGATCCTAATGAGAGGCTGGAAGACACGGTTCAGACGCTTGGCACCAAACTGAACATTGAGCTCTACAGTTCTGAGATTGACGTCGTTCATAGGGTGCCGTCGAAAGACCAAGAGAAGCCGAACATTATTGTTCGGTTCGTCTCCCGATCTTCGCGCAGCAAGGTGCTAGAGGCTGCCAGGAAGAAAAGGCTCACAGCGATCAACTTTGGTTTCACCGAAGACACGCCCATTTACGTTAACGAACATCTCTGTGTGGAAAAAAAAGTGCTGCTCGGGAAAGCCATACACTTGCGCAAAGAGCGCGGATGGAAATTTTCATGGGTCAAAGAAGGAAAAATACTTGTGCGCAAGACTGAGAATTCCCCAGTAATTCGCATCGCCCGCGAAACCGATCTCGCAAAAATAGTTTAAGTTAGAAGCACCGCTCATACTACCCAACATGCTATCAGTCAGCCGTCTGAACAGGTGTTACGATTCGAGCTACAATTTCAGTCTTTTACATTGCAACATACGCAGTATTAATAAGAACATAAACATCCTTCAGTTAATGCTAGGCGCTCTAATTTTCAAATACGACGTCATAGCTTTAACAGAAACATGGCTCAAGCCTGGTGAATCTGTCAACATGCCTGGATATAAAGTCGTTTGTCGCAGTCGTCCGACGAAAACTACAGGAGGAGGGGTGCTGCTATTCATAAGGGATAATTGCAATTTCAAATTATGTGCGTCCTTAAATAGCTTGCTACCATCAGAACATGACATGCTTTTTGTCGGACTTAGTAATGAAACGACTGTGGGTGTTGTCTACCGTTCACCAAGCTCTAAAATCAATTCTTTTGTTGACAAACTCGAGAACGTTCTACATAATATTTCAACGAACAAAAGAAAGGCAGTGCTGTGTGGGGACATGAACATCGACCTATTTTGAAAATGTAGCATAGCGTATAAAACAATGTTCGAATCCTACGGTTTCACTAACAACATTAAACTTGCAACTCGTGTGAGTGACACATCTAGCACACTTATTGACCAGATTTTGTGCAACTTCGACACATCAAGTAGTTTTTCAGGCGTTATCGAGACCGATATTACCGACCATTACCCCATTTTCATATTTTCCCCTTCGGACCATGAGCGAGCAAAGTCACCTTATCTGCCGATGACTCGAGTCGATGAACAGTCCCTGCGCGATAGCTTATGCGCAACAAGCAGTGATATTATAAATGGAACTGACGTTAACCATATGTATGCATGCCTCTTAAATGCAGTAACCAAATGCATGAAAACAGCACATTTCCGCCAAAGAAAAAACTATGAACAACCGATGCATCCTTGGGTATCAGCCAGTGCACTCGCACTTTTACGCACAATAGACTACTGATATCGAAAACATAAAGAGAACAAAGGCAACATCTATTACCGAAATCAGTATAAAATCCTAAGAAACAAAGTAGTAGCTGCCTTACGCCGCAATAAAAAGCAGTATTATACCCGTATGATTTTATGCAATCGAAAAAATCCAAGAAAGCTTTGGGAGGTAATTAACTCGGTCATTAAGGAAAAATCAAACACGCGTAACCTTCCTGATATTGCTCTTTACGGTTCATCCCCGATAAACCTTGCCAACTGCTTCAACGAGTATTTTAGGAACATTGGCCGCAATCTGGCCTTGCGACTACCTCCTCTAACCAATCTTAGACTGCCAGCTCCAACTGCTAACTCGTTTGCTTTCATTGACATCACTGCGGCCGAGATAAGCTCAACAATTCATTCATTTTGTACGGGCAAAGCAGCGGGATATGATAAGGTAAGGGTGAAAATGTTAAAATCAAATGCAGAGGTGCTTAGTACATACCTAGAGAAAATATTTAACGCAGCCTTTTATTCTGGGGTGTACCCTCACCTGTTAAAAAAAGCTAAAGTGACCCCTGTGCATAAAAGTGGTGACTACAACGTTTTAGAAAACTATAGGCCTATTTCCGTACTCCGTGTAATTAACACGCTGTACGAAAAACTTATAGCTAAACGAGTCTTAGCATTCCTAATAAAATACGACATCATAGCGCCTCACCAGCATGCCTTCCGTCCCAGTAAATCCACTACCACGGCTGTAGCAACGGTTACAAATATAATAAACACCTCTTTGAATAACGGCAACCATGTCATCGGGTTATTTCTGGACGTAAAAAAAGCCTTCGATACGGTTGACCACAGTATACATCTTCAAAAGCTAAATTGTTATGGTTTTCGAGGTCCTTCAATTGCCTTTTTCCAAAGCTATCTGCACGAGCGTACGCAGGGAGTGCATACAGAAAATAGAATGAGTGAATTTCTACCGGTTACGCACGGAATACCGCAGGGATCCGTTTTGGGGCCAATTTTATTCGCATTATACGTCAACTATCTACCTAACTCCATAGATGAAGGGCAAACCATAATTTACGCTGACGACACTGCGGTCCTACTACATGGGTCGGATATTCCCAAATTAGAACAAACCGCCAATAAACAACTTGTAAACATTGAACAGTGGTTTTCCAACAACCGATTAACGCTTAATGTAAACAAAACTAACTATATCGTGTTTTCATCCTCAGCTAAACGAATCAATAAAATCATAACACTTAAGATAGGCGGAGAAGAAATTACGAAAGTACAAACTGGTAAATATCTTAGCGTCACCCTAGATTCGTCTTTGCACTATAAGGAACACATAAGAATAGTTTGCAGCAAATTGAGCCGTGCTTGTTACACCCTCTATCAGGCACGCTATCATTTTCCTTTATCGACGTTAAAAGCCATTTATTTCGGTACTTTTCACTGCCACTTGACCTACTGCGTGGAAACATGGGGCAATACTTATCACTCGTATCTTGAACCGGTTGTCATATTGCAAAAACGCGCGCTACGAATTATGACGTTTTCCACATGCACGGCTCATTCGGCACCACTCTTCAAACAGCTTGAAATAATGCCTTTTTTACTTGCACGCGATTTCAAAATAGCTTGTGTTACCCTGAACATCATATCAAACAATAACCCCCTACCATCATCAATATTTATAACACCAGTCAGAAATACTAGAACTCAATCTGATCACAATTTCAACATTCCCCCGGTACATAACTGTTATGGGAAACGTACACTGCAATATGTCGGAACTAAAATATGGAATACCATACCAGTTCATGGTAAACAAAGTCAGAATTTTTCCAGTACACTCAAAAAGTACGTGCAATGTAAGGAGCTTACATCGCTTATTTAATCACCGTAACTTTACTTTATATTCAGCTGTGTACGCAAGAAATCATTTATGTTTCGTAACGTGTTTTCAATTATATATTTTCTGGTATAACTCCTGTGTTTAATATCTGATGAACTCTGTACGCGAGTATTGTTTCATTTTGTTTACGAGATATTTTCTTTGTGTCATGCTATAAACCGTATATTTTGCATACGCTATAGTCTGCTTTTTTTGTATTCTTTCATTTATACATGTAGTGTAACTGAGTGCCTGAAATGTTATAAATGTATCAACTGCATAGGCTCGGCACTAGCATCACTGCTAAGGGCCCAGATGATCTCTTCAGTCCTCTGTAAACCCATGTTTGAAGAAATAAAAATGAATGAATGAATGAATGACTGAATGAATGAATTCGAGAAATTTACACGGTTAGTAGAAGTAACGACGTAAGAACGATCGAGGCCACAAACCCTGCATATCGTCAAGTGATGGCCACGGATAATTATTTTTGCGTCTCAACGTTCGCACCAACCATATTACGCCCCTTCGATTTATGCTCTCAACGCGACGATCAGCCATTTTGCAATCTCACCAAGGAACAAAAAAAAGCAAAACACTCCGGAGGTTATGTAGAGAAAACCGCCGAAATTTTCTCTTTTTAATTCGACTCAATTCTGTCCCTCTGCTTAATAAATGTAAACTATGAGATATAAGTGTCTTCTACAACTCGCTGCTTCGACAACGCGGGGTGAAGATGTCCTTTAATTAGCAGGCCGTGACATCAGAGTCTGCACAGCAGTCGAATGAAGACGCGCTGTTCTACAACCTTTGGTGTCAAGACTGTCAGAGCCGAGGTTCTCGCTGTGCATAATCTCAATACGATTTGGAATGACAGGCTCGTTGAATGAACACACTAAAACAAAGCCTGCAGACTGCAGACTAGAACACCGACATAAGGATAGAGGAATAGTTCGATTCACTTCTGAATTGAATTTGGATGTTTTCGATTGCTGGGAAATAAAGTAAAGAAAAACGCGCGCATATTTTCCTATGCAGGCAACCTAGCTCGCTCCTGCGGGGCGTTACACGGTCCCGGCTGCGCGGGCGCTCGGCTAAGAATGCTACGCATTAAAAAAGTAAAAGGATCAGAGCCGAATACCGCGAAGATAAAGAGACTAGGCGGCACGTTGTCGAAGGGGAGAAAACAAGGGCCACCAAGATTTATCTACCTGTGCCTGCCGGGCTTTCTTCCTTTCCTTTTGCGCTTTTTTGCCTCGGCTTCTTCGCAGCAGCTCCGAGCCTCGTTCTCAGCCTCCGATGCATCCGCATCACTTCCCTCAGCCGCAAAAGCGGGTGGCAGGACTGGGGAAATCGCCGCATCTCGGCGAGGACGCAGCAGCGGCTCTCCAGGATCGTTGGGACCAAGGACTTCACAGGAGCTGCTGTTCCAGTCGTTGATGCCACGCCGCCTTTCTCTTCTTCGTCTCGCGCGAAAGGAGACACGTGGCTTGGTGGCAGTGTCGATAATGCGGCCGCGATTACGTCACAAGCACGAGGTCTCCGCAGGGGATATTGGCCGGGTAGTTAATTCGCGTCCTGTGGCAAAAAGTCGAGTCAGAACACGAGTCGAGTATTAAAGGAAATTCGTATAGCTCTAGAAATATTAAAAGGACACTGAAGTTAATTTGTCAAGCTCCCGTTTTTGCTTGGACTGCGTAGACTGGCTCAAATTAACACATTTTTCGTAGCTTATCCGATAGATAAGTCGGTAATTAATTTTTTTATCCCGGAAGAAGAAAAACTACCATGCGCGGTCAGCGGCGGCCGAACCAACTAAAGGTTGTGACGTCGGGGGGAGGTGCACCGTGATTGGATGATGCCCAAGATTAGCATTCAAACAAGTTTCGCTTTCTGTTCTGTAAAACAACTTGCTTGACATCCGACGTTATCGTTGGATAGGCGGTCTCAATACCTCAATAATCGCCATACCGCGCTTGTGCCATGTTTTCCGCTGTAAAATTCCTGAGATAAGGCTCCTGAGACGGCTTGGAAGCGTAGCAATCACTATCCGAGGCCAACGCAGTGGATGAACGCCCTCCGCGTCACCGCAGACGCTCAAATGCCATGCACTTTTCCCCCATTTTGGAGCTTGCCTCACTCATGCCTGTATCGTGCAAAGCTTGTTCGTACCAGGCCAAGGGTCTGCTGATTCTGGCCTGTGCCCACTGCCCGCAAGGAGTCGGTGCTTATCGCAACAGCACGCCAACGAGAACTCGCTAGCGCGTCAGTGTCAGTCTGCGCGCGTTCTGCGAACTCGTTCCTGGAGCAGTGAACGTTACGGCCCGAAAATGGTGAACTCAGTATAGAAAACATCGGCCGAAAACGAAAAAGCAACTTACAAAAAAAAGTATGTAGGTTCGGGGATTCGAACTTCCGACTTGCAAGATAAAGTGACCACTCGGCCACGAGCCAAAGCTGTCGGAATTGGATATATCAGTTATGTAATGTATGGGCCCCGAAACTTCATTTGTTTTTACCTGTTGTTTTTACCATTTTGGCAAATGTAGGTTTAGTACCGACAATGTATAACCAATTTACACTTTTGTTTACTTTTAGCATTTTAAGCAGCTTAGGTGGCTATTTGTTGTAAGCTGTCGTGCAGTAAGCGTCCCCTAAATTTCTACCATATCTCACGTCTACACTCGGTTACAACTTAAGGACGGCACCACCTCATGTGGTGTATCGCTCCGCCGAAGCGCCGGACCCGTGACGTCAGTGCGCGCGCGTTTTGAAAGAGGATCGCGGTAAATGCGTGACATCAACTGCTTTTCTCACCGAGTTTGTTTGTCGTCACTGCAGTAATTTATAGGCAGATTAAGTCCGGAAAGTCATGGAAACGACTCGTGTTCGGTGTGGTTATTGTGTGCGTGCGCTGGCGGTGATTGCTATCAGTTGTTATCTTACGTCTACCATTTTAGAACTGATCGATTGTCCACACTTCACCCCACCAGTTCGTGGACGGCGCGAGATTTCGTAATTATGACATACGAATGAACAAATAAGTTTTATTATAGCGCGTAAAACAACGAGTGCGTCGTTAATTTTTTTAAGATTCACCGTGTTACAAAGATCGATGCAGTTATACGTACGTGAAGTACTCGATGTGCTGAAGCATTAATTTCGCGAGGTACGCAACATTATGCGCGTTCGACGACGACGTACGCGGAGAACAATTTTAGATTTTTAGATTATGCTGATGGGTAATAACAATGGCATCAACACTCTTGTGTTTAGTAATGTGTGCACAAAAGCCATGCAAATCGGAGGTGCACATAGGTATCGCGCTGTGTGTAAAAAGAAATACAATAACAGAATTGCTCCTTTCAGATAACGCGTGAAAAATAACTTCGCTTCTGCTTCGTTATTACGCGTAAGTTTATTGCTTTCTATTCCAAGATATTGCTCCTTACATCTGCATTGCCTAAGCACTGCCGTCATTTCTACGACTGTCCTTAATATCGCGCTGTTACGCGTTTTTTTTTTTTAACGCAGTCTTGGCAAGCTTGCAGTTTGCAGGAAGCGACCATGAAGTGTCTGCGCGTAAAAATCGTGCTTCACGGGACTGTACATTTTTAGGAAAAAGCGCCTCTAAGCTTAGTTCTGCTCAAGTCTCAACGCAATGTAATTCTGATCGAGTCTACTCAGGCGTTTCCGAATGGATGGTAAATCCTCCATTCGTGAAAAATGCTCTTTCGCAGCTGTCATGGCAATTGCGATTTTGAGAACGCCAATATAGGTTACAACAGGCTATTTCACTTTTCAGATTGTTATACGCCCTAACACACGGCATTTGGAGTGTAATTTTACGATACTGGGGAAAATGCCTGTACAGGGAAAATTTTTTGGCGTCATAGTTACAGCTCACCTTTTTATGCCCATTGCTTGATTTTACATCTGCCAGGGCAAGCTCAAACAAATCGCAGTCCAAACAGCAAAAACGTTTGCTTTTATCTTAATTATATGTGGGATTGAATTATTCACACTTATAATTTGGCTAGAGAACCGTCACTTATAAACAGCATTTGTTTTTATTCCCTTTTGCGCTGAAATGTTTATGAATGGAAAGTTGTAGTGTCTTCTATGCAAATTCAAGAGCCAGAACAAGGGCATGATGCAGACAGTCAAACTGGCAGACATACTCATGGACACGAGCTTGAGGTACCAATTTACAAATATTAAAAGGTTATTAGAACCCAGAAACATTAGCAGGCGCCTCCCCCACACCCAACCAAAATAAATTGGGCTAAAACGTGTTGTGTGATTTTGACATGGAGCTTCACTGAACACCAGAATGCAGAGTGCGACAGGTGATTCCCTGCAGGCCTTCCATCTGGATTTACCGCTAGGGCACTATCGTAGGTGTATGAAGACATTCACAGTGCCCTTACGCAGTTTTGTTCGATGTTTCCTCCACATTATCACAATAACGCCCTGCTAAGAACCTCGATATCTCACATTTCTCTGTGAAGTATGCTTTACAGCCCAGATGTTGAAACAGCTGCTTACACTTCTGTTCAGCTGCTTATTTATATACGTGAGGCACTTTCGACAAAGTTGACACTACGTCTTTTTTATCACATCAAAACAAAGTTGCATTTAATGAAAACAAAGTTGTATTCAATGACCTCCCCATGCCCATAATATGACAGTGACATTTTATCGTGTCTTACAATGAGCCTGAGATTATTATACATGCATTCGTTATAAGCAGTGTACTCTACATGCACAAAACTTGCCACGGCTGCTTTTTTGATAGCATTCAACTTGACACCAAGCCATGGATGTGTTGCAAAATTGCAACTGCACCGTCAATTGTAATTTTTTAATTACATATTGCATACATTGAATTGCACTGCAAGCTTTGACTTGCAGTGTGCCATGCACTTTTCCCCCACCGCCCCCTGGCAACGGCTGCTGCCACGCGTGACGTCATAATGACGTCAAAACATTAATAATTGTCATTATTCTGTGTAGTGTAGTCCGAAATACACATTTTTTTTATTTGCAGTACAAAATAACGCACCATTGAATTGCTAAAACTTTTGTAAACAAACAATTTTTGTTCTTCAGCAGCATCCCCGGCAGCAGCTGCAGCCGGCGATGATGCTGCTGCTGCCAGCTGCCGTATCGCGTACATGGAGTCGCGTATCCGAAAGCGTGACGAAGCTCGGATTTTCTCGGGCCGATAACGTAGATAAACCGGAGTTCATATTGTTAGAAGCACTATCTGAAAACGTGAGAAAGTTGCTTGTGATTATGTATTGCGTGGGGACCCAGCCAGCCTTTCCAGAACGCAGCAAAATAGCCGTTCTCGAGTAATGTTGCCCTGTGACCGCATGGAGGAAAGTGTGACCGCTTGGTTATGCTTGGTGTACGCCGATGGTACCTGCGTAGTTTCAGCGTACGTGAGATGACATCGCACAGCCGACTGGCCCCGTTCGAACAAGCTACGTTCCACACAAGAACAGACACCGTCCGAGCGTAATTCTGTGAACCTTCCGGCGCGGCGGCATCTGCTATCAACAGTTTGCACCACGGCAAGTTCAGAATGCTTAAATGGGCGACCTGAAATCGCGGTGTGTATTCTCGAAATGAAGACAACTTAACAGCGCCAAAAGATAATCACAATCTACAGTGCCGAGGACGAAGGGTAGTGGCGGCCACTGTTTTTACTAGGCACATGTGCGCATTACAATTACAGAAAATTGCGCCAAGAATAGGAAAGGTAATCTTTGGTGTCCCCACACATGTACCACGTACGTACCACTACAGTGGATCTCCTCTTCTGAAGTATTAGCAAGGAAAACTTCCGAAAATCGGGAAGTTCTTATTTTCTAGTGGGCGAAATTGTAGCTTAAAATTTGTTTTACACCAATGATACGTCTTATGAGCAGAAAAGTCTTGTGAGCATGCGCCACAAGCATCATAATTGCGTGATATTCAGCGCTTAAAAAGATTTCTAGTAGTAACCAAAGATTTCGTAGTAGAATACATGATTCTACGACAGTTTAGGACCTGCGACCTTCAAAAGGCAGACTAGCCAGACACTTCATCTCATAGCCACTGCACTGGTATAACTTTCACGTCTCACTGTACCGTGGTGTACGCTATGTTGGCCAGACTTGACTGAGTCCCTCATGCAAAGGAAGTTAATTCAGGACACCCAGACGATAGGGTCAGAGAAGAGGCTGTACAGACGGTAATAGGAAGGGTGTACGCTTGGCCGGCCATCATGTCTTTATATGTGCATGCACCATAAGCTCAGTCATCAGTATGTTAACTGTACGTAAACACTCAAGTGATATGATCAAACGGAACTAGAGGCCCCACTACAATCACCCAGTTATGTTTCTTTGCAGTGGAATAGGTAGGTATCTGTTAGTCGCACAAACAAGATTCTCTGATGGCATGGAGAAATAACTGGAAAGTGGCTATGGAGCTCCGGCTGCTTTACACATTTTCTGTAACACCAATTATTTGTTTGAAGTTTGCAATAAAATTGATGTCATTTGTTAGTCTGTTAATGAACGAAACTTTTCGTGGCCACAAAACAGTGGTAGATAAACAAATGCTCACTTTCTTTGGTAGCTTGTAACGATTCACCAGAATTTCCCATGGCCAACCCAAGGAATCCATGGCTCGTACACTGCAGGGTAGTGCTGGAGGACTGGAAACTGGCGCGGCCCACAGGCTCCATAGGTGGAAACCAGTAGCCGACCCACACAGTGCCATAAAACAGCTAATGAATGGAGTGAGTCTCTGCTAAATATTATGCATGTTCAAAGGGTAGGTTCACATTGATAGATCTTATGCCATCGTTCACTGTACGTAGATTAACTATTTAACGGGCACAATAGTCATTTTTGTTATTTCGGACAGTTCTTGCAGGGTTGCCTGAATGTTCTTTAACAAAACAAAAAGTGAAAACTCTCAGTTAGGGATTTTAAAAACATTGTTAAGCCTCTCCAGCAATTGTCCCAGCCTGAAGGAACTCAGCTGATAGTTGGTGCCGACTGTCGTCCTCGCTTGCTAACTCCCTGACCAAGCACATGAATGCAGTGACTAAGAAACATGGTGACCCAAGTGAGAAGAGAAGGTGGATCCCGTACAACAGCCCTTGATCATCTAAACACCAGAAAAAAACCGATGACTCACAGGCCACGACTAGGGCGTTAAAATACCTTTTGACGTACATTTACAGGGCATTTACAACCTTTTATCAAAAAAATCTTATGATTACACACAGTCCCTCTATGGAAGGGGCTTGTTTCTGACAAGGTCGTTGAAATTTGTTATTAGTGACAACATAAACTCATCATTGGTCCCTTTTATTCAGCACACTTACGGGCTTCGCTTTAAAAACCCTGCTGTTTCTATTTCACGTATAAATGAACTGCTTATGCAATATTCCCTTATTTACCTATGTTTGAAGTAAACTGTGTTATACCGTTGATTGTGATGTGCCGAGTGCATGCAGGTGTAACATTCTTCAATGGGACATGCAGAACATGAAGCTCAGTGCTGATAAACTTAAATCAGGGAAAATAAAGCTTCCCATGTTGCTTCTTTATTTTTGTAACTATTCTCTCTACCAAATACCTTGGTGGTAACTCAACTAAGCTCACCTTTTCCCTAGGCCTTTATAATTCTTTTTGCTCTGCAATTATACATTCTCAGCTGGAGCATGCCTGCTGAATTCAGGCTTCAGGCCCCAACCACGCTTTGCTATTTCTCAATTGCAGCTGTATGAAATGTTGCTCTTTAGGTTTTGCCAATGATTTCCAACAGGCCACTTAACTAGTGTCAAAACCATTTTATACCTTTAATTGCTATTTATAGCAAACAGTATTATATCATTTTTCATAACACATTTTGTTGTAACCTTATTCAATGATTTTGTTACCCCGCCAGCCTGGTTCATAAATCTTTGCGTGAACATGCCCCTCTTGAAGCTAATCTGCAGTAACAGACACCACACATTTTGGCTTTCCAGTGTAGCTTTGGTGTCCGCAAAAAGGAATCTTTTTCTTGGCTCCTCTGCAGCGCTTTGTAGAAAAAGATCACTTGCTGGTTTGGCTTTCCCGCAGGACTCTAGTGTAGTGCAAGAAAGCATCGCTTGCTTATTCCTTTTTTGTTGAGGTTTTAATGCTCTGCATCTTCCAGAAGAACCCTGGTAGTTTGTTTATAAATGGAGCTTCACAGCACAAACAGTGCACAGAAAGTAGCGCTACTCACTTTTTGCATAGACACGGAAGTTTGGCAGATCACTTGTCATTGACAAGCAAGTGTTTGATTTCTGGCTTAAAGGCTAACTGCACTCAAATTTCACCCTGGCTAAATGCCTTCGAAATGTGTAGCAGGTACCATGAGAACTACTGCGACGCGACCGGTAGCTCTGTGCAATGCGAGGTTATTCAGTTTCAGGCACTCAAAATAACGCCCTTGCAGACGACAAAGCACCTGCCGGTGTGTCGCGCAAACAGCCATTTAGCGGAAGTGACATGCCAGCCGTCCAGGCCGATCGGCCTGCCTCGCAGCGGGAGAATCCAGGAAACTCGTATTTCGCGCCGGCGGTACGCCTGGCCTCAGTGACTCCGAAGAGGCTTCGTCAACCGTGCGGTTCTCTCCTTTTCGAGTGTCGTCGTGACATCATGCCTACGCGGTGTGGCGGGACAAGCGCTCGCTTTTCCTCGCGCCTCTCCCACACCCCCGCACGCGCGCGCTCACACTCTCCTCCTGGCTGGCCGAGCCGGCCGCGTCTGCCGGTCCGCACAGCTCGCGCCGTCAGGCCAGGCCGTCTGGCCGCTCGCGCCGACGGCTGATACGTTACTTCCGCCTGCCCGTAATGGCCGCGTTTTGCCCAGTTTCGTTTTCAAAATCGTCGATTTTTGCTTGTCGCTTGCGGCGTAATTGCGCACATTTTAGGCGTCATACTTCGTACATCGCGGTCTTTTTAGTCATACTATGCAGGAACAGTGATTTCCCGCGGTCGAAATTTTGAGTGCAGTTGGCCAACGCTGGGATAGTTTACTAGTTGGGGGGAAAAAAACACAGCACTGATAAAAGGTACTGAAGTACTAGGAAAGGTGCCGTGATCAACATGGTTTCCATGTGTTGGCAGCTTTTTGGTCCAGTGTTTTTCATGAATATTTGCCCGGGGGCCTTAACATGGCCTGCTTTTGTGTAAAAAAAATGTCAACAGTGAAGCACTTATCAATGCTCACATGCTGCTCATTGATACCAGAGCAAAAGTGCGTTCAGCAGTCATTTTATTGTTAAAGCCACCCATGATCCATACACCTTCCAGCTGTACTGCAACTTTCACAAACACCGACAGACATTCACATCCACGCACGTGGCCTTGGCTCCAGTTCTTGCACAAGGTATTAAGAAGTACTCTCGGAAGTGGGCAATGTCACGCTCGACACCAACCATTACCCTGAAGTTGTACTTGACACACTATTTTTTAAGCCTGTTGGCTAAAAGGATTGTTTAAGTGCCCGTTTTGTGGAAGAAAAAGAAACAGCTATGGGCACACAACACACAACCCGTGAATGTGTTTTCTAGCAGCTGGCTTCTGACGAGACTTGAATCATTGTGAACGAAATATGGGACATTTTATAATACCCCTTACCACTAAGTAAATTCACTTGAGCAATTTTCCAAAACAGTTTACACAGTGCAGAGTTAAAAAGCAATAGAATGTGAAACGTCCCCTCACAATTGGAAACTCTTCCTGTTCACTACCCCAAAGGCTTGGACAGTAGACGCCTAAGCACGCTTCACCAGTTGCGAATACAAGCATTAGTGTCAAGTTGAACTCCGCAGAGTGCTTGGGATGGGCCACTTGGAATTTGTGCATAGACTGCAAGCCTCCGAGATAAGCTCTCATCATCATTAGCCCATCCTGCTGAAAGTGAATGAAAGTATTGTGGCTGGTTATGTTCAATTCCAACCAAGCCAAACACAAGAGTGATGAAGGAACGAGCCTATCAAAATACATACTCGAAGCAGATGTAGCAGGCAGTTTTGTTGCCTAACCAGGTTAGAGGAGGCGAAAGGTACTGGAGCAAAGGAAAGAGAAATAAAAGCCAAAGTCATTTTAAGCCTTGCCT
This sequence comes from Haemaphysalis longicornis, assembly GCF_048455015.1. Lineage (NCBI taxonomy): Eukaryota > Metazoa > Arthropoda > Arachnida > Ixodida > Ixodidae > Haemaphysalis > Haemaphysalis longicornis. Next base: position 189,252,674 of record NW_027526445.1, read on the forward strand.
ATCAGTTCATTAAGACTTTCTAAGTTGAAAGAGCAACAAATCTGAGCAAAGATGAACAATAACTGAACTGTCACTTGTTAACCTTATGTACACCATACTTTTAAAGGACTATTAGCAGAAGTTCCAAACTTGGCTCACACGGCGATCTTATCGGCTGCACTTCTCCCATGCTTGCACAGTTGGAGCTTGAGCCTCCTTGAATGGTTTCAGTGGTATCTTGAGTAGATATCTTTGGACGGGCAGTTGGGCTCCACCCACGGAAGTGAAGCTGCGCTCCCTGCACGGATTCTGCAGCGCCGCGTGCACAGATCGTTTCTGCGGAATAGTCAGGATACATTTCTCGGCGATAGTACTACTAACCCGGGGGAAAAACTACAGAAGCTACATGCGAGGTCGGATTGCGTTCGATGATTCCGTGCGCTACCTGACGACACTCGATTCGTGCACACGCTGACACTACGTCGCTCGCGTTGGCATGTCATCAAGGACAGCTACCTGGTTAGCCACGGCGCGACGCGATGGAAAATACTGATCCGTACGTTTTATAATTGAGCCACCACTCTAGAATTAGAACACAAGGCTTGGCATGGAAGAAGCGAGGCACAAGTAGACAACGAATGCAGGCGCGTAAAGCCGATAGCACGTGAACTCCAAGACAACGTGAAGCTTACGAAATATTAAACGACAACACTACAGTTCTAGGAGCATGTAAAAAGCGGGGCGAAGCAGCGTGCAGAAAACAATGCGTTAGGCTTACCAAGACGTGCAACAGCGAATTCACAAAAAATACCCAATCTAAATAATTACAAGCACACCTCCCAACAAGAAAAAAGCGTCCCGAGGCAGCCGCTGTACAGGGAGATAAGGACGTAACGATGCGTCAGGCCTGCCATTCGAACCACGGGCGGAGAACATCGGGACACAAGACGTGAACAGTGGCATAAACAAATGACGTAAATATGACGTTTGGTTTGCGACGTCACAGGAAGTCACGTGATTACTTTAGTTTGACGTCACTTCTTCGTGCCACGCGTGCCACGCGCGTGGCAGGAGACTTAACCATTTTTTTATGATATTTTTACGTTTGGATACACTTTAGTTGTGGTAATGTATCTCACATTAAAATTTTAAAATCGCAAGAACATTAAGTTTACTTGTTTTGTTTCTGGGGGTTCTTTTATTTTGCGCTTCCAAAAATATTCGCAGTAACGCACTCTTTTCACCATGGAGGAAAGAATACTCAGGAGAGGCCCCTAGCATCCCAATGCATTGCGAAAAGTGTGGAGGAACTTACGTCATTTTTCTTGAGCCCATGGACAATGTTGCTTACTTGTTTACAACTGCGGCGGCCAAATATGGGCAAATAGAACGGACAAATTTTTAAGGCGCTTGGTATGTCGCTGCCTCGCTACGCTTGCAAACCAGCGCAGTCGCTACGACAAACGTTTTTAGATTAGGCCAGTTTGAAAACTCCGCCGTCGGAGGCGGCCTTAACTTGTACCCCGGCCGCAGCGGCGCTTACGTCGCGTCGAGATCGGCGGAGCGAGCCGCTGCCGCCGCCGGCGACCTGCCGGTAAAATCCCCTTCGCTCAGCGTTGGCGCGAGCCACGGTTCGTTATTTGCTCACTTTGTGTTTCTTCGTTATGAAGTGAAGTGAAATTTATCGCTGCTGAGACGTAGCGCGCAAAGACCGCAGTGCTGTACGACCCCAAACAATGCTCCCGTCGTCTGCGTTCGCCATCCCGCGAGCCTGTTGCTATGACGACGACAAACGCTACTTTGACAGGCCTATGAGCTGAAAAATCGTCCTTCTATCTCAAACACGAAGGCCGTTTTTCGATTGAAACTTTGGGTAAGCGTTAGAATGGGCAAATTGAAGGAGAAATCAACAGCTTAGAACATGATATCGCACTGAGGAATTAGCGACGAAGCTGTTTTCGCTTCGAAGCGGGAGGGCAGGGCGACGCCATGTTAGTCAAATCAAACCGGAGACAGCAAAGGATGATGGGATAGAGTGCTGGGCTCCGTGGGATCAAGTCATGGCGGGACTCGGCTTCACAAATGTGACGTCAGGGCCTCTCCTAACCTTTTCTTTCCTCTATGCTTTGCACCAAGCGGAGGAACAGGCGGTTGCGGTGATGAGGCGCACGGGCATCTTCCGGTGCCGTTCTTAAAGGGGCACTGACACAAAAATTTTGCATCTTGTTTTTTTTTTGTTGCGATAAGTAGCTAGTGACCTACTTATAACCTGTAGAAACCTCATTTGCTTCAGCGTGTGACGGTTGTTTAATTAGAGGCATTTTCAATGCGGCCAGTCGCAGTTTCGGTTTCAGCGAGTGCCGCGAAACGATGGATTTTGTGTGAACAAAGCTGACTACGTGACCGTCGGAGGGATATCACAGAGCAGAGCAGAGCCGCCGTAGCACTGTCGAATCCGCATCGACGGCAGTTTCTGCGAATGCCCCACGTACTGATCTCGTGAGGCGCTTAATTAAAAAGCGACCGTGGATGTGACACAGGCGCTGCGAGTGCAAATGCTACCGCGGCTAAAGAACGACGCGCGACGCTCGAGACGGTAGGTGGCAAGACCCGCGCTGGGATCAGCCGGTCGGTCTGCCTACAGGTCCGCCTACAGATCTGTTCGGCTTACCACTGCGGCGGATATTCGAGTGCCGCTCTCGTAAGCGGTGCAGATGACAATTTTTAATGCAACCCGCCATCGCGTCATTAACTCCTTTCTCATGTAAGCCACCATGGTCGGGACTTGGGGACAATTTCGTGCAGCGGTAACAAGCTATCACTCGAGCTACCTGCGCCGGCGTGGGCCACTTCGCGGCCGTGGCCGCCGCCTCCACAGCGACCGTGCGGCTTGCTCAGTGGGCTTTTCGTGCCTCCGGCGCGTTTTCGCATCGAACTTTCGCAACAGTAATAGAAACAGAGTGCCTGGAATCGCTGTAGAACTTTGGTCGCGGCCAGCTGCCCGATGAGCTGACGAAATCAAGGCGCCTCCGCCACCAATGATCCCGTCGTTGGTTCTCGAGAGCAGAAGCTCCGCCCTCCGGCCCTCCGATTGGAGCGGCGAGCCAGGCGAGCCGGCGAAAAACGCCGGCAGTGCGGAAGCGGCAAACACAAACTCGTGACGTGTTTGGATGTTGTTTATTTACACAATACCCTCGGGATTTCGATTGCGCGTGGTCCTCGGCTGGCTGCTCGGCTGCGTTTCGCACACTTTAAAATTGATTTTAAATATGTTCTAGGCTGTATTCGCCGCTGATATTTTGCAGATGATGTATATGTGTTCCCACCAATCTATCTCCGAAGTTATCTCGCCTTCAAAATTTTGTGTCAGTGCCCCTTTAAGATTCAGCATCTGCGCAATTCCCGTTCTGCCAAGGATGCTACGGAAGTCTCATCAGCCTGCGTCTCTTCTGATCGCATTGGCGGCCACTAAGGCATGCCCGAGGACGTTTCTCTGCCCCTTTTTTTCTGTTCGTTCCTGCTTGTTTATGTGTTTTTTTTAACCCTTCTGGCCATTCTTTGCTAGAAACGAGCGGCCGTCAAATCTTATTTCGCGTCGAGGCCTTTTTTTTCATTTCATTTTATTTTCCTTGAAGACCCCCCGAATGGAAGTATTATATAAGGGGTGGTGTGAGCACAGGAAATAGTAATTTCTAGCCGCAAAAAAATTATCAGGAGAGATTATCTGTTACTTTGGCACTGAAAGAAGAGGGGCTGGTGGTGGCGGCGATTAGGTGGGGAAGGCCGTAACCAGTCTTAAGCAGCGCGGTAACCAGTCTTAAGCAGCGTGATGAAAAAGGAGGCAGCGAAGATGGTGGTCCGGATGCGGTGACCTCAAACTTGAAGTGCATGACCGGTGCGATGAGATATGTACAGACCTAGTCAAAATTTTGTGGGCCAAGCCACAAAACGCACAGGTTGCGAAAAATTCAATGTAAAAGCTAACGACACGAGCGAGGCTGAAACTTTTTATGCAGGAAAGCTAGAGAAAAAAACCTTTCCTTCTTACTGCCTTAAAATATTTTTGTCACACTTAAAGGTAAAGCCGATTCTTTCAATTCTTCGGGGTCGATAAGGCTAAGGATTGGCCCACAAAATTTTGACAAATGGTGTACGTCGGTGAAGTGATGTAAGCTGGGCATTTGAGTGAAGAATAAAATAATCTATAAAAATGAGAAAGAGTGGCGATGCGACGTCGGAAAAAAAGAGGCTCCGGCCAGTCCCGATTGTAATTTTAAAGATGAACTGCTGATATCGTAGGAGTGTGCCGAAGGAATGAACCTGGCAGCACGGTTTTGAACTGATTCAAGTGCGTTGATGAAATATAATCGGCGTGGGTTCCAGATGGCGCATGCGTATTGAAGTTTGAAAAGACAAGGGATTTGCATGTTAGTTGCTTGACATGTGGCGGAGCATGGTGCAGATGATGTTTAAGAAAACGAAGCGTTTAACTGGCTGAGGCGATAATGTTGCTTACGTGAGCCTTCCACTAAAGATCATGCGACAGAATAACACCGAGGTATTCGAACGAATGTAATATGTTTATTGTAACATTATAAATTCTGTACGGAAAGGTGTAAGGGTTATGCCGGCGGGTAAATGATATACTTTGATTGATTGCAGGGTTTAACGCGCCGTCGCAACGCAGGCGATGAGGCGCGCCGTAGGGGAGGGCTCCAGATTAATTCTGACCACCTGGGAATGCTTAACGTGCGCCGAAATCTCGTACACACGGGCGTTTTTGCTTTCCGCCGCGGCCGGGATCGACCCCGCGTCCTCGTGCTCAGCAGCACAACGCCTAATCCACTGAGCCACCTCGGCGGGTAAACGATGTAACTTTACATTTGGAAGGATTGAGTGTCATCAGAATGTTTGAGTCTAAGTTGAGGTGCGAAAGTTTTAGTACCAAAATGGGGAAGGGGGGGCTTTGTAAAGGGCCTTAGCGAAGTAGAGAAATATGACATCTGCTGGGATGTTAGCGTCAAGGTTAGAATGGAGGTCATGAAGAAAGATGGCCAATGGGTTTCAGCAAGAAAACCCTCGACGGAAACAAGGCTGGGATGGGTGGAAAAAGTTGTTGGAATCTAAAAAATTCATGGTTCCGGAATAAATAACATGTTCCATGAGTATGCAGGCAATGCTCGTGAGAGAGATGGGACGATAATTGAGTTGTCAGTTCCTATTACCTGCTTTAAATATGAGAATGACCTTCCGCACCTGCCAGTCGTATGGTCTAACGCCTGTAGAAAGGGAGTGTAAGAAAATTAAACACGAAAGCATGCAGAAATATGCGTATTGTTTTTTACCAGTTTCATGGTAATGTCACGTATACCAGAAGATGATGTTGATTTGCTGTTTTGAATTAGCGATACAATGCCATCTATAAAAAATTAATAGGGGGCATACAAGAAGCAGTGATTTCAGCAAGGGGGAAACAAGGTACATCACTCTCTTCAGTAAAGACAGAAGGAAAAGCGGAGTGAAAAAGATCCGCAGGTTCAGCATCGACTTCTCTGGTATTACTTACGAGTGCGATCATGCGCAGTTCGTCAGGGTTTATCCCCTCCCAGAAACGCCTGGGAATATTATATGCTGGCCAGAACACTGGCGAAGAACCTGTATTTGGCGTCTTTGATGGCGAGAAGATAGTCGCTCTCCGCGGCATAGTACTTCTGCCATGCGCCAGTGGTGTTCTTTTCTCTGAATGCACGTTTCTTTTTATTTGCCTGTTCTTTTAATGAGTTGGTGAACCAGTGTTTCTGGCAATTGACTTGTTTTTTCAGGTATGTACTGATTCCCTTTTAGGTATGTACTGAAATCAGCCAGTTGCAGTTTGTGGATCGTTGGTCAAGATTAAATTCAAAGTCCGGAAGAGAAGCAGCAAGTCCGTCATTACTAGCGTGACAGCTACCCTTCTTCTCGTATAACGTGATTGTTTTCTTGTGGGCAGTGCGGGAGGGCAGTGCTTTTTGACAGCAAGCACAGACAAACTAGACAATGCGAATGCTGTCTCGTAAACGAAATGCACAATAAAACTGCTGCCTTTATAGGTTCCAAAGAACGCGTAGACACAAGCAACTACTCAAAATGATGACTGATCAATGCCTGTCTTGGCATTTTTATGCAATTTTATGTGGCCTTCTCTGATACCCCCCCCCCCCCCCCCCATATTGCGTTGTTCCCACAGTGCCGCTGCAATAATCTCATCTCTCAAATGTTCTTGCGAGGCTGTATGAATGCCCGTCATGAGGAGGCCATGAATCTAAACAGTACCTAGTTCTGGGTTGTGTTGCCTATGTATATTTGATGTTCGTAAGCTCATTAGTTAATTTATTTGGTCTACATTTTGTGGCTAATTTTGCAACCTAGAAGTTGTACCTTCTCTTTCAGGATACTTGGTTCAGTTTTGTATGGGAACACTCCTTTATATTTATAAGCATAACCAGCGAATGTTCCAGAGACATGTTTGTTTAAACCCCTTCATATGAGATCAATGCGTTTTTCATTTCAGTTTCAAGTGTGGCAGTGGCTATCCCGTCCTGTGAGGGGTAAAGATGAGGGGACACCTGGTGTGGCAGGCGGCAGTAGCACTTATGGATCCAACCTGAATAAAATAGTGACGTTTGCAAGAGTCATATGTGATTCATGTGATTTTCGTCAGCTTGCTCTTACAGAAACAACTGCAGCATGAACGAGTGACTGTGGAGCTGGCTGACATTTTCCAGACGCAGCTGGCTGTTGGGCGCTGTTATTTGACAGCATGCAAAGGGAACTCAAAAGGTGGAAGCTTGTGGGACACGTAAAGGACGGAAACATAAAGAATTCTTGGAGGGCGCAGAAAGTCGGTGGCGAAATTTCAATACAGGGGACACACAAAGGCCGTATGGTGTCTGTTGCCTTTGGGAGATAGACTGGACGCATGGAGGACGGAAGCACAGAGGACACTTGGAGGACGCAGAAAGTCGGTGGCGAAATTCCAACACAGAGGAAACACACAGGACGCACACAGTCTATTTCCTTCGGGACGTAGACTGTCTTTTGACTGGACATAGAAATTTTCATGAGGGTAATGACCGCTTATCTGGCGCACACAGGATATTGATGAGCAGCTCTGAGGCTGGTTATTTAGCACCGAGTCTAGGATATTAGCGGAACAGCGTTCAATGCGGGTTGGTTCAGTCTCTAGTTGAGTGAGATTATAATTCAGACATAATTCTACAAATTCCTTGGCGTCCGCGGCAGAAACAACTGAAGGATTTTCGCTGGTCCAATCGATACTAGGGAAATTAAAATCAGCAAATATAAGAACGTAATCATTAGGGTGTGTGGAAGTAAACAGATTCAGCATGTTATTAAGTTCCTCGAAGAAGTTTGGGTTGCTATGCGACCGTCTCAATCAAACTCTATAGAAGGACGGACGGAGGTGAAGCATGCATAAGTAGCCATAGTATCTGAAGACTGGAGAACAAATTAACTGATCACTTATAGCGATTAAGACACCACCATGGCGTGACCCAGTGCGATCCTTCCGGTGCACATGGAAGTTTGGCAGGTCATTCAGTACTTATGCATCTGATATGTCATTAGAGAGCCAGGTTTCTGTAGGGAGCCATAGGTTGCTATTGGATGACAATGCAATGTTAGATACGAGTTTCCACTTGGGGAGAAAACTACGTACATTGGTGAGCACTGGGGAAAGGGATAGCTGAGTACTGCTGAAGCGAAGAGTTCTGGAAGCAATGTGGGGGCGGCATATTTTTTATTGCGCTATTGTTGCTACGAAAGTGCTTTCATTTCTTGAGAAGTCGCATGAAAAACATATCGCTTTGAATCAATGAACGAGTTTTTACAGCGTAAAAAGAAGGGCACAGCTTTATCTCTGGCGAAAGCGACCAGTTGTTTGCCGGTGTGTTGAACGCGATGGGAGAAATCTTCACCAACGCTATAATTGGTTACTTTAAATTTAGGGCCTTGTGAAAGAGTTGCGTCTTTGGTTTTGAAGCTTGAAAACTTTGCTTTTACAGGGCGGGGGCGCTTGGGATCATGGCGACAGAGTCGGTGCACAAGTTCTATTTCTCTTGGGTCAACGGCCATCTCAAGGTTACCACGACAGCGACTAATATTTTTTTTCTGATTCCGCGTACGTTTCGTTCGCAAATGGGCTCGAAAGGCCATGAAAGATGAGGTTATTGCTGCGCGATCGAGTTTCTGCGTCGTCCAAACATAGTTCAAGTTGGTTCATGATCGCATGTGCCGACCTAGTACTCTCAGTTTTTAATGTTTCTAGTTCGGCTTTTAGTGCCAAAAGGTTCTCATAAAGTTTTTCGAGATCGCTCTTTTTTTGCTTAACTGAGAGATGTTGTTGGTTGTATAAACCAGTTCTTTATTAATATCTTAATTAACACCAGTGATAAGTTTGTATTTACCTGCGGAAACTTCACTAACTCGACAAAAATTTCATGGAGATCGGGGCTGGGATTGGTCTTGATATTATTAGAGAGCAGCACTAAAACGGACAGACAGGCATGGGTGCAATCAACAATAATGACACTCCAACAATGGGGGCTCGGAAGCTATACTAGACAGTAGTTGATCTTTTAGCAAAACGTTTGCGTGGTTGTTTACGAACCTGCATTGCAAAGGTCAGCGGGTTAGCCGACGCTGTTGCGGCACAGCCACGGAGCCCACAAAGCGCTGGCCACGGGTGTCCATCTTTTATACACATAGGCGTTAATGATGCCACCGATGATGCAGGTATCATGACGGGGTCGCCTTCTGGACTGCCATGCGACGCTGCTGCCCTCAGGAGTGCCACGGGGGTGGTTGACGCTTCTCTGGCCCCACAGTCCAGATTGAAGAAGCATTGCAGGTAGCAGTTATCATGGGCGATAATTGATTCCAGCGCCTGCATTGCAAAGGTCAGCGGGTTAGTCGACGCTGTTGTGGCACAGCCACCGAACCCACAAAGCGCGGGCGAAGGGTGTCCGTCTTTTATACACAGAGGCGTTGATGATGTCGCCGATGATGCAGGCATCATGACGGGGTCGCCTTCTGGACTGCCGTGCGACGCTGCTGCCCTTCTCTGGCACCACAGTCCAGATTGAAGAAGCATTGCAGGTAGCAGTTATCATGGGCGATAATTGATTCCAGCGCCTTCATTGCAAAGGTCAGCTGGTTAGTCGGATCTGTTGTGGCACAGCCACCGAACCCACAAAGCGCGGGCGAAGAGTGTCCGTCTTTTATACACAGAGGCGTTGATGATGTCGCCGATGATGCAGGCATAATGACGTGGTCGACTTCTGGAATGCCGTGCGACGCTGCGGCCCTCAGGAGTGCCACGGGGGTGGTTGACGCTTCTCTGGCACCACAGTCCAAATATAAGAAGCATATGCAGGTAGCAGTTATCATGGGCGATAATTGATTCCAGCGCCTGCATTGCAAAGGTCAGCGGGTTAGTCGACGCTGTTGTGGCACAGCCACCGAACCCACAAAGCGCGGGCGAAGGGTGTCCGTCTTTTATACACAGAGGCGTTGATGATGTCGCCGATGATGCAGGCATCATGACGGGGTCGACTTCTGGAATGCCGTGCGACGCTGCGGCCCTCAGGAGTGCCACGGGGGTGGTTGACGCTTCTCTGGCACCACAGTCCAGATTGAAGAAGCATTGCAGGTAGCAGTTATCATGGGCGATAATTGATTCCAGCGCCTTCATTGCAAAGGTCAGCGGGTTAGTCGACGCTGTTGTGGCACAGCCACCGAACCCACAAAGCGCGGGCGAAGAGTGTCCGTCTTTTATACACAGAGGCGTTGATGATGTCGCCGATGATGCAGGCATAATGACGTGGTCGACTTCTGGAATGCCGTGCGACGCTGCTGCCCTCAGGAGTGCCACGGGGGTGGTTGACGCTTCTCTGGCACCACAGTCCAAATATAAGAAGCATATGCAGGTAGCAGTTATCATGGGCGATAATTGATTCCAGCGCCTGCATTGCAAAGGTCAGCGGGTTAGTCGACGCTGTTGTGGCACAGCCACCGAACCCACAAAGCGCGGGCGAAGGGTGTCCGTCTTTTATACACAGAGGCGTTGATGATGTCGCCGATGATGCAGGCATCATGACGGGGTCGCCTTCTGGAATGCCGTGCGACGCTGCGGCCCTCAGGAGTGCCACGGGGGTGGTTGACGCTTCTCTGGCACCACAGTCCAGATTGAAGAAGCATTGCAGGTAGCAGTTCTCATGGGCGATAATTGATTCCAGCGCCTTCATTGCAAAGGTCAGCGGGTTAGTCGACGCTGTTGTGGCACAGCCACCGAACCCACAAAGCGCGGGCGAAGAGTGTCCGTCTTTTATACACAGAGGCGTTGATGATGTCGCCGATGATGCAGGCATAATGACGTGGTCGACTTCTGGAATGCCGTGCGACGCTGCGGCCCTCAGGAGTGCCACGGGGGTGGTTGACGCTTCTCTGGCACCACAGTCCAAATATAAGAAGCATATGCAGGTAGCAGTTATCATGGGCGATAATTGATTCCAGCGCCTGCATTGCAAAGGTCAGCGGGTTAGTCGACGCTGTTGTGGCACAGCCACCGAACCCACAAAGCGCGGGCGAAGGGTGTCCGTCTTTTATACACAGAGGCGTTGATGATGTCGCCGATGATGCAGGCATCATGACGGGGTCGCCTTCTGGACTGCCGTGCGACGCTGCGGCCCTCAGGAGTGCCACGGGGGTGGTTGACGCTTCTCTGGCACCACAGTCCAGATTGAAGAAGCATTGCAGGTAGCAGTTATCATGGGCGATAATTGATTCCAGCGCCTTCATTGCAAAGGTCAGCGGGTTAGTCGACGCTGTTGTGGCACAGCCACCGAACCCACAAAGCGCGGGCGAAGAGTGTCCGTCTTTTATACACAGAGGCGTTGATGATGTCGCCGATGATGCAGGCATAATGACGTGGTCGACTTCTGGAATGCCGTGCGACGCTGCGGCCCTCAGGAGTGCCACGGGGGTGGTTGACGCTTCTCTGGCACCACAGTCCAAATATAAGAAGCATATGCAGGTAGCAGTTATCATGGGCGATAATTGATTCCAGCGCCTGCATTGCAAAGGTCAGCGGGTTAGTCGACGCTGTTGTGGCACAGCCACCGAACCCACAAAGCGCGGGCGAAGGGTGTCCGTCTTTTATACACAGAGGCGTTGATGATGTCGCCGATGATCCAGGCATCATGACGGGGTCGCCTTCTGGAATGCCGTGCGACGCTGCGGCCCTCAGGAGTGCCACGGGGGTGGTTGACGCTTCTCTGGCACCACAGTCCAGATTGAAGAAGCATTGCAGGTAGCAGTTATCATGGGCGATAATTGATTCCAGCGCCTTCATTGCAAAGGTCAGCGGGTTAGTCGACGCTGTTGTGGCACAGCCACCGAACCCACAAAGCGCGGGCGAAGAGTGTCCGTCTTTTATACGCAGAGGCGTTGATGATGTCGCCGATTATGCAGGCATAATGACGTGGTCGACTTCTGGAATGCCGTGCGACGCTGCTGCCCTCAGGAGTGCCACGGGGGTGGTTGACGCTTCTCTGGCACCACAGTCCAAATATAAGAAGCATATGCAGGTAGCAGTTATCATGGGCGATAATTGATTCCAGCGCCTGCATTGCAAAGGTCAGCGGGTTAGTCGACGCTGTTGTGGCACAGCCACCGAACCCACAAAGCGCGGGCGAAGGGTGTCCGTCTTTTATACACAGAGGCGTTGATGATGTCGCCGATGATGCAGGCATCATGACGGGGTCGCCTTCTGGAATGCCGTGCGACGCTGCGGCCCTCAGGAGTGCCACGGGGGTGGTTGACGCTTCTCTGGCACCACAGTCCAGATTGAAGAAGCATTGCAGGTAGCAGTTATCATGGGCGATAATTAATTCCAGCGCCTTCATTGCAAAGGTCAGCGGGTTAGTCGACGCTGTTGTGGCACAGCCACCGAACCCACAATGCGCGGGCGAAGAGTGTCCGTCTTTTATACACAGAGGCGTTGATGATGTCGCCGATGATGCAGGCATAATGACGTGGTCGACTTCTGGAATGCCGTGCGACGCTGCTGCCCTCAGGAGTGCCACGGGGGTGGTTGACGCTTCTCTGGCACCACAGTCCAAATATAAGAAGCATATGCAGGTAGCAGTTATCATGGGCGATAATTGATTCCAGCGCCTGCATTGCAAAGGTCAGCGGGTTAGTCGACGCTGTTGTGGCACAGCCACCGAGCCCGCCATCGGCGTGGGGTAATCGAAACCACCTCGACGCCAACGAAATTGCCGTTCAGATGCAGGGCATTTACTCCAGCTGTGCCACACGGGGATGTCGCCGGTGAAAGGTCGGCTCATGGCCTTCCCAGCGCAGGCAGAATGAATGCAAATTTCTCGTCTGGTGGTATGACCCAGTAGATTAGTTACGAAACTTGCGTCTCGCAATCTGACACAGTAGATTACTTACGGAAGAGATTGTGAGCCAATGTAAAGCAAAATTATTGCTTCCCTTGTGGGAGTTTCTGGTGGCCACCAGTTTCCCAGAACAATGCCATCGAGCATGTAGCAAGGCCGCACCGGTATATAATAAACACGCGACTGATTCTGATACGTTCTATGATGCATCACTTTGCCTTCAGATCGCTGCAGAGTTTTTATGCATTTCTGAAGCCTGTGAGCCTGTTTGAGGGTTTTTATTCATGTAAATTTTTCATATGTATTAGGAAGCAGTGACTAATGTACGAGAGAGAGAGAGAGAGAGAGAGAGAGCGAAAGAGAGATCTAATTCTTTAATGAGGCTGAAGACGTCAGCCCTGCATAATGCTGTGATTGCTACTTCAGAGGTCGCTGAACATGTAATTAGGGTTAAAGGCTAGAACAAATAATAATAATTAGGTTAGTAATAGTAATAATAGTAAAAAGAAAAACGACAAAACCGTCAGACGAACACATGGGCACACATATAAAATAGAAAAAACTAAAAAACTAAAAATAACGAGAGGGGCAGTCACAAACCGGTGTCTAGTTTCGAGTCAGGCATACCTCGGCAAAACTAGGCGCCACTCACTCACACTCACTCAAAAAACATATTTTTCCTCACGCGCTCACTCGCACTCACGGTCACCACTCTCCCTCACCACTCGAGTCACCACTCGCACTCACTCGCGCTGCCGCTCACTATTCGCCGTAATCACTCGCACTCACTCGCGCTCACACTCACTACTCGCCACCACCAATCGCACTCACTCGCAATCTCGCTCACCATTTGCACTCACTCGCGCTCACGCTCGCAACTCGCATTCACCACTCCAACTGACTCGCGCTCCCACTCACCACCCTCATTAGCCTCTCACGCTCACACCCACTCACCACTCACATTGGCCACTCAAATTCACTCGAACTCACCACTCGCATCCTCCACTCCCACGCATTCGCACTGGCGTTCACCACCCACATTCCCCGCTGACACTCACAACCATCCCTAATACCAGATTCCTTCAATGCTTTACTCTGCTAATACTTATTCATATTCCCGCTGATTTTGCTTTCTTTACAGCAATGGAATTTTAACTTCGCTTTATGTTTGTAAACCATGTAAATCATTCAATTTTGTGGTAATCTCCAATTTGGCCACTTCGAGACCGATACCAAAATGATACCGATGCGTGTAACGAGAAGATGAGAAGGAAGAAGAGAAGGAAGCCTCTCTATTGTGGGTAATGTTCCTTAGTCCGGGATCCCATTGGTAGAGGCCGCCGCCCGTGCCCACTGGACCAGAGCCCGCTGAGACTCCAGGTCTCAGCAGCACGACAGGGCCACCTGCCAGCCCTCCCTTCGCTTTGGCCTTCATTCCTGGATTACGCTGGCAACCCCGTACCACTGTATCTGCTGTATCTGCAACCCCGTACCCCGTATCTGCCCACTGACCGCAGAAGTTACAGGGAACCGAGAAGGACGCGTTTCAGCCTTGCGGGGTTGTAGAAAAACCCCGTTTGCAGCCTGCCAAGATGGCCCTCCTCAGTTCTATCCTGGCCCTTGGCTAGAACTGGGAACGCCTGCCTACAAAAGAGAGAAAAAAAATTTTGGGTGTTTTACGAGCGGAGCTCCACATTGGCTACGAGGCAGGCATGTAGCCAGGATTCTTTTTCGTGGGGGGGGGGCAAGGTTTAATTGTTCGAAACTCTTTCCATGGCAAAAAAAGGCGAAAGAGTGCCGTGGAATATAGAAGGCGTCTAATTATTAGAAGAGAACGGAATTGGATTGCAGCACAAGAGGCGAGTTAATCTGCGATGAAAAGCAAATTTATGACTTTGCAATAAAGTTAGTGTACCAGAACGAATCCTTCTTAACCAAATATTCTGCACCGACGAAGACCATGCAGAGTCAGTGCCAAAAAAAAGGTGTAATGTAAAGGAATCAGGCGCCCACTTAAGGAGATATGCGGTAAATGAAAAAAAATTGACGGACGCTTTCTTTGCCCTACTTTCGCTCTTTGTCTCAACAACAGGCCTGCGAGAATAACGGTAGCTATTTTATGGCACCACTTCTTAAACAAATTAAACAGGCATATTTGGGAAACAATTTTACCGAACCAGAAAGAACCAAAACATGGATGCTTTCATTACTAAAAAGATGCAGAGCGCTAATATTAGTTTGTACAGCAAGCAATTTTAAAGAATGGCGTTGCAAATGGCTTTAAAATATAGCAAAAGCCAATGCAGAGGAAAAAAATGAACATGTAGGTTGGTCAAAAAGAGCGGTTCACGCTACAAGTTTCATACGTCGCGGTTTCAACCTAAACACAGCGATAACTTCGTCGACACTGACTTGCATCCGGTGAATAGACATTAAGCCTCTCTTCAGCCGTCCGCTTCCTCAAACATGGTTTTACTCTTTTCAGTGTCAAAAAGCTGCATTCCGCAGCAGCTATTCTTACTGGGAGCGTCGCCAATATCTTGAGGAGTGTGTGAATGTTCGGGAAGAGGGCTTCGCCACATTCAGCTAAAGCGTTTGTCGCAAAGCGAGGAAATTCTTCCTCTTGCATGGCTTGCCATTTAGTTTTCCAGATTTTCAATTCACCTTTTAGCGTAAGGACATGCGCTGTTGTCATATCTCTGAGGTAAAAATCGAAGGCCGCCTGCACATATTCAAATGCATGCCCTTTCACGCGTGCTTTGGCAATACAAATAGCAAACTTCGAAATGTTTCCCGATGGTTTGCAAAGCACCGTTTGAGGGAGGCCTAACGTGGCTCGCCTGTAGTACTCTTCCGCAGAACTACAAGGGTAGTTTGCCCGGTATTTCTGTGTTCCTACCATCCGTGGAATCTCGCACTTCACTCCAAACTCTGCTGCTCTATCTTTACATTGAGAAAATATTTTGTGGCAATGAGCGGTGGACGCTGTTGCTTTGTCAGAGAAGGTTTCCATGAACTCTTCAAGTGAGCGAACTCTCTCGGAAAGTGCTTCTCCAAACAATGCGACTGAATCATGACGTTCCACGCACCTTGTTTCACAATATGGACGCAGCCGGCGGAAAACTTTGTAGACACTTCTAGGTGTTTTTTTCAGGACCGCTGTCTTTTTGGGTGACAGCCGAAAGAAAGTGCATACCTCACTAATTGTGCTAAAGGTCCTTCGAATGTCTTGGACAGCTGAGGCGTCGCTCAAATACAACGCCGCTGGTAAGTCGTTCCGGATGAGCGCCTGCACGCCGTTGAATGCCTCACTCATCACTGCTGCTCCATCGTGTCCTTGACCTCTCGTCATGTTCAAGTGCAGGCCAAGGTTCAGCAGCTCCCTTTTCAGCGTGTCAGCCAGGCTAGACGCACTGACTTCGCCAACAGGCATGAAGCAGAGGAAATTTTCCCGAATGCTCGAAGTAGTGGGATCGACGTAGCGTATGCACAAAGAGAATCATTCGGTTTGGGATGCATCCGTTGTTTCATCTGCCAGCACCGAAAAAACGTCCGGCCTCGTTTACCTGTCTTACAATTTTGTTTTGTGTAAGCTTGCCAATTATTGAAATAATTTCATTTTGAATGTCCGGGCTAAAGTAAAGACCATTACCGCCTGCTGTGCGAATGTGATTGGCCAAAATGGTGTCTCCTCCATTCGCTCTATCACGCAGGAGAGCCCTGAAGTTGCCGTCGTTCTGTAAGGGCTCCTCGAGAGAAAGACTCCCCGGATCCTTGTCACCTCTAAGCGCGAGGTCTTGACGGCCACGCAGTACAGCTGTCTCGACAATCGCGCGCAACTTTTCCTTGTTGTGTTCGAGCTCGTACACTAAACCTTCGTGATGGTCGTGAAGGTTGCGTACAGCTTCGCTACCTGCAAGTCCTACACGTAAGTGGGAGCTTCCTTGATTTTTTTTGTCTATTTGTGCTTCACGAGCGAAATGAAGCCCGCATTTCCCTCTAGTATTTACTGTTGTGAACCTTTACGGGCTGTACGTCGAGAAACTCCTGTTGTAGCCCTTATATACTGTCGGATTATGCCTTGACCTGGGTGGAAGGGCTTAACTATAGCCCCGTTTACATATTCCTCAATTGTTTAGTATTATTGCTATTTTACCTCGGTGCTAGTTGTATGTTATTTTTATCAATTCCGGGCTTTTACCAGGACAATCCCCCCTAGGGGTTCCGCGCCTGTCTACTGCAGCAGCACTAGCGTTAGGGTTCTCAAGGGGGCCTCTGCTTCACCACCTCCTCTTCTTGTTTTATTTCTTTACGCACAATGCAAAATGATTGACACCTTCTTGTTTCAGTAAGTAGAACCCTTATACCCTCTCGAATTCAAGGAAGAACACCTTTTGAAAGCGGGGAATAAACTAAACTCCCTTCAGGAGAGTGCATTCTTGTGTTTTTCCTAGCGTGTAAGGTTGTAATGAACGACCCAACAGCTTCAAACAGTGTTTTCATTTTTCTGTTTTTTTTTTTTTTTGCTACGGTGTAAGGGTGATATATATAAACAGTTATATACACCTTTAAGGGTGGAAGTCATTTCACAGTGTAGTTATCACGGTTCTCTTGCCTTGACTTTCTTGTGCCATATTTCACCTTCGGGCAGTTTATTTATTTTCTGTTTATTTTATAATTTTGTAGCGTGAGCTACACTGGCGGAGGTTGAGTAGTCTAGCGTGGCTCTTGGAGAGCCCTGCTGCGCATGCGCGAGGAGCAGTGACGTCTAACGGAGCACAGCTAACACGCCGGAGCCGCCGCCGCCGCGACTGGATTGGATTGGATTGAATTGGATGGGAAATAGTTATAGAAGCAGTAAGCATGATAGTAAGCTAGCCCTAGACAACCAGGAAATCTAAGAATAACTAGCTGAACCTTAGCTCACCCTACGTATATCCTGCAATAGCCGAGCTAATTCATTGCTAATTTTTTTTATCCTGAACGCCTACTTTAGGTGCATTCCATATATATACATGTTTCTTAAAATCCTATGCACAGCTTCCCCGCACCAGCACCCCTTTTCTGGCTAATCTCCTGAGTGAGTATGAGCCGTTCATCTGGCGACACGAAAACCTCCCAAGCATGGAAGCTCCTCTTACAGCCTCTGGCTCCTCAACTCGCGTTTACCTTGACGGCAGGCTGTCGTTCATCAATGCAGATGGCTACGAGATCGTCTGCAAATCTTGGAAGGGCCACACGGACCCAAGGTCAGTCAGTGATGACACGCGAGCCTTTCCGTTTGCCACATCGCCCCAAAACGCGTTGCCCATTTTGCTGAGTCACCCTACGGCCGCCTGTTGACGCATTTGTTCAGTTTTAAATCACAATTGCAACCCCAATGTGCGACCAAAAGATGCAGCATAAAAGAGCGGAATTACTTCGTCATTTACTGCTCGGTTACGCTATAATCAGGAAATGTGCCGTGATAGCAAGTGGATATATTTCTGGCAGCCGGCACTATAGCTGGTAGGGATAGTTTCCAGCACTATCCTCTGATTGGTTGTTCAGCTTTACTTCATTGTGAAGGTATGCTAGCCTCTGCAGGTTGCGCTGTTTCTGGTTCGCGAAGTCACTGGTTTCTTTGTTTCTTTGTTAGTTTTTTATTTTTTAAAGTTTGTTGTTTCTGACTTTTGTCGCATTATTCAGGTGTTTATTTATTCAGAAACTTGGTATGACGGAATACAGATTCTCTCGGTTGTGTTTCAGCATCACGTCTTTTTTTGTTTATTCGAGACCGACCCTTGTGGTTTGTTGGGTTAAGTTACGCAAGACGCTGGATTAAAACACATACGAATGAAGCGTGCACGCAAAAAATTACGCCCACCTCCCCTCGCGGGAACCCTAGTGTGATGCGACGCTGAAGGGGGTTCCATTGTTCGTTTCCGTTGGGTCGATTACTCTAATTGCGCGAGAAATCGTCGGGTAATGCGAGAGAGAGAGAGAGAGAGAGAGAGAGCAAGCGTAGCGCTGACGACCGTCGACTGAGAGACCGGCCGGAGCGCGGCACTCCGCTTATATGGGCAGCGCGCCCGAAGGAGAGGAGACCGCGGAGAGAGAGGGCGCTGCTCATGCGCACAGCGCGCTTGCGCCGCGCGCAGTGCCGCCCACCGGCGGAGTGAGAGAGCGCACCGCACTGCGCGCGCCACAGATCTTTGGGCGCGCTATCACGGCGAGAGGAGAGGGGGTGAGCGGAGAAGAGACGCAGCTGTGCGGACGCGGACAACGACGACGACGGACGCAGGCCAGGGCCGCCGGCAACAAATGCTCCTCTCACCGTCGCATCTAAAAATGCAGCCTCGTGGGACGTAGTAAAATACCAACTGCCGGCAAAAAAATGCCAGAAGAATGGTAACATGTTCGAGACAACGCAACGGGAGCGCAGTGCCCGCAACATTTCATGCAGCCTACTTTTCCGGCTCTCGGAACAATGTACAGTTCCTCCGTAATATTTCTGAACAATTGTACCTCTGCTTGAATTTAACAAAACCTACCTGATATATTTTTATTACCCTGCTGAAATTAATTTAAATCTCTGGTGGTGTGAGTTCAACATTTTTTATCGTTTTTTTCAGAACTTTTACAAAGTGGCAAAGTGTGTTTGCGTGCGAACGCTATTCCTGGGATTAAAGGCCCGAAGCATTATAGGTGTGAGGACTAATGTAAGTCCCTGGAAGATCTACATGCGTCGACCTATAGCACAGGCGGCTTTTTATTTTTTACTTTTACCATCAAACCAGTCACCGCCGCGGCTGTCTGAGCTCTCAGTGGAACACAGCTTTAGAAACTGAGCTAACCTGGGTGGATTGGAATTACTGCGCAGGAGTAGGCATTCTGCTGTAGCTTAAGTGTAGCCAACTACGTAGAGGAGTAGTGTCGAAGTTCTTAGGTTGTCAGTCTCGTATTCACCACAAATAGATCGCGGGTAGCGCGAAGGCTTTCGTCGCCATAGGAGCACGTGCCAAAAAACTAAAACTGGATTACATGTCGCACAGTGCGCGGGGAATCGAATACTGAAATCCCAGAGCCCTCAAACCTATACATCTCCGTTTATGGCTTCTTGATTCAGCGCCAAGGGGTGGCTGTTCTCGGAACTAGGAACATCTAAAGCATTGGACATGGGAATATAAAAATTCGTCGTGTCAGCCACATTCAGCCTTGAGCAACACCAAGAAACTTGTGTGTTTCCTTAATTGTCCGAGTGCAGACGGGGCAAACTCTCGTTCAAGAAAGCGTGCCTCAATGCACGAACCCCTACGATTACTTTGCATTCGCGTTAATTTGCGCATATAGCTAAACACGAAACGTTCTCGACTTTGTACTGCAGGGCGCTGGTGTTTGTGGCGCACGGCTTCGGAGAGCACTGCCATGGCCACAAGTACGACACCTTGGCTTGTGCCTTGGTCAGGCTGGGCTGCTGCGTCTTCGCTCACGACCACGGCAAGTCGGGCTCACGGCTCTTACTGCGATTTGTCATGGAAACACGCGGGTTATTTTTACAATCCTCCGCTACGGCCGGCGAAAGAATGGACTTTCAGCTTTTTTTGTGGTTGATGGCGTTCAATCTAAACATAATGCTGTTCACGGATAAGCCCAGTGGAAAGATGATGGCGGCCATCTTGATGGGCCTGCTGCCGGCCTGTTGTTGGCTGCGTTCAATGCTCTTGATATAGGTTAGCGAAACCAGCGTGAGATGTTCGAGAAAAACTGACATCTTTAAAATAGTATGCTAGCCTCAAGCAGATTGCCAGACATGTTTGAAAGTCGCCTTTCGGTAGAACGTTGACGCAGTCTCGCGGTTACGTCTTTTCAGTCGGCCATGGCAAGAGTGAGGGACCCCGGGCCACGATCAAGTCTTTCGACACCTACGTGGACGACTTATTGACGCACGTTGACGTCCGCCGCACTGCCTTCCCTGGAAAGCCTGTCCACCTCATCGGTCATTCGATGGTAAGTGAATGGCTTTAGAAAAGGACAGAAGCAATCCAGACTTTCTGGCTGGCCGATGAAGGAAGTTCGTGCGTAGGCAGCATGCATATTACCTGCAGAGCGTTGTCCAATTCCCCCCAGTTGAATGTGCTTCTCTGTGAGTATGTAACCATTTAGTGGGCTTCAGAGTACCGTTCCTACATTCAGAGTTCGACACATATATTTTGTTCTAGATTTGACACAGCTCGTTCACTCAGTCACGTGATTTGAGCCATGACATCTGTAATGTCACATTTGTAAGTTTGATTGTTACAATACTTGCACAGTTAAAACAGCTTTTTTGCATTTTAATCAGGCGAATCAATCAGTCAATCAATCAACAATGACACACTGAGTGACAGTACTAATGAACTGTTTTTAAATTCACTGCTCGTCTCGTCTCTTTCGCCTTGAGAAATAGCAGGGCCAAGTGGTACGTCAAGTAGCGATAGAATTAGCCGCGTAATAGTTCGTTATTTTAGACAAATATTTCTTTCAAACCCAAGTATAATTGTCGATACCTTTTTGCAGCTGAAATATAATTTGAGCCGTAATATGTTAATTGTTAAATATCAGCGTGATGCAGTAGAGACAAGATTCCATTACGGAAGTAACAGTTCCCACAGTTGAATAGAATTGGTAGGAAGAGCCCACGTCTGATTTTTTTCTCCCAATAATACAAGTCATAATGCCTCCATTATCACTGAGGCCTAATAACTGAAAAGTACAGTAAATAGTACTCCTCTATGGCGGCAGGCTGACTTTCAGCCTAACACTTCGAGATATTTCTGAACATTAAGTATTTTTGTTTCTCCGGCTATATTTTATCTCGCCGGCGAGTAAATCTATTCTACTACTACAAAAAACACTTCAGGGGCTATAAAGCATGCAAGTATGCTTATCCCGTGTGCCATTTATCCAAAGCAATATCGATTCAACTTCAGATCATTCCTGGACATACCCAGAAATTTTGTGGCACCCTGGAGCAAATCTCAGCGTGATTCTAGAGGAAATATAATGCAACCGCCTCGAATTTGCCCAGCCTTTGTGTGTCCCCTTCTGAGCAACCTCAATTCCACCAGGCTGGGCCTGTCGTGCAGTGAAAGTGAATATTTGTCTATACCGTACTTATGAACTTTTACACTGTAAAATAATTTAAATCCTTTAATTTAAACCCTTTACTTATCACTCTTTATAAGTAACACCCTTGCACATTAGCATAAAAAACAAAAGAAAACGGCCTTTAGGGTGTCGTGTCGTGGATAGCACCCTTAAAGCCTAATAAAAACACAAGAATACAATTTTAAAGCCTGTTTTATCGATAATTACACCCCTTGAAAGGGTGTTTTTCTTTTATTTCGGTAGAGTGCAAGGGTGATCGTAATAGACAAAAAGGGTGTAAATCATTTTATAGTGAAGCATAATAGCAGGAGCTGATTCAATATTTTTGGCGGCAAGTTGACTTATTGTCCCTGGTGCATGGCGCTTGCTTGGCAGGGCGGCCTGATATGCGTTTTGACGATTCAGCGGAAGCCCAAGGATTTCGCAGGCATGGTTCTTCTGGGGCCTCTCCTGGGCTTCGACAAACAGGAGGCCACTTTGCTTAAGGTTGGTTCCATAGTGTAAAACGCTTTACACCCATAAGGGTGTAATCACTGTCTATAACTAACACCCTCACACCCTAGCAAAAAGGCAAGAAAAACACCTTTTAAGGATGTTTTGTCGTTATAACCTTGCACCCTTGCAAAACAGAATAATGCACCATTTTAAAGGGTGTTACACCATTTACACCAAGGATACACAATTTTAAATTATCGTTAATTACACCGTTTCAAAGGGTGTTTTGTTTGTTTTTGATAGCTGTGTCAGCATGTTTTTCATGGACAAGAAGGGTGCAAATCATGTTACAGTGCAGTACACTCCCAGTGCGAAAGCATTCAAGGTATTGCATGCCATCGCAGTTGGAAGGCCAGGAGTGTTTTTTGATGAACTGTGATCGTCACAAATTATTTTATACGCTGAAGCATCAGTGCGGTAGCGCTGCCTCTAATCCATTGCGTTCTGATCCGTGCGCTGGGCCGTGACTATGACTTTCGAGCAATTTATGCCACTTCAAGACCGACCTTACCTTTTCAGGGCTATAGTGAGAAAGCTTAAGCTACCCAGTGAGCACGTTTGGCATCACTACTGATTTACTTCTTGGCACGTAAAAAATTAAGCAATAAAATACCGCGCAACTGGCAGCGAAAGTGGAACTTCCAGACTGACGGGTACTGCTTCTTCTACTGACTGCTTCTGTTTGCTCTCTCTGCATCTGCGCATGTGTACGCACGCCCTACGTTTATCAAGAGTCCACTTTAAGTGTCATTGCCACTCAGTGACTCGGTAGATTATTGTCAGAATCAACTCACCCCTAACATTTACCTCTCACCCGCCTTGTGCTCGTTTCCCAAAGACTATGGGTTCTCACGACGGCGGGTTCCTTTCGTTTTGTCTCCAGCGGAGCGTGGCTCGCCTTCTGCGCTGGGTGATTCCTGGGCTCCCCTTGGGGAAGTTGCCACTCGAGAAGGTCTCCAGAGACCCCGCTGTAGTGAAGCGCTTGGCTGAAGATCCACTGTACCACCATGGTAGCGTGACTGCCGGCTGGGCAGCTGCCGCTCTGGCGGCGCTAGAGGTGAGGCCACAAACGGTACTGGAAGGGGCGCCCTCCCCTTCGGGCTGCGTCAGCGTCCGTACCCCCCTTCCCCCTGCTCCACTGCTCCAGTCGTGCTTCTTATACCTGTGACACACGGCAACGCTAGATCTCCTTTAAACTAGACCCCTTTGTGGAAAGTAGTGCCGCTCCTGACACACAGCAACCCCCGATCTCCTTTACGTAGTTGCTGTAACTGACACACCAATAAAGTGGAGCTAGCAGTTCTGTGGAAAAAGCATGCACGATAACAAAAGAAAGTGCGACTAACAGACCTTCTGTATTATTTAAGATAGGAGCTGTGCGTTTTATTGTTGTTTAGAAAGAATGAATGGGTAATTTCACATATTTGTATTAAACAGCAACGATGGAGTGCTTTTTTTAGCCTATGTTCCGTACCTAATCTGGCAACAGTGGGCAGATGTTTACAGAAATACATGACGATTGGACTTGTTCGGTGCAATTTATTTCATTGCAGTTTTAGCAATTTATGAAAGTATTATGAAATCACATTTGGTTTCACTAAGTTCTTGGAAGCTTATGATTTGCAAGCGCCTGCTTACGAGGCTGCGCCGCTAGCTGCTCCTTTTCATACGGGAAAGGCGATATGCGAACACCCCTTACGGGAAATGCCCGTTTCGGTGAAGGAGATTCTCCTTTGTCGTGTGTCACCGAGTTGAACGCCGTTTCGATAGTAGTCCTTCTCTGCAAAGGCCTTTTAGGCGCCCGTGTGTCAGGGGTATTGGTCCTGAGAAAATTTCCAGAATATGCGACGCCAACATAAAAAACAAAAAAGGAGGGGGAAGGTGCACGGTTTTTCGTCGTCTTCCTTCGTCGAGTACGCAATTAGTCACCACCAGTAAAGATGTAAGCGAGCCAGCCACCCCTGGAAGCCTTCACGGTGCGAATGCTGCCTCTGACATTTTTCCTGAAAAAAAAATGAAACCTACCTTGTCCCTTGCGGATTACCTATGCGTGGATTTTTTGTTAATGATCCCAACGCCCAACGGCAGCCGCTGAGCCAATCAAGTACACTGCCAAATGTGTTTAAAGGCTTCTGCGGGCTTTGCTCCTGCGAAACATTTTTGTCAGAGGCCGTTCTTCGCAGTCGGAACGTACATTTACTTTTCCTGCAAAGCTATGCTAAAGCTGCAAGAACAAGGTTCTCATGAATATGACTATCCAATCTGACCTCACGGGACTGTAGCATGTTCAGCGCAGAAGGCCAGAGCGACCACCACCTTCTCGAAAGCACTTCGTGACTGCCATGGTAGTACTCATTTGGCCCCGCTGGCCCCTCTCGATGCCACTTTTCCTCCAATGGACTGGCAAGTTCGCTGCGTTTTCTCAAGTCGTAATTTCTGCTTCCGTTCGAAAGGCTAAGAATTCATGCCCCACTCCCCCCTTTTTTCACCTCTGCTGCTATAGCTGGCCGCGACAGGTGAAATTTGCAGCGCGAACATTCAGTCGCTCATTTGGGGTGCTATTCCAGAAGGCCCGAGTGTGAGCGAAACTCGGGCAAGGAGGAGCTGTGGTGATGATAATATTTCGAGGCGGGGTAAAACGCTTTAAAATGCAATTCATGCGATTCGCTGATTATTGAGGTGACGTCATCGCTCCAGGGCAGCGCGCTCCAAGGATGCGCGTGTAGGGCGTGGCGCATTTTTCAGTGTGTTCTCTCGCTCCATGCAGAAGCAGTGGCTACTGGGGGGCAAGCAAATCCAACTACAGTGGAACCCCGATGATACGACTTTCAAGGGACCCCGAGAAAGCGTCGTATGACCGGGGTGCTGGTAAATCCCGGCCTGGTAGACTTTCTAAGGCGACAGGTGGGCTAAAAACTGATTAACTACTATATTTAGCGCTTTCTCGCGTGATTTGCGAACCTATAGCCAAAATCCCAAGTTTTAAAAACAAGGAACGCCTGTGTTCTCTCCTCTCCATGGCGCCCTCCTCTCCATGGCGTCCAGCTA
This sequence comes from Haemaphysalis longicornis, assembly GCF_048455015.1. Taxonomy (NCBI): domain Eukaryota; kingdom Metazoa; phylum Arthropoda; class Arachnida; order Ixodida; family Ixodidae; genus Haemaphysalis; species Haemaphysalis longicornis. The sequence continues at coordinate 189,277,789 of NW_027526445.1, forward strand.
GCCCGCCAGCCGCGCGCCTTGCGCGCACAAGATAAGACCGACGTGGTCGAGCAAATTAAGAGAGGAAAAGGCGAGTGCGAAACTGCCAAGGCCAAGCGAAACGAACGATAGTACAAGGCGGAGATGTAAAAATAACCGCATTGCCGTTCATGGTGGAGAGTCAACCTTTGAACGATCCAGTGCTGTTGGCATTGGGTCAAAATGCTGAACACATGGCTGTTATTATTTCCCACAAGACCCAGCAACGCGAAATAGATAAGGTGATTCGAACTTGGTGAGTAAACCATGTTGCAGCGAAAATTATAACGCGGCCTTGCTACAGATGTCGCGGCCAGCGAGTGACCTAAAATGGCAGTGCCAACGGGTACGTACAGTCAGGCTCAATTTGAAGGTTATCGCGGGAGCACCGAGCAAGCAAGACCAGAGCGCCGTTCCGTGGCACTTTTTTTCATTGGCGAAGATGAGATTATGCTGCCCTTCCTCACCTCTTGGCTGTTGCGCAGAATTCGCTCACCCCCTTTTAGAAAGGCGGACTGCCGCAGTTTTTTTCTTCATTCCTTTTTGGGTGACGCATCCGCGTTTCGTTCCTCGGCAACCTGATAACACCGAAGATACCTCGGCAGGCGGCGTTGCCTCGGCATTGCGGAAGCAAATTACATTTTTTTACACAACAATGCCCTGACATGCCGGCATAGTTACCTTGAGAAGGTTGCGTATCAGTGTGAAGTATGTCGATGAAAGGATAAAGAAAAAAGAAACGAGCGTGGCCTTTATCGTGTTTGACGGCAGTGCGCGCACTGCCTGGAACATCCATGGGAGAAGCAAACCTAGCATAATCTCGTTGTGGCTGATGCTAAAAAGTGTCACACTAAGGCGCTGTCGTCGCGGTCGGTCGGTGCTCCCGCGATCACCTTCAAATTGATCCCGACTGTACAGGCCCGCGCAGAAGTAAACGGAGCACGGGAGCGGTGACCGAACTGCATCACTGCGCCGCGTATGGGCGCCGACGGGAACCAAGGAGCACCGGTAAAAGAGTGTTTTCGAACTGCCCTATCTGATATGTTTAATCGCCGCTCTTCTGGCGGGTCATGCTGGGCGTGACGGTCTTCAAAAGGCAGCGCTGGGCTATAGAGGGGCGCTGGTTGCATTGCACTCGCAGGCATCAGCGGCGACCGAATCCGCCGCTGTTGAGCTGGACGAAGCTACGCGCGCTCGGAAACGTGCTTTGCTGCGCGCTGTAAAGGGTGCCATAAAAAGTGTAGGCCGCTGCGAGAGAAAGAGAGAGTGCAGTTTAATGATGCTGATGACTCTCCAGCAGACAGCCTAACATGCTACGTCAGGTGAAAGATTAAAAAAATGAAACATGACAGAGACAAAAAAGGACACCGACATAAGGTCTGGGGACAGTGTTCAGTAGTTCGTGGTACAAATAAAAGAAGTGGTAAAACACACTGAATAGATGTTCGAAAGCACCGGAGAAATGTTTGCTTTCAATTTGAGCAGAGTTCATACACCGCGGAACGATCACACGCGATCATGAGTTTAGTAGGTCGGGGCTTGAAACCCGCAATAGGCGGTTGCGGTGTAATTTATTGTAAGCCGACAACAAAATTACCTTGGATAATACGGAAAGCATATTCACAGTAGTTTTTGTTATTCTGAAAAAAAAGTCTAACTTCCAACATTACTCCGTTTTAATTTTGAATTTCTCCCAAGTTACTGCTGCCACTCAGTTCAGGTCTGCTCTGAAGAAAGGAAAATGCGGAATGCCCATGCGGTGGACATTTTATGTGTTGAAGAACGCCGTAAAGAATAGATACAATCGTTGTCTTCTATTAGAGCGGGCCTCATAGGGGGAAGATTTTGTTGTCGCATTAAAGCCAACGTTGTTATTTTTAACGAGCACCTTCTATTAGTTAAGAAAATGTTGGAGCTTTACATAAAACCCCGCATTGAATTAAAAGGTGGCTTCACCGCATGACCTCAATGCTTGAAAAAAAAAAGCGCCGTGATGGCTCCAAAATGACCGATGACGACCATACTCGTCATTGGTCATTTCGGTACAACATCTTAATTATGACGGCTACACACGTCAGCGGGAGCGAAAGGGTTAATGTGACAGCAAAATATGCGCCCTATGAGGACCGCTGTGATAGGAAACAACCATTGTAGCTGTTCTTTGCGGCGTTCACTAATACAAAATTTCCACAGGATAGACATTTTTTATTTCCGTTTCTTCGGGACAGACCTGGACTGAGTGGCAGGAATAATTGGGAGAAACCCAAAATTAAAAAAAAAATGTTGGAAGCGAGATTATTCTTCCGAACAACGAAAATTTCTGTAAATGTGATTTCTATGTAGCCCAGGGCAATTTTGTTGCCGGCTTACAATCAACTACATCGCAAAGACATGCTATGCCAAACCGCAGCGGCCTACAATTTTATGGCACCCTTTACAGCGGAGCAGCAAGGCACGTTTCCGAGCGCGCGTAGCTTCGTCCTGATACCTGCGAGCGCAATGCAAGCAGCGCCCCTCTATAGCCCAGCGCTGCCTTTTGAAGACCGTCACGCCCAGCATGACACGCCAGAAGAGCGGGGATTAAACATATCAGATAGGGCAGTGCGAAAACACTCTTAGACCGGCACTCCTTGGTTCCCGTCGGCGCACATACGCGGCGCAGCGATGCAGTTCGGCCACCACTCCCGCGCTCCGTTTACTTCTGCGCGGACCTGTACGTGTCTTCACCTTTGCGGCGGTCGCGCGGGAATTGAGGTACTCTAGCAAAGAAAGAAGCGGAGTGACAGCGCGGCTTTGAAAGACACTGATAAACAGAGAGGAGCGGTATCAGGCGTTGTGAAATGAAGAAACTTGGATCGAGCAGGCGGGGAAAGTGGCGGTTCGGTCATTGGCGTGGGATTGAGTCGCATGTGTTGTCGCGTTCGTTGGCAGCTCGACGGGAGCTTGAAACACGATCCGTCTGTCACCTGAACTTCGACTTCTTGCGGTTGGGGCGTTGACGTACTGCTGCCGCGTGGAGCCGTCGCAGTTAACCCCCGCTCATGAGTACCCGCCTGGTTGCTTGCGTCTGTTCAGCCAGTGGTCTGGCCCGCCTGCGGACCTTTGCACATCAAGCAGCGTCAAACGGGGGTTAAGAATAGAGATGGTCGGGACGAGGTGGCGAAGCGGTGTAAAATTTCGGAAAACCGCCGGTTTATTCGCACTAGGGTCCGTCGTATGAAGCGGACCGCGTGCACCCGACCGCCACATCATAGGGGTTTTTAATGCATTGTTTCTATAGGTAGTTTGCCGCGACTGCAGTAATACGTCGTAAGAACCGGGTCGTCGTAAGTGCGGGGGACGTATCTAAAAATGAATAAAGCTTCAATCAATCAATCAATCAATCAATCAATCAATCAATCAATCAATCAATCAATCACCGGGGTTCCACTGTACTTTATTAATAGCGAAGCTGTTTAACGAATCGTAATTTTTCGTGTTCTCAGTTAAAAAGGCCAAGAAATTGGCGAGCGCGCGCACGTGAGCCCGAGACCCGCGGCGACCACCTGGAAGTCAACAAAACAAAAAAAAAATAACGCCATATCCACGGAATGAATGATGATAAGTGGGGCGAAGCTCGAGAGGGGGAGATCATCGGTAACCGTAACTCTCCCGTGAAAGTTCGCCCATTACATCATTAAGAAAGACGTAAGACTGTGTGCGTACATTGTACAAATCAACTTTTATTTTCGGAGTCAATGCTCCCAGGCCCAGACCTGGTGAAAGACCCCGCGCCATCGAGGACTACCCCGCACCTCCACCACAATTTGTCACGTAGGATGGGACACAACGGTAAAGAAAGAACTTTTATTTAGGGCGAACTTGTGCCCGAACAAGACGAGAGGAAACGAGCAAAGGTCCTTGCGTCTCGTTCGATCTCCGAGAACGACTGCCTGCGTTCGTGGCGTGATCTCTTGCGTGATCTCCCCCTCGCAGTGCACGTGCGCTCGCGCCTCCGTTGGCGAACACAGACAAGCTCGCGCTCCCGGTGCCGAGTTTGCGCTGCCCGTTGAAGCCGGTTCTTGCGCGTGCAACGCGGCCCACTTTGCGACATCTCCGAAAGCATGCGGCGGTCACGTACCACGAGACACAAGGGATTGACAGACCCATGACTTAAGGAGCTTCGCCCCTAAAAAAGGCTCCAATCCACGCTGTGAAGGTGGTTGGAAAGCAAAGCTGTAAACGACACCCACAACAATTGCCCATGCGACGTCACTTGAATTCACGCACGAGGCTCTACAAAGAGTGGAACCAGAGATTCTGCCAGCCGTTTACTGGGCTTCGCGGGGGCGGCGTCCCGAACGCAGCAGCAACGACGGCCACGGCCGGGCTGGAGCGGCGGACGTTGCCGCTGTAGCCCAGCCGTGCGTCGGAGGAAAAAAAAAACGGAAAGACGGCGTCTTTGGAAGGGTGCGACAGCGGAACCTAGCGAACCCGATGTGCTGGCGCGGGGCTACACCACCGCGCATCACGAGCGCAGACTCGGAAACTAGTTAGTTTCGTAAGTTTGAGAATTGCGAGAAAGCTGAGGGAACTTTTATAATCGCTATTTATCAGAACCAGTTGCGCATTTCGCCTTTTGTAATACTACTAATACTACTTGCTAAAACACAACCGAATTGGTATTTACCAATTTAGAAAACGGAGTCCCATTCGTGGCAAGCAGTGCAGAAAAGATACTGTTTCTCTAGCGTCCAGGTGTCTGTATTTGGTCTCTACATTTTGTTTTCTCTCCCTGCAAACTAATCCTTCACGTATCTTTGCCGTACGACCACTTAATTCCGTCGGGTCCGGGTTACCAAGGAGGTGCTGTCGAATAAGTTAATCAAGCCATGCGAAGGAAGCGTACAATGGACGCGAAGCTGCGCCAAAACAGGCCCAAAACAACCGTCGCTAAAGCAGACGACAAAGCCAACGGAATGGTCCCGCCGATGCGCCCGCCGGAGTGAGCAGGTTCCGGTGCGCAGGGTAATAGCGCCCATTCACCGCGCCATCTACACTGTGCTCCGTGATTGAAAAGCGCCCTCTCTCCACCTTCCCAGCCGCGTTTGGAATTTCTCGTCACGCACGCCACGGCGAAACCATTGGCTCGTTTCACCGTGGCGAAACCATTTTAAATGGTCACACGGGTTGTTCAAATGTGCAGCAGCACACGAGTCTTCTATGGAAACAATTAGCGAGCCCAGGATAAAAGCGCAAGAAGTCAAAGAACGAGGAGACACACCACAGCTTGGCACATACGCCAGTGTGCAGCGAGTCATTGGACGCCAAATTCAGCACGCCAAACACTCCGTCACTTCGGAAGAATACCCGTAGCATTTTCATCCTTTACTAGGAATCTGCGATCAGCCAGGGAAGTGAGATTTGGAAACACTCCGCAGTGGTTTTTTAAAAACTATTTTTTGTCCTGGGCTACTTAAAAGCGAAAATTTTGGTCTGTCTCTTCGCGTGTCTGTCTGTCTGTCTGCCTGTCTGACCGTCTGCCTGAAAGTTCCTCGATTCATCCGCACTGCTAAAAGTAAAATGATTCTTGAAAGAGACTTTTATATAGGGAAAACATTTTCGAAATACTACATCCGGTGGCAACCTTCATACTTGCCAACATTATTGAACAAAAATAAAAGACAAGATATATTCTTTAGTGAAGGACAACATGGTGTTCGTAATCACTATTCTTGTGAAGCGCAGCTTGTTTCTTTTACACACAAAATATATGCCATCCTTGATAACCAGTCCACTGTAGATTGCATATTTTCAGACTTTTCAAAGACGTTCGACAAAGTATGCCATAAATTACTACTCTATAAACTGACTTGTCTTAATATATATGGTCATGTTATTTAATTTATCGAACATTTCTTACTTAACCGACAGCAGTTTGTTACCGTTAACAACTATGACTCACCCTCAATTACTATCACATCTGGAGTTCCTCAAGGCTCTGTACTTGGGCCATTATTATTCCTTATATATGTGAACGATTTACCCTACCGCATTTAATATATATGGTCATGTTATTTAATTTATCGAATATTTCTTACTTAACCGACAGCAGTTTGTTACCGTTAACAACTATGACTCACCTTCAATTACTATCACATCTGGAGTTCCTCAAGGCTCTGTACTTGGGCCATTATTATTCCTTATATATGTGAACGATTTACCCTACACGTCGAATCCAACATCCACTTGTACGCCGACGATTCCATCCTTTTTCGAAAATTTACAAGTAACAATGGCACGCATCCACTACAATCAGTCCTACATAACATTTACACTTGGAGAGAAAATTGGCTAATGAATTTTAATATCTTAATATCGGAGGCAATGCGCATAACATGTACATCGGGCACCTTACCTGTGGGTCAACGTCAACGGGAACTAGCTGCATATGAAAGATTCTTCTTTCAGATCGAGAAGGGTATGAACAACCAGTTTCATTCATACAAATACGTCAAACTTCAGGCTGTTATTGCAGTCTTTATGAACACTAATGTTACGCAGGGAAATAGACTGGTGGACCTAAGCAAGAACACAAAATGAGAGGGAAGAAAAAGCCAAGCTTCCCATCACGCACAACATCATTACTAAACCATGATGATGAAATAGGTGAAACAGACGGAATCTTGTCGCTGATGTACAGATGACCCGATTAAATCATTATATGCCGGCTCTAACGAACGACCTCCTACACGGAGCTGTCTTTAACTTCGACTACCAGGAGCTTTTCGAGCACCTTCAAGTGAAATGCCTCCGGTTTCTCCAAAAGTTGGCTTGCCCATAGGCTAGGACAATGCGGCAGGTTTCTGGAAAGAACTCTAAACCGAAGAAAATTGGTTCCATAACTGCATTTTAAGGGATACCGAGAGCTCCAACCTTGCTCTGTAGCCAGTTTATTTTAAGAAAACATCAAGAAAACAGGCGTGCTTTTCAGGCAAGATGTTTAACAAAACCGAATCAGGCAAGACCTTTACCAAAACACGGCGAGGGTGCCATTTCAACCCTCTACTGTGCTGAACTGGAGAAAACACGAAATGCTTACTGGAGCATTTCTCTTGCTTCTGGCGTCCCAGTAGACGCCATGGAGAACAAATGAACCATTGGGCAGCAGTATGCTTTATTTCTTTCTCTTTCGTACGTAGAAAATGCAAGCCAACATAGAAGCAGTAGGACTGCCATTCCTGATACAACACGGCTCTGCGGATAAACTCTGTGATCCTGCGGACTCGCAGCAATTCTTCGAGAAGGCGCCAAGCGAAGACAAAGCTATTAAGGTGAGCCGTAGAATGCCGCACTATGGTGTCGCCACTCGGCTCTGTTGCCTGTGATGTGTTTCCTCGGAGCAACACTGCACGAGCAAGTTTTGTTGTCTGCTCCATCCATCCAACGACTAAACTCTTAACGCGAAAACGAAGGGGCTCATGGACGCTGCTGCCAGATCGCTTATAAAAAATGCCTGCGGCTTAGCTCAGCTAACAGTGGATCATAATGCGAAGCGAAAGCTTGACTTAGTCCGGTTAAATCTACGTTTCACTTTGTTAACCTTTAATTTAGCTGTAATTATTGTAATCCTCATCCAAAGCCTGCCTTCGTGTATGGTTAAGGTCCCGCTCGTGCGATATTCTCGGGGTGGTCTCAGGCCACTTGCCGTCTTTTGATTATTACCGGCTCAAAACACCTGCCCAGAACACGCTGAAACTTTCGCACGGCTTTGGTCAAATTACCGTCTGCTCCACTGGCTGGCGGGACGGGCCAAGCCGCGGCAAGCAGACATCTAGCAGACGACCGGTTACGAAACCTGCCGAGAATGCCTGACAAGCAGCCGAAAAGACCCAAACACTTCCGAATAGCTAGCTTTCGGGCAGCTTCTTTTCTCTGCCGCTGGAGGGCGCTGCACTCAACGGTCTCAGGGGCGTCAGTATGGCGACTTTACTAAAACGACGAGTACACGTTTGTTTTGCAAGCTGATTGATTGTAGTGTTTAATTAACGCGACAACGCAGGCGATAAGGCGCTCCGTAGTGAAGAGCTCAGGAATATTTTTGACCACCTGGGGATCTTTACGTGCGCCAAAATCTCGTACACACGGCCGTTTTTGCTTTTCGCCTCCATTAAATATAAATGCGGCCGCCGCGCCCGGGAATAGAACCCGCGTCCCCGCGCTTTGTGTTAAAAGCTGTATCCTCACCTAATAGTATATCTTACACCGTGATCCGGATCCATCCACTACGGCGCCCCACATAGCCCAGCGGTAGCTTCGACACGTTCAACAACCCCTCCTTTTAAAGTCGGTTTCAGTTATCAGGAATTCAGTTAGCAGTTAGCGGTTTCAGTTAGCAGGATTGGAAGATGCTTTTCCAAGTTAAATAATAAGCCATCTTACATAAAAATACTGAAGGATCTAGGTCCTTCTCCGTGTGATCTTCCTCTTTGTGACCTGGCTTCCCTACATTGCGTTTTTTTTTTTTTTTGCGTGTACGCGCAAAATCCCGCATCCTTTCCATAGACAACTTCCGTGTATGTTGTATATCAGATTTTATCTTCTATTTTATAATCCCCGTGCTCTGTCTTTGCTGCAGATCATCAACGGAGCGTACCACAGTCTCCTCACGGAACCGGACGGTGTGGGCCCACAGGTGCGCAAGGATATCGTCGAATGGATCTCGGCCCGTCTTCCAAATTAGTGGTAGCCGTTCAGATGCAGCGAGCTACATGCGGAAGACCCAAGTGCCACGTCGGGACCATCTGTCTGGAGACGCTTAAGAAAATGTACTGACCGCATTTCTAGGACAATGGCATATGTCATTGTCCTGGGCTAAGTGTACATTGGTCGTGCAGTTGGGTATGATCGACAGCATATATATTTGAGAAGCGGGAATAAATTGTTTTCTTTACATACAAATGAAGCGGGAATAAATAATTTTCTTTACATAAAAATAAAAAATTGTGACCGTCACCGTGTACGCTGGAAAAAGTGCTCGACGAAGTTCAGTATTTTCTTGCCGTTAGGGATGCGTTGGAGACTGTTTTTTCCACGTTGTTCAAGGCTCGGATTTGGATCGCTTGGTACATTTGGATCACATTCTCTGCCTGTTTCATGTCAACCGCTTTTTGAATTCTTTAGAGTAAACGGGGTACCGTTAACCAGAAGACGCTCACGAATGCGGTAAGATAGTTTTAACATCGAACCACCGCAGCGGCGTCCTATAGGATCTAAAATTACAGGCGTTCAAACATCTCGGCAAGTTCGACCACAAACTTGCGTGTCGCTGGTCCGTCGGGTTGCATAGGGGAGCGAAATTTGTTTCGACAAGCGGAATAACATTTCTTTTAAAGACGATAGTCTTTCTTGGGCTACTTAAACGCAGAAAGTTTGGTCTGTCTGTCTGTCTGTCTGTCTGTCTGTCTGTCTGTCTGTCTGTCTGTCTGTCTGTCTGTCTGTCTGTCTGTCTGTCTGTCTGTCTGTCTGTGACTCCATTCAGCCACCCGGCCAAAATGAAACAGAAGCTGCGCAGTAGTCTTATACCCCTGCTACACTAGGGTCCAAATGTCATTTGACTCAAATGGGTTGCTTCGAATGCCATTCAGAATCCGCCGTGCTACACTACAATTTCGATGGCATTTAAAAGCTTTCACAACTGTTCGCTGTGCTGTAGTGGCGCTGTTGTTTCTCCGTTCCGTTTTCGTACACTAATACAACAATCAAACTTAGGAGCAGTCTGAGGCAGTAAAATGATATCAAATTAGAAGAGACAGCAATTTTGACTCTAACCTGGTGGCTGTTTGCGTTTTTTTTTTCAATTGATCCACTGGTTTGGAGAGTATGAAAATTAAATACGTTGATTTCGTATTTTAAGTAAATAAACAGTGAACAAAGTTCCACAAAACACAATATTTTTTTGTTTTACGTACGGAAGTATTATATTTTTATTGCAGATCGAAGACGCTGCGTCCGAGAGTGCTGGAAATGGCATTTGAAATCTTATAGCATCCTCGATTAACCGCACCGGTGCACACCGGGGCACACCGGTGCGCCTTTTCATCCTCGATAAACCGCACCGGTGTGCACCGTCCGTCCTCGATAAACCGGGGTGCACCGTCGCGGGGCAACTTTTGGTTGCACCGCCGCGCACCGAGAGAGTCGACGGTGCGCGCGGCGTGCAGTCCCGAGATGCATCGCGGACGATGCCGGCGAAGGAGCTTCCTCCGCCGTCTGCTGCAGCGACGGCGCATCGCCGCACTCGTGTCAAGGCGGACGGAGCTGTGTATTGTTGCTGACAACGATGGCGTGCTTGTGAATTCATCGGGCAACGATGCGACAGTCTCCTAACGGGCGGTAACAACGGCCAGTGATTGTAAATGAGGACGCGAACTTTGTGTACTTCGAAGACGGCTGCATGCATTGCCAGAAAGTTGGGGATTGACATTCGTTTCGTTCGATCGAATTATCATGAACTGTTACCGGAGTGCCTAGACGATGAAGACCTACTTGTTTTGCTGTAACGGAAGGGCGGAACAAAACAGGCACTCGCATTATGGCTCAAACGAAGATTAGAAGCAACTTGTATGTAGCTGTTTAGTGGAAGCGGTGGCGGTACGTTGTTCCGCATGTGTGACGGATTTAAGTTGTGCGTACATATAATTATTGGCCTTCAATAAATACCACTTTCAAATAGCGCTGTGTCTCATTACAGTGCTGTATTGTTACTTGTGAACGTTTTTATGAGTTGATTTCTTAGATTAAGAGATGGCGCCTGGGTAGAACCGCCCCGTTTGTCCTCGATCAACGCTCCGTGCCGCTACGCACCGTCGTGGGGCACTGTGCACCGCGCCGGTTTTGGGGGCAACACCAGTGCGTGTTTATCGAGGACGCTATTAAATGTCTCTCTCTGTGCTCATTTGGCTCAAATATCATTTGAGCCAAATGGCATTTGAAAACCTAGTGTAGCAGCACAACTTGGCATTTCAGTCAAATGACATTTGGTTCAAATGGCATTTAGACCCCAGTGTAGCAGGGGTATTATATACCCACAGCCAAATCTAAACGTCTAAGACCAGTGCCAATGTTCATACTCGTTAACATTGCTGAACAAGAACAGGACATTACGCAAATATAAGGCAGAAAATCAATGCATAAGTGATATTTGCAGTGATCCTTTATTAAAAAATTCATGGATGCGCGGCTTTCGCGATAGCAAATGAAATACTACATCAACTGCAGAAAACCGTCGCCTGCTGTTGCCCGCGCTACCTGGCAGCATTAGAAAAATTCAAACGGCAACAGCAACGAAAGGTTCCACTATATTGGCCTCGAGGACATACCGTGGCGCCACCTACGAGTGACGCCACTTGTAGGACGCCGGATCGTGTTGTCGTCTGCTGCAACACATTTCCCGTGCGTAGCGGAAGCGTGTTTTTTTTTTTTTTTGTGGCCACCGTCTCGCCCGCTCCTTGTGGATTTGATGCAAATTACCAAAAAAGTTGTCTGTAAACCAAATAATTCGGCCAAGCAATCAGCGACTCGCTTGTTCCCGGCGACACCGCCGCGTTTAGGTAGTTGCTACCATCGCGACCCACAGCTCTTACATACGCAGCCAGCTAACGCCAAGGACGATGCAACTGATGCCGAAAAAAGTATACGCTGTAAATTCATTGTGAAATACTTGTGACGGGACATGTGTGTGCAAGCAAACACCTTGTAACAGCGACGGAAACGCGTCGCTCACTTTTGATCTCACCGCGCGAACTGCTCGTATTGCCTGGTAAATGAATGACGCGAGAACGGTGATCAGATTGCTTCGCCGCACATGCTTAAAAGTATTGTTATGTTCTGCAGTTTGGCTTAATCAGTGCCTATTTCCCCTACGACGTTTTTATAGTCATGCCCGGATTTGATTAAAGGAGTACTTACACATATTTTGACGCGTAAAAAATGATATAATTGGCTTCAGTAGTTTGTACAGATGCCTCACAGAAATTTTTGCAGCGATCCGAGGCCGCAATCACATCTAAAATCGAGTTTGATTGTCCCGGCCGCGAGCTTCCACAAATTGGCAGCACTAGCGAAATCGCTTTCGGCGTGACGAAACATCGGCCGACGTGTCTGGCCGGTTCAGGGTTACGTCATATAGTCGTTTTCGGAACTGGAAACGATATCCTGCGCTGCTGTTGTCGGTGGTATTCGCGGTATTCGTTTGGGCAGGATACGTGGGTGTAGCTGTGTGAGCAATGCTTCTTGTAAACTTTGCGCACTTTGCGTGTTCGACGTCTTTGCTCTTCAGTTCGTGGCCGGCGCATGGTGTTGCCTTGCACTGGTGCCGAAAACTGCGCGGTGCCGGCACCGCGCGGTGCGCGATGTCGACGCGCACCGCGGCGACGCGGCGGTGCGCGTCGCCGAGCTCGCCCAAGTTGTGTTATGGCAAGCTCGCGGAATTCGAAGTACTGCTCGTGGAAACCTCTCCGAGCAAATCGACGACGACGCCAATATGCATTATTTTCCGCGCGACGACATGCAGCGCTAAACGTGGACTGAGTTCGTGCGCGGCCGCGGCCGCAAGAACTGTCGCCCAAGCCAGCGGGCTCGGCGTTGCTCTGTTCAGCTTGGGTGTTGGGAACTTTAGGCTTAGTATAGTGGCCAATATTTGATCGCCGGTATCTGTACAACTGCGAATGGCCATCCCTTACACAACTTTTCAATCCACTATAATCCCCTTTTTCGCATATAGAGCTTTATTTTGGCGATAATTCCCGTTTCAGCGATCGGTGATTAAGACATCTGCCGTGGCCTATTTTGATTCTAGCGCGCAGGTGGCGCCATCTTTCGGCCGCTTGCCGCACCGCGGTGCCGGCAGTGCTGGGTCAGAGCGCCGAACCTCCGCCGCCGCTCAGCGTAGGCTTACCATCGCGGCATATATCTGAACGCCGCTTTTAAATTCTGCGCTTATAACAACCCCTAGCACAATTTTTCACCACACTAACATCTACTTTCTCGCATGTGGAACTTCTTTTTCGCGATCACATTGATTATAAGAGTGGCGACAAGCTGTTGCTATCACGGTCTGCGCCGGTTCGAACCGCAGTGGTATTAAAAAACGGACACCGGCGAAGACATAGCCTGCCTAATCGCCTGGCCAAATAAAGTTCTTCAGTCTGTCGGGTGGCAGCGACTCATCCGAGTCTGACGATTCAGACGACATGTCGACTCCGCGGGCGAGTGCGGACCATGTGCAATCGTAGCAGACGATGCGGCGAACGTCCCTCACTAGAGTGTACTAGAAGTTTTAGAGTGGCCCGAGCGGCGGCCTCTCCCATTGCTCCGCCGGGTCGACTTTCGCGCAGAAAATAAACCGGTATAGCGGCGGCGCTGCTGTCGCCGACAACTGAACAGCCGACGCTACCCGGCACCTGCGCGCGGCAAGATTTGCTTTGCTCGCTGCGGTGTTTTACGCTTGGTCAGCTGATTTAGTTTGGATTATGAGGTTTAACGCGCCGATGCTACACAGGCGATGAGGCAAGCGGTAGTGGAGGGCTCCGGATTAATTTTGACCATTTGGGGATCTTTAGCATGCGCCGAAATCTCGAAGACACGAGCGTTTTTCGCTTTTATCCTCCATCACAAGAGCGGCTGCCGCGGCCGGGAATCAAACCCGCACCTTTGGTCAGCTACATCTACTTTGGTGATTTAGAAAGTAGACGCAGACCGTTATGACTCCGTTTGATCAAACTTTAAACTAGTACGACCCAACATTTATCTAACCCTCCTCCCCCCCCCCATACTTTCTCATGTTTTGATGCGTATTCTGAAAACGTTGTTGATCTACAGTAATCTCTCGTTAACTCATAGTCGTAAAATTAGCTGAAAATTTCGAGATAAGCGCGGAGTTTCGAGTTAAGTCAAATGTAGGAAATTTGTAGCTAGGTCCCTGAAATAGCCGCTAGTGCTTCTAACAAAAGCACTATTGCACAGGGGAGATTTCGTTATAAAGGCGAAATAATTCGCCGGAAAAAGAAACTTTTATTATAGCAGAAGAAATAACTGTGTTGTGCTCGGCTGTGTCGCGTTCGCATCTGCATACCAGAAAAGCCTACTCGAGCTTCTCAATACATCGCATGAATTGGTGGTCGCCACCGCTACATTCTACCTTGCTACGAAGCAGACGCAGCATCTATGTTGTATCGGCCGTTGTTGTATGTTGTATCTGCCGTCGTAGTCACTTCTGGGGGCTTCTCCTCCTCCGCATGATCAGCTGCGTCGTCCACAGCTATTTCAATGATGTACGCGCCAGACAGCATTCCGGGAACGGGGACGCGCAGTCCGCGTAATTAAACTTGCACTTCACGGCCGCGTTCGGTGCGTAGTGGGAGTAAGCATTCGAACGGGGACCTTATCAGCTGCCTGTAGCGGACTTTGCCTTGTGTCCTCTCTGTCAGTATTTCAAGATATCCGTGGTCCTCCGAAAAAAAAAACGTTTCTAGATAAAGCGGGCAAATGCGTATGGCCTATGGGAGGTAAACACACGGTAAGAAAAAGTTTCGAGAAGATATTCTGAGATAGCATGAGTTCGAGTTAACGAGGGATTAATTTGACGATAGGCACCAGGAATGTTTTCCCTTGCCCGTCTTGACTCTGCGCGTGAAGAAAAAATTCCCCCGCATTTCCCCGAGGGGGAGAATGTGAAAGTGCGAATGCACGGTTGTCGGCCCGCTTGCGGCGCTTGCGCTCGGCCCCCGCAGCCCACCGCCTCGCCGCCTTCTCTTCCATCTCTTCCATCGGGTTTGTAGTATCACGTGTACACCACGCAGTTATCAAGCCGCTATAACGCCGCTGAGTCGCCAACGCACGCCGCTGACGACGTAGTTTGAATGCGTTAAAGATATAAGGCGCGTCACTAACACTGATATCAGCGTCGCCTCCGTGGCTTGGTCGGTAGAGCGTCGCGCTGCGGCCGCAAAGTCCTCGGATCGAAACCTGGCGCCGGATGCTGTTTCTTTTTTAAATATAGAGGAGCACTGCGGACGCCGACGCCGCCGCCGCCGCCGCCGCCGGCGGTGGATGGTTTGGGGTCGCTTATAAAGTGCATTCGCACTTAAAAGCGGCGGGGCGCACATTCTATAGGCTGAAAAAAGTTTGTGTTTTTTTACGTTCCTATTTGGAACGAAAATATTGGCGCGAACCATACATTGGGTTTGTTTATTTGTGTTTTGCTTTTACCGCCCGGCTGCGCCGGTCTGCGTTATCTCTGCGCCAAGGGAAGCGCGTGGTCCATTCTTTCTTTCTGTGCCGCATGTGTTATCTGTTGTGATAGGGAGAGCATTCCGATCTAACGTGAACAGCCCGGAATAATCTTCTTGGATCTACTATGTTCTCGATGCGAATCGACGTTTCGAGAACCACGCGCGCCGAAAGATAAAAAGCCTGCAGTGCGGACGCCGGGGCATTCGATTCGACGACACTCGCCTGTGCAAGTCACTTTGTTGACCGCTGCTTCGCCGCCTCTGTATTCTTTTGAGTTGTTAGGGGAGCACAAGTTCGCTCCAATAAACGTATTTCTCATTCAAGACAACTGCTTCGTCCTTGTCTTCGTGACATCTGGTGGAGGTGCTGGGTATGAAGGGTGCGTACCCAGCACCTCCACCAGATCGACGAATCGACGAATCGACCGTGGTCAGAAAAGAACGCGCAGCGCTTTTACTCGAAACTCGAACGCAGCACCCCAACGAAGGGGTAGTGATCTTTGTTGAGGAGATGAAGAGGTTGTTTCGACGTGCGGATCCGGAGATGACAGAAGAAAAGAAACTAAGGTTTCTCATGCGAGGGGTAAAGCAGGAGCTTTTTGCTTGCCTTGTCCGCAATCCTCCCAAGACGGTGGCCGAATTCGCGTCTGAGGCGGCCGCGATGGAGAAGACGCTGGAAGCTCGAACGAGGCAGTACGATCGCCCGGTCAACGTGATGGTTTCCGAGACGATCGGTGCCGGGGCTACAAGCTCCGACACACTGCGTGAGACCATCCGAGCAGTGGTCAGGGAGGAGCTTCGGAAGCTTTTTCCGACGACGCCGCAACCTCAAGTGGCTTCCCTGACTGACGTCATCCGCGAAGAGGTTCAACACGCTTTGGGCACTTCTATGCCATCCGAGGCACCCCGCGAGCCACAGGCGATGACCTATTCTGCGGCTGTTCGTCGACCCCGCCCTGCTCCAACCCGTCTACAAGAAGCTCCACCGTACCGCCGTCCACTCTCGCCGCCGTCCCCACTCTCGCCGCCGTCGACCGTACCGCCGTACACAGCCCAAACCCAGACGCCGAGGAAGACTGACGTTTGGCGATCGCCAGATCATCGTCCGCTGTGCTACCATTGCGGGGAGGCCGATCACATCTATCGTCGCTGCCCGTACAGGAGACTCGGACTGCGCGGTTTCTCCGTCGACGCCCCACGCCCCCGACCCGGCCAGCGCCCTACTGAGATCGACGAATACCTGTCCAACACCAACCGAGGACCAGCCCGCTCACACCGATCGTCATCGCCCTACCCATACCAGTCGCCTAACCGCCGTAGCAATGCTGATTTCGCACGTGGAAGGTCCCCCAGCCCACGCGGGGGAAACTAAAAGCAGCAACTTCTGGAGGTGAAGTTGCTCTACGGCGAAATACTGGAAACCCTCCAACGACGCAAGGACGCACCGAAGACAGTGATTCACGACATGCCCTCATCCCGACGACCCGACCCAGCCCTGACGGGACTCCTGAACACGACGACAGCTACACGGCGCGACGCGTACCCGACCTGACCGAGACGTCCGTTGAGAAGACGACGACAACGACGATGCACAGTGTCCGACCGTCAACACGTACAAGCAGAGATACGACGCCCCGACGAACCCGGAACTCGAGGAAGACTGCATCTGACGTCAAGGTGTCCATCGACGGCTTTGACGTAGTCGCCCTCGTAGACACGGGAGCTGACTATTCGGTAATGAGCGGACCATTTGCGTCTAAACTGAAGAAAGTTATGACCAGATGGGACGGTCCGCATATACGCACAGCAGGAGGCCACCTCGTGACGCCAAGTGGAACATGCACATCACGCGTCACCATAGACGGCACGACGTACCCTGCCGCGTTCGTCATCTTGCCTAACAGCTCCCGCGACGTAATTCTCGGAATGGACTTTTTGACGGACAACGGCGCAATAATTGATCTGCAGACCAAGTCGATAACTTTTTCCTCCGATCACTCCACGACGCCGGAACCGAAGCCCGAACACCGTGCAGCTGTAAGGATAGCCGATGATCATGTCACCCTGCCACCCCGCGCAAGTTTGAAGATCACCGTCTACTGTGAAGGTGCTGCTCCTGACGTTGACGCTATCGTGGAGAGTGACCAAAGGTTGCTTCTCGACCGCGGTGTGTCTGTCGCAAGAGGCATTGCGCTCTTCAAGGAACACCAATCCCACATTTTGGTTACTAATTTCACCGAGGAGTACCAGCATTTAAACAAGGGCGCGGCAATTGCATTCCTCGAAGAAACGCAAGAAGCAAGTGACGTGATCGCGGTCACCGACTTTGAATGCACCCCCGTAGAAACCTTCAAGCTCCCGCAGCCCTTCGACGTGAATCCGGCGCTACCGCAAGAACAACGGAACAAATTATTGGCTTTGCTGCGTCGCTATAGCGAATGTTTTTCGTCGAGCGCAGAACTACGTCAGACCCCTCTAGCGAAGCACCGAATAATAACCGAAGATGGAGCCCGACCTACCCGACAGTCACCGTACCGCGTCTCTTCACACGAACGGGAAGCCATCCGGACTCAAGTCGACGACATGCTCAGCGACGACATTATACAGCCATCGAAAAGCCCCTGGGCTGCGCCCGTCGTACTCGTAAAGAAAAAAGACGGCACATTAAGGTTTTTTGTTGACTACCGGCGACTGAGCAAAATCACGAAAAAGGACGTGTACCCCCTCCCCCGAATCGACGACGCCCTCGACCGCCTCTGCCACGCGAAGTACTTCTCATCGATGGACCTGAAGCCCGGCTACTGGCAAATTGAAGTGGACGAGAGAGACCGAGAGAAGACTGCATTTATAACCCCAGACGGCCTATACGAGTTCAAGGTGATGCCGTTTGGGCTGTGCACAGCACCAGCGACGTTTCAAAGAGTCATGGACACTGTGCTAGCTGGCCTTAAGTGGCACACCTGCCTCGTATACCTCGACGACGTAGTGGTATTCGCCCGGACTTTCGACGAACAACTTGCAAGGTTGAAGTCTGTACTCGAGGCCATTCGTACGTCGGGGTTGGCGCTGAAGCCTGAAAAGTGCCGTTTCGCATACGAGGAACTCAAGTTCTTGGGCCACGTCGTCAACGCCGCGGGAGTCCTACCTGACCCGGCAAAAACTTCAGCTATCGCGAACTTCCCTAGGCCGAAAGACAAGAAGGGCGTGCGAAGATTTCTCGGGCTGTGCGCATACTACCGGCGCTTCGTCGCAAACTTCGCACGCATTGCAGAGCCACTCACGCGCTTGACGAAAGACAGCACCCCTTTCAGCTGGGAAAACGACCAAGAAAAAGCATTCTGCGAGCTGCAAAAACGCCTGAAAAGCCCGCCCGTGCTCGCTCATTTCGACG
This sequence comes from Haemaphysalis longicornis, assembly GCF_048455015.1. Taxonomy (NCBI): domain Eukaryota; kingdom Metazoa; phylum Arthropoda; class Arachnida; order Ixodida; family Ixodidae; genus Haemaphysalis; species Haemaphysalis longicornis. The sequence goes on from NW_027526445.1 coordinate 189,296,470, forward strand.
AAAATGCCGAAACGGAAATGCACACGGACGCCAGTGATATAGGCTTGGGTGCCGTCCTTGTCCAAAAGCAAAGCGGCTGCGAAAGGGTAATCGCCTATGCCAGCCGTGGTCTGTCGAAGGAGGAGAAAAACTATTCTGCCTCTGAGAAAGAGTGCCTGGCTATTATATGGGCGATTTCAAAATTTCGCCCATACGTGTATGGAAGGCCATTCAAGGTTGTAACTGACCACCATGCGCTGTGTTGGCTCGCCAATTTGAAGGACCCCTCTGGCCGTCTTGGGCGGTGGAGCTTGCGCCTGCAGGAGTTCGACGTTACAGTCGTTTATAAATCCGGCAGGAAACACTCCGACGCCGACTGCCTGTCCCGCGCCCCCGTCAACCCCCCACCACAAGACTCTGATGAAGACAGCGCGTTCTTCGGGATCGTGACGGAGAGCGACCTAGCCGCCCAGCAGCGTGCCGACCCCGACTTACGCGTCATAATCGAGTACCTCGAGGGATGCAACGTTGCCGTTCCTAGGACCTTCAAACGCAGCTTACCAGCATTCAGCCTGAGAAACTCCGTCCTCGTGAAGAAGAATTTCAGCCCCGGAACAAGAGCGAATTACCTTCTCGTCATCCCCGCGGACCTTCGTGACGAAATTTTGGAAGCGTGCCACGACGACCCGTCTTCCGGACATCTCGGCACAGCCCGAACTATTGGAAAAATCAAGGCGAGGTACTACTGGCCCGGCCTTACCTCTGACGTCACCCACTACGTCCGGAGCTGCCGTGACTGCCAGCGACAAAAAACGCCGCCGACAAGACCCGCCGCACTTCTACAACCGATCGCCGTCCCATCGAGACCATTTCAACAGATTGGAATGGACCTTTTAGGCCCGTTCCCTACGTCACGATCACAGAACAAGTGGATTGTCGTAGCGACAGACTACATGACGCGCTACGCAGAGACCGCCGCTCTTCCGAGGGGGACTGCACAAGAAGTGCAAAGTTCTTTATAAGCCAAGTTGTGCTGCGACATGGGGCCCCGGAAGTCTTAATCACAGACCGCGGAATGGCATTTACTGCGGAGCTGATGCAAGGAGTATTACGCTACAGCAACACGGATCACTGAAGAACGACGGCGTACCACCCCCAAACGAACGGACTAACAGAACGTCTGAACAAGACAATCGCAGATATGCTGTCAATGTACGTTGACGTTGAACATAAGACTTGGGACGAAGTGCTCCCGTATGTCACGTTTGCGTACAACACGGCTATCCAGGAGACGACGCAGCTGACGCCGTTCGAGCTTGTCTACGGTAGAAGGCCGACTACGATGCTCGACGCCATGCTTCCGCACGTAGAAGACGACGACCTCAACGCCGACGTCCACGGATATCTTCAACGTGCGGAGGAGGCCCGCCAGCTCGCTCGAGTTCGTATAACGGACCAGCAGCTGGTGGATGCGGGCCGCTACAACCTCCGACGACGAGACGCCGAGTACCAACCAGGGGATCGTGTGTGGGTTTGGACTCCCATCCGACGACGCGGACTCAGTGAGAAGCTCCTGCGACGCTATTTCGGACCCTACCAGATTCTACGACGTGTTGGCCAACTTACCTACGAAGTGATCCCTGATGGTGACTCCGGCACATCACGACAACGCAGGCGGCCTGAAGTCGTCCACGTGGTTCGCCTAAAACCTTTCTACGGACGATGACGAACTTTTATTTTCATTTGTTCGGACTGTCGCTTATGTTAGCATCGGGTCGATGCACTCTTAGAGGGGGGGTAATGGCGCGAACCATACATTGGGTTTGTTTATTTGTGTTTTGCTTTTACCGCCCGGCTGCGCCGGTCTGCGTCATCTTTGCGCCAAGGGAAGCGCGTGGTCCATTCTTTCTTTCTGTGCCGAATGTGTTATCTGTTGTGATAGGGAGAGCATTCCGATCTAACGTGAACAGCCCAGAATAATCTTCTTGGATCTACTATGTTCTCGATGCGAATCGACGTTTCGAGAACCACGCGCGCCGAAAGATAAAAAATTCCCCCGCATTTCCCCGAGGGGGAGAATGTGAAAGTGCGAATGCACGGTTGTCGGCCCGCTTGCGGCGCTTGCGCTCGGCCCCCGCAGCCCACCGCCTCGCCGCCTTCTCTTCCATCTCTTCCATCGGGTTTGTAGTATCACGTGTACACCACGCAGTTATCAAGCCGCTATAACGCCGCTGAGTCGCCAACGCACGCCGCTGACGACGTAGTTTGAATGCGTTAAAGATATAAGGCGCGTCTAACACTGATATCACCGTCGCGTCCGTAGTACCCTTACATCGCTTATTAAAGAAGAATGCCAAACACCTGGGGTACACACAGAGGAGATTAGGAAGCTTAAAGCGCAGCTCGAGGTAATCGATCAGGATAAGTACCACGGCGCCCTAATAAGGGCGAGAGCAGAAAGACTGCTGATAGGTGAGGCGCCTACCAAGAGAGCCCTCGGCACTGAAAAGAGGTATGCCAGTAGAAAAGAAATTACTGAAATCGAAAGTGACGGTGTGGTGTTAACCGATCGTGCTGAAATTGCACACGTGTTTAAAGAGCATTATGACACGTTGTTTTCTTTTCATTCAAGCGATTTAGAAAATTTTAAACGCGAATTCATGGATTTGTTGCCCAGGCTAGATGATGAAATCAGGACTAATCTCGAAGCGCCTATTACCGTTGGTGATGTTACTCAGGCAATTGAAGAGTTAAGCCCTGGAAAGACGCCAGGTCCAGACGGCTTGGGAGCAGCCTTTTATAAAGCTTTCAAGTGTGAGCTGAGCCCAGTGCTGTGTTGCCTTTTCACTGAGGCTTACGAGAACGAAGTGCTTCCACCGTCCTTCACTCTCTCTCACACTGTACTCATTCCAAAAACTGATGATAGACTGAAACTCAGGAATGTCACGGCGTATCGCCCCATTTGCCTCACCAACGTGGATTATAAAATACTAATGAAAATCCTTGCAAGACGATTGCAGTTAGTAGTTCAAGATATCGTTGGAACCCATCAAACGTGTGGCATAAAGGGCCGTTCAATTACAACAAATATACATGTAGCCAGATGCATCTTAGACTGTTGTGATAAAATGGATCAAGCGGTGTCAATGGTACAGATAGATTTAGAGAAGGCCTTTGACAAGGTGTCACATGAAATAATGATGAAAATTCTTGAACACGTGAATGTAGGAAGAATAATTACCGAAGGAGTGCGTATGGCGTACAAGGAGTGCAGCACAAGTATTATAGTGAACAAATCTGTCAGCGCCCCCATTAGAGTGAGACGCTCGGTTAGACAGGGCTGCCCCCTGTCATCTTTGCTCTTTTCCATTTACATTGAATCGTTTTGTGCCAACGTCGTCCACAGTCGTAAAATTCGGGGCTTTGCTTTGCAAGCATGCGAAGTGCGCGTACTTGCTTACGCCGATGATATCGCTTTGTTCTGCACGGATACAAGTAGCATAAACGAGAGTATTGATATTTTAAAAAGATTTTGTAAATATAGTGGTAGTAGCGTTAACTGGGATAAGTGCATTGGTTTTTGGCATGGTAAATGGCAATCGAAGCCCAGCATATTTGCACTAATAAACTGGGTAGACACGCCCACGAAATACTTAGGCGTCCCGCTTGAAAATTATCGGGATAGTGACCCGTACTGGCGAAGGCAAGCAATCGAGATACGGGACAAAGCCGAAAAGTTGGGGGGAAAGCAACTATCCGTTTTTGCACGTGCTGCTGTTTGTAATTTGTTTTTCGTTTCCAAATTGTGGTACGTGATGCAGGTATTACACTGTGGGCGTGCCAATGTACAAAGATTGCACCGTGTTTTTGCCGTGTTTTTATGGGGTTCCACATGGGAGCGAACGAGTCGGACAAATCTGTTTCGTCGTGTCCGCTCCGGTGGACTTTCTTTGGTGCACTTATTCTTGCGCCAAGTAGTAAACCGTTTCCTTTTTCTGAGAGATGTACGCGACCCTTTTTTGCGCACAGTGTGTCAGGTTCGTTTGGGTGCAGCACTGCCCGAATTGATTGTTTCCTGTTGTGTTTATGGTGGTGGAATCCAAGGCTACCTACGTGAAGTTGTTGATGCCACAAGGTTTCTTTGTGCCCGATTCTCCTTGGAATATTTATCTCATGTGCCGAGGAAGAAACTGTATAAGGATCTCGTGGATACGGTTTTGCCGATCCCACTGTACAGGTCCCTATACCGTGTGGGGCCGGGACAAGATGTTCTTCGGCGTGTTAAAAGAATGCCAGCTCCTGGCTATGTTAAATCGTTTTTCTTTAAATTGCATGTGGGTGTACTACCTGTAAAAACCTGGACGATTGAGAAAGGTTTATTTGTGCCTTGGGGCCCTGATTGCTTCCCATGCAAAAAACCAGAGACCATCGAACACGTCTTTCTAGATTGTTGGGACGGGGTCTTCCTATGGGACGTATTGCAGCGTACCTTAAAGAAAGATTTTCCTGTGGATAGTTATGGAATTCGGTTTTTAGCCATAGAAAATGAAGGTGAAGTTCCATACGACTTCATAATGTTACTGGCCCTACACGGTATATGGAAGGCTCGCATGGCCCGTCGGTACAATGATGTCGATGCGAGGCCAGGGAGGGAATACTTTTGTGAAAATGTCCGCTACATAGTAGAGGTGTTGAAAACCGAGCCTAGTCCACCCGAGTGGCTGACTGTGCTGGAGAGTGTGGCGAGACTACCGCCTTTTTAAACCTTACCCACTAGCAAGGTATGAGCTAGTGTTTTTTCACGTGGTGTAATTTTGTCGATGATTTGCATGTATGTATTGACCCAAACCAGGCAATAAAGAAAAAAAAAAAGCGTCTGTGGCTTGGTCGGTAGCGCGTCGCGCTGCGGCCCGCAAAGTCCTCGGATCGAAACCTGGCGCCGGATGCTGTTTTTTCTTTAAAGAGCACTGCGGACGCCGCCGCCGACGCCGGCGGTGGATGGTTTGGGGTCGCTTATAAAGAGCATTCGCTCTTAAAAAGCCTGCAGTGCGGACGCCGCCGGGGCATTCGATTCGACGACACTCGCCTGTGCAAGTCACTTTGTTGACCGCTGCTTCGCCGCCTCTGTATTCTTTTGAGTTGTTAGGGGAGCACAAGTTCGCTCCAATAAACGTATTTCTCATTCAAGACAACTGCTTCGTCCTTGTCTTCGTGACAATATTAAGAGCCTCTTCTGAGATATCCCTAACGTTGGGGCTTGTACTGTCGTTAGTGGGCTTTCTTATTTTATTAACCTATGTCGCAGGCACTTGGTCAGTAAGTGTGTACTGAAAACGAAGTGCCAAGTCTGCAGGACCAACTACTGCTTCCTGCATGCCAGGGGAAGATGCCGCTGTGTTTACTACCTCTTGTAATTTTGGGGGACTTTTGAATCCTTCCGTGCATTTTTTAAAGTTTATTAGCGATCTCTAGGACGTTTTTAGCGGTTGCTTCAGCGACAAGGAGCCCCACCATGACAGCGTTATGGGTGTGCTGCAGCCCTTATTCCCAACAAACACCTTGTTGCGACCACCACAGTGAGACATTGACAGCGAATTTGGTTTGTTCTGAATACATCGCGACACAGATTCATGTCTATTTAAAAGGTTTAAACAAGTTTCGTGATTACATGCGAAGGCGCGAGCAACACCTTAAACTTAGCCGTCGCTAATGATCGCAGGCGAGTTATGAAAATGCGTTGGTCAAGAATGTCAATTTAAATCTCCCTGTTAGCATCATCCCTAAACCGTTACCTATGTAGACTTTGTGCATGATTTCCCGTGTAACATTTTATATGCTGGGCTATTGAAAATGAAAACACAATTTGTATTTTGCTCTAGTTCCGTGTATTTGAACCTCCATGTTAGCTTTCTTGACTTTGGGTATGATTTCCCGTGTTTCATTTCATTTTTGTCGCGGTCAATATATTTTCTGATCTGTGCTTTGCTTCGGTTTTATGTGCGTCTACTTATACTCTCAGCATACTTGTGAATTAAATTTGTGTTAATTTGATTGAACTCCTTTCTTGACCGAATCAGGTGAAAGGTGGTGCGATCAATAGAATGTTGTGGGCATAGTTCTGTGAAAGACGGTGATTGGGACAACTGAGCTAACCGCTGGGCTGTCCCCTTTTTATTTAAAAAGATATCTCCCTTGCGCGTGTAATTTTCTGTTCGGACAAGCGACAGCATTAACACCACGGTGACCCCTAATTATCACAAGCGGGCCGCTGCTTAAATAACAACTCAACCAATAAAAAAACACAACCTATGATATTAACCCACATAAATGCAGTCGGAGCAGCGTAAAGTGCGAGACAATAAATAAGAAATTCTCCTGAAAAGCCATCATCCCAGTCCTCATATTTTTTCATGTCATTTGTGTCGAGTAATTATGTCCATCAAGCTGCACAATAAAGACAATCATAAAGCAATCATGAACTGGTTCTTATCAGGCAATTTCACACAAAATAAATTTTGATGGGAAGTTGGAATAGCCAAAATGCCGATGCAAATACTTTATTTTCAATCCGCTAAGAATGCACTCAATTAAAAAATCCGTAATTTTTTCGTTTTTGTCAAGCCGGAAAAGCAAAACTTACGCAAAATGAGCTGCTGCGTTTATTATTCCTTTCGTTGCCCACAGTCCACTGTACCTACAGTATGTTGAAGCAATTTGACGTCCCGCAGAACAAATTTCGAGCGTTCCGCGCGTAAAGAAGCAGCGTTTCCTGGCCCGACTGGGCGCGCGGCCGTACGCGCGGCCAGCCGCCGCTTTCAGTTGTTGTTGACTACAGCGCCGCCGCTATTTTCTTCGCGAAACGAGAACCTCTCCGGGCGGCCGGTCGGGCCACTCTAAAACTTCTAGTACACTCTACCCTGACGTCACGGGTGAGACCGTGACGTAAGGCTGGCCCGCTTGCAGATTGGAGTCAGTATACGCCTCGAGCGCGGCCTGTTGGGGTGCCACTGAAATCCCCCTAGCGGCCCGTTTCGAAAGCAGCCGCGGGAGTCCGCGTCCCGCCAACGCCACCTAGAGGAAACTCCCCGCTCCCCAGTGCCGCCGCTGCTTTTGCGGAACGTTCACGACTGAGATTTACCGTTTGCGGGCGTTTGAAATCCATGTTTATGTGGAGCAGTCACTCTGTTTGCAGATGCGGTGTGTTTAGGATAGTGTAAATGTTTCTGACGCGATCTTAGTGGGGTATATTCGGTCTGTATAAGCGTCAGGTGTGTGCCACAGGCCAGCGTCGCGGAACTGGCGTATGATGGAGCCGATTGCAGTTACACTGATCTGAATTTACTAGCCGTGTCTCCGTGACCACTGGTTCCTCAGATGTTCATGCTACGGCTATACACTACGATTTAAATCGGTTTTGTGCGCTTACATAATCAGCGGAGCACTCATACCTGACAGCACGCCAGTTACGTTTGCCCATATTATACCTCAGATATTGATCACCACCATTTACAAGCCAGTCTCTGTTAATTTCGGGAATATTCAACAAAAGTATGATGGACAATGCATAATTATACTCGGGGATCAGCACACGAAAGAGTCGTCTTGTCGTGAGGTGAGCGCCCGCAAACATGTATCTTCTACATATATCCTCTGCGCGCAGCGCGGAGACGGGCTTAGAATATAATCCGCGTCCGCGGCTAAATGCTTCTTCGAAATATCGTCATATTACACAGGGAGCCTGCAGAATAAAGCATAAGCTGAAATCAGACGTCCTTATCACATACCACACTTTTCCACCGACAACTTTCATCACTTAATTATTGAACAGCCTACCCTGTATACTTCCAAATATGCGTCCGCTGTACGATCAGCTCTTCGTTGAAGTAGAAAAACATAGGAAAGTGAACGCGAGATTTGTGTGTGAGATTGCTAAACCGTTCATTGCTTGATTACGCTCCGTATTTGTACACAGCGTCCCCCTCCCCCCCACTTATGTCTCGCGAAAAAGCAGTGCATTTCGCGTATAGTTGGTCTTGTGAACCCTACCTGGCTGAAGTTTCGACGAACGTCTTTAGCATGTCAGAAGCTACACTTTTTTTTTTCATTTCTGTTAGAGCTGTTATTGCACAGCATTTTTCCCCATGGTTTCATTAACTTGCCTTGGTTCTTGCTACATGGCGTGTGTGGGCACATATTTAACAACGAACAGGCTTGGAATATACTTAACATTTTCGCATGGTTTATATTTTTATAAAAGGGATAAGTTTTTGTCCGGGATTGGGTAATCACAAGGGCTGTCTGCTCTGGCACTCGTACACCGAGGAAGCGCCAGCTCCCGTTCGGGCCATTTCCCCGCAAGAACGTCTGCGTGGCCCGAAGCGATATCTCTGCACACAGCAGACTCGAAGATGCGCATATATCGAATGGCGGTCGGTGTGTATGCGCCGTGCGAAATAAAACAGATGTTATAATATCAATGTCGTTGATGCAAGCAACTCGACTTCACTTTGCGCCCTGCCTGCAACCACGCCCACGGGGACTTACGCTGGTGGTGTCGTTCGGTTGAATTGCATCGTGTGAGGGATCAAGGGATAGGAATACGCGAAGGACGTTCCACCCTTCCTCTTTTGTGTTTCCTAGCAACTTTTCGGGTCTAGGCCCAGTCGTCACAAGTCCACTCGTCATAGGCCAACTCGTCACAGGTAAACTGGTCAGGAATGCCAACTCATCACAGGGCATTTCGTACGAGGAATTCTCGTATCACCGGAATATTCATCACACGGAAAACTCGCTTTACGAGCTTGTTTTCTAAAGCGATGTTTCCGCCTGCTATATATACGTCGCCCATTTCAAAATGATGTAGGCCAGCGAGTGTTCTTTCAAAGTTTTTAACGCAGGAAGTTAGGTAAATACGCCGCCATACCGAGGAATATTAAAATGACAATAGCCTGCAAATTTGTATTACATGGCACGCAAAAAAAGTAAACAAATTGTTATAAATGACGCAGTGAACGGGTTGTACATGACATAAAAAAATGTTTAGTGCACTCTCTTTGTACTGTTGTACTATTTGTACTATTGCACTGTTGTCTCGTTGTGTAGGCGTCTTCAACGCTGGGTTGCGACGTTGTTCACTTCATCAGTACCGGAAGCGGATGTTGCGGGCAATATTCCGAAGCGTATTGACTGTGGCTCAGCCGTCGTGATCAGCCAGGATTCTTGCGATGTGATCGCTGACATCTTGGTATCGCTGACATCTTGGCATGTGATCGCTGACATCTTGGCACACCCCACGCTGACAGCCGTGGGGTGTGCCGTCCGACGATGACTACTACCACCACCGTGAAAAGCGACAACGGAACAGGTTAACAAAAGGCCCAACAAGACTTTTGGCTTGGGCTGGCCCGAATATGTATTCAGTGCAGTGAAATAAAGATTATTATTATTTAAAAAACAATTGCCCGCCGCGGTGGGTGCGGCTGGATATGACGCAGTGCTGTTAGCGCATTCGGTTCCCGGCCCCGGCGGACGCTTTTCTGATGGAGGCGAGATTTCGACCCACGCATATTAAACATCCCCAGGTGGTCAAAATGATTGCGGAGCCCTCCACTACGGCGCGCCTGGTCACTTGTGTAGCGTCGGCGCGTTAAAAACCCACAATCAATCAAATCAACAAATAAACAATTTCAAACCTAATGCAATGTCTGATGGTGTGTCCTTCAGTGTTTACATAGAAAGAAATCTTCCTGCTTAGCTATGGTTCAAGCCTTGCGCGAGTTGGTGCAAGCTTCGCCAATCTTTATTTTTTTTTTATTCGCAGACTGAAAGTGGGGGTGCGGGTTGTATGCAAGGGCAGGTTATACGTGTGAAAATACGGACGTATACCACCTCAACACCGCTGACGATCATCACTTGAAAAAGTGCAAATCGCGCTGACCTCTCCCCCTTCCTCCCTCCCCAGCAAAAGGAGGAGGAGGAGGTAGCCTTTATTGTGGCAGAAAGACTCTACGTCAAGTGGGGGAAGGGGAAGTAGAAGGTGGGGGGTTTGTAACTTGGGACATCTTAAATGCGTACAGTTTGTCTCAAAACAGGTGGGCTCCTTAAGAATGGGGAATATCGAGGCCGCGTGGGGTTTGGAGAGCAGGCTCACGACTCTAGACTGCTCGCGCTAGACCGCTTTTTAGGGAAAAGTGTGCAATTAAAGCCAGCATAGAGGGTTCCAGTGTACGAGGGTCGATGTAAAGAGAGGGTGTATTTGGAGGAGGCTTGAAGGTTCTGTAGCGCGCGAACTTCGGGCAGTGCCAAATTAGGTGCTGGAGATTGGCGGGAGTGGGGGAGGCGCAGAAGGGACATCGAGGCGGTAGAGACGGGGTGTACCATTTACGGAAGGTCTAAGGGGTAAGGCTAGCATTAGCAAAATATTTGTTTACGAAAATTTCGGCTGATCTTGGGAGCGGGGGCAGGGCGGATAAAAAGCCGGTTGGAGTCAGGGCCTTGAGGCGGTCTTTTTTTTCCTTTTGGTAACGTAGAAGCTGTATCGCTGGTGGTAATGTCTCAGTAGGTGGAGGAGCTAAGTCGGGTAGTAGAGGAGGACTAGAGGCTATACACTCCCGCGCAGCCGAGTGGGCTGCCTGGTTCCCGGTGATGACTCCTCGTGTCCAGGTGACCAGTCGATGCGAACATGAATGCCGCTAGATTTCAGGATGGAGATCTGATGAATGATTTTGTTGGCGATGGTATTGGTCGAAGCCCTACAGACTCTAAAATGTCCCCAGCAAATGAAAAAAAAAACAGCTCTTTATGCACACCTGCTGCTCACACAGACCTCCGCACGCCCTCCGAAACAGCCGTAACAAATTTACCATTGTAGAAACCAGCCTCAGACCGGCTTTAAATGCCAATTTCCGGTCAGGGCTTCTAGGCTTTTGTTCACACGGCCGCGGTGTAACGAAATCCATGTGACGAGAAGGCACCTCGCACGAGAGTTCCTATCTCGAGATGGCACTGTACGAAAACGCCGGTGTGACGAGTTGGCCTACGACGAGTTTTCCTGTGACGAGTGGGCTTGTGACGAGTGGGCTCGTTCCCCAACTTTTCCCCTCCTTGCTGTATTCATTTTTTAGCGCTTTCACGAACACGTGTGCGCGTTCCGAGGGGTCCTTATGCCGCTCGTGGTCGAGTGAGAATTTCAAAAATGTGCGCGTGGGCTGCTTGACGGTTGTGTGTGTTTAGCAGCCGCAACTGCTCATTTGCGTCAAAAGGGTGTACTTAAACGAGTTGCTTTTAGGTGTCTCGAGTATTTATAAACCCACTACATTTTACTTGATGGTCCCTGTCGCTAACAGGTGTTTATCTGTTTTTTGTTTGTTAACGACGCGAGCATTTACAATTCTTTTCCGCGTTGCTTCCTAAATAAATCATTACGTGTCTGTGTACAGCAAACAGTATGAAATTACCGGTGATGTGCGGCGGCGAGCAAGAAAATTACATATGTGTGTAAGCAAAAATGCACTTTTTCTTGCTTTGCTTGTTTTAATCGCCTTGGTTGGGTGCCTACCATATCAGAGCTTGTAATTTAGGACGGCTTAACAGTTTTCTTTTTTTCCGAAATAAAGTTACTTTGCCATTCCTTTGAAGGCATTGTTGAGTGCTTACGCAGTACGCCAATCTAATGACTTTTATGTAAGCTTTCAACTACAATCCTGCCCATACATTTTTAAACTGCTTCGCTGTGCAGTATTTTTTATCACGTAATCTCCGAAGAAGTTGACGCCGAAATACGGAACACGTAACAATAATTATAGGTAATAAGATTTAAGATTACTACTTATCTTATTTTATTAGCGTCCTGTGAGGTCACAGTCCAGTTTTGTCCAAGTTAGTTGAAAAACTTGAATGGCCACCTTTTCAACTTAACTCAAGCGCCTAAGAAAGAGAAGTAGCGTAACGCTAAGAACTCTGTTGCATGTTTGGTAACGTTGTTATCTTAGCTGTGTCTTTTTTTAACCCAATTTTCGCTAATTTTATCCCTGGACAATGTCCAAATATAAGCCTACCCCCCAACCACCATCCTTTCTTTATAATGGTACTGAAGATCCAATGTCGCTGCTGCATGATGATATAAACTATGCTTGACATTGCGTACATTGTCTTACGTCCTTCAAAGGGGCATTGTTCTAATGACGTTTTTTTTCTTTGAAGGGGAAACTAAAAAATCCTTGCTCACGAGGAACGTTGGCACGGCTAGAGAAAAGGCCCGATTGATTTGACATTTATTTGCCTCTAAAAAAGAAGTGTTTCCCTAATATTTTCCCCCGTTTTCTTTTCTTTTCACTGCAGGTGCTGGTGAAATTCCCTGCGTGGAGAATCCGAAGTACGAGGATTCTGATGCACAACGCTGCATCTGCGCTGGCTGCAGAGGTGGCTTTCATTCCTGCATTCACTCATTCCTGCATTCATTCATTCCTGGAGGCATTAATTCCTGCTGCTTAGTAATGGTGAACTTGGCCACTTTGCTGAGGTGTACAATAAACAACTTTCAAACTGCCAATCTGTGCGCATACATGTAGTTCTTTGAAGTCATTTGCTGGCGCGCAATCAGAGCATGGCCGGTTTACATTTTCACAATGGAGCATATAATTAGGCTAGAGCCTACTAACTTTTCGAAACCACAAAATGAAATTTTCTAGTTGAACGTTAACAATTCCCTCTAAGACACATTGCAAGGCATCTCTCAATGTATTTAGGGTTTTATTTAGTATACACTAGCAACACATTTTGAGTATATTTGAAGCAGTATTTTCTGTGCATTTAAAATGCATTACTAATGCATTGTGCACGTATTTAAAATTACATTTTCTGAGCATTTTTAATGCATTTGAATCGCATTAAATATAATTTTCAATGTTAATACAAGATTAGAGGCCTGCTGTAGGGCATGCATGGCAGCGGCCTTGGGCGGGCTTCCTCTGGCCTGCATAGAATAATCTGAATCAGGCCAATGGTAGGCCATACATAATTGGCCAATGGTAGGCCATACATGCTTGGGCAATGGTAGGCCATACATGCTTGGCCAAAGGTAGCCATATATGCTTGGCCAATAGTAGGCAATACTTCTTTGGCCAATGGTCGTTCAGCGAATGGTATTAGCTGCCATAGTAGATTGGCCAATGAATGACAGCCAAGCCACAGCCTTACACGGCCAAGGACCACTTTGGACTAAGGGCCGAACACTTTGGCCGAAGATTGGCCGGGAGGAAAAGGGCTAGCCAATGTTCTTTGGGAAAAGATTGGCCGCACATGCTCGTGCTGCCTGGGTATATATATGTGTGTGTGTGTGTATAATGACATGGCATTTATTGGGACAATAGATAGGGGTGCGACGATGAGCGGGGCCAAACCAAGCGGTTTGTTTCAGCTGGTCGGAACAGGGCAAGCACGAGAGAAGCGGGTGCGATACGGCGTGACCAAAACTGGACCATGATAGTGTCCTGACCCTGGTGCATGCCCACAGACGGAAGATTGTCCGTTGCGCACTATCTTCGCACCGGCGCATACCCCCAAACAGGAGATTGTCCGTTGCAATAACTCGGTGACTATCTTCTTTACAATCACTCCCCCGCTGAAGAGCAGCCAACCTGGCTGCCTAGGGGCACGATAGAACGAGGGGGTCGTAGTAAGGCTTCAGGCGTTGCACGTGAACGGTCTCTTTTCCACGTTGGCATTTGTCGGGTGAAGGCTGTACTGGCTCGACAAGGTAATTAACGCGTGTGTGTCATGTGGTAAGGCGAACCCATACCCGAAGGGGGATTGGCCCGAGACGAAGATTATGGAAGAAAAGTCAAAGAGAAATGAGATTTACAGTACGAGATGCGAGAAGGAGTTGGAACGGGCCAAGGAAGAACATACACGGAGTGATTACGAGGAGGAGGAGGTGATCTGACCAGCAAATGGGAGCCTGCACGATAGAATGCGAGGCGAAGAGGAGGGCAACGAAATTGGAGTGGACAGAGGCGGAATTGGAGTGGAACGAGGTCTTGGAGGAACGGTGGCAAGTTCGAGCCGTGCCCCACAACGCACCAGCGGCATCGCACCGTTTGGCAGCGGGCTGCCCGGAACCACCGATTACCAGCAGCTTCGCTCTGCTGGCCTCCTGCTGACCGGCGGCATCGCACCGCCGGCGACCCGTCGAGCCGTGCCCCACGACGCACCAGCGGCATCGCACCGTCTGGCAGCGGGCAGCTCGGGACCACTTGTTACCAGCAGCTTCGCACTGCTGGCCTCTTGCTGAGCCGCGCTGCTCAGTGAAGCCGGGGCATCGCACCACGGTCATCCGGACCACCGACGACCAGCACGGGCCGTCGCGACGTGCTGCGACTTTCGGCAACGGAGAAGCCTACCCACCGGGACACGTCATCAGAATAGCAGCGGCTTCGACGTGCTACAGGGTGGTACTTGTTTTACTTTGCTATAGACAGTCAATGTGTAATAGTGACCTTTTGAGTAGGTTTTGGATACTGTGAGTTGTGCTTGTTTTTTTTTGTGTACTGAGATATGCTTGTTAATTTTATATGATGTCATTTGTTTGAGGTTTTGTTCTGTAAATATATTGGGTGGTTATCGAATGAATCAACTTGAGCCTCATTTCTCTGCCGCGTGAGACGCGTGACAGTGAGGTACGCTCCAGGACCCGGTATGGGCCGTGATAGTTAGAGAGAAACGTACTGCATTGTCCAGTAGGTGTGTATGGTACCCACAGCCACACCAGCGATCCGGAGGAGAAAGACACGTCTGGGAGGTCCTTCTCGTGGCGATTCTTTTGCGTGAATTGATCGACGGATGTGAATGAGCGGGCAAGTTGACGGCATTCTTCGGCATAAGAGGATACTTGAGACACAGTCGAATACTCAGCGGCGTCAGCTCTGTACGCGAGAATAGTTTCAAGGGGGTGAGTCGGTTCATGGCCGTACAGAAGAAAAAACGGCGAGAAGCCGGTAGTGGACTGCGTCGCGGTATTTTAAGCGTTCGTGACAAATGGGAGGACTGAGTCCCAGTTAGTATGGTCTGAAGAAACGTACATGGGGAGCATATCACCAAGAGTGCGATTAAATCTCTCAGTGAGACCGTTGGTCTGCGGGTGATATGCCGTGCAGGTCCGATGAACAATGCGGCATTCAGTAAGGAGAGCTTCAACAACTTTGGACAGGAAAACGCGGCCTCTTTAGCTGAGTAATTTCATAGGGGCACCACGGCGAAGGATGAAGCGATGTAAAATAAAAGAAGCCACGTCCCGTGCTGTGGCAGCCGGTAATGCGGCCGTCTCGGCGTAGCAGGTGAGATGGTCAATGGCGACAATGACCCAATGGTTACCGGCAGCGGTACAAGGCAGTGGGCCGTACAAGTCAATGGCCACACGATCGAAGGGGCGCTCTGGGCAAGGCAAGGGCTGTAATGGGCCGGCCTGATGATGAGGCGGCGACTTGCGGCGCTGACAGTCAGGGCATGTGCGGACGAACTTGAAGACGAAGCTGTACATCCCGCGCCAGTAGTACCGTAGATGGAGGCGCTGGTACGTTTCCAGCAAGTAGGCATGACCGCATTGGGCGTCGTTGTAGAAGAAAGAACAAAAAGTGGAATGCAAGTGCCGAGGTATCACTAGTAGCCACTTGCGGCCTCTGGGGACGTAACTGCGGCGGTAAAGCAGGCCTTCCGGGATGGAACAGTGAGACGCCTGTCGGCGAAGTTCCCTGGACACGGGAGCAGTAGCATGGTTGGAAAGATATGCCAGGATGGAAGCTATCCAGGGGTCTTTGCGCGGCTCGTTGACCATGTCCTCGAACGAGGGGCGTTGAGGTTGCCATCCGAGTCATCGAGCGAAGCAGTATCAACGGATAGAGGAGAACGTGATAGGGCGTCGGTGTCGTGATGCTTGCGGACGGAGCGGTAGAGGATGTTAATGTCAAATTCTTGGGGGCGAAGAGCCCAGCGGCCGAACCGGCCAGAAAGGTCTTTCAACGACGCCAACCAACAAAGGGCATGATGGTCCGTAACCACATCGAAACGGCGCCCGTAAAGGTACGGGCGGAATTTGTTGATGGCCCATATGACGGCCAAGCATTCTCTTTCGTTTACCGAATAATTAGATTCTGCTTTCGTAAGAGTGCGACTGGCATATGCAGCAACGTATTCATCGATTCCCGGTTTACGCTGCGCGAGAACAGCACCCAGGCCGATACCGCTGGCGTCGGTGTGGAGTTCGGTAGGTCCTGAGGGGTCGAAGAGTCGAAGTACAGGTGGCGTTGTAAGCAGTTTGCGCAGCCGGGCAAATGCATTGTCGCAGGCTGGCGACCAAGCAGTGATGTCAGTGCCACTCCCGAGAAGGCGTGTCAATGGGGAAATAATAGAGGCAAAGTCACGAACAAAACGGCGGAAATAAGAACAGAGCTTAATAAAACTGCGCAGTCCTTCATAGTTCTCGGCTTGGAAAACTCTGCGACGGCTTGAAGTTTAGCAGGATCCGGTAGAATGCCTTCTCTGGAAACCACATGGACAAGGATGGTAAGCTTGCGGGCAGCGAAGTGGCATTTCTTTAGATTAAGTTGAAGCCGAGGCATTTCAAAACTTGTTCCAGACGTTGGAGGTGCGTGTCGAAGTCAGCAGAGAACACGACAACATCGTCTAAGTAACATAAACATATTTTCCACTTCAACTCACGCAAAATGCTGTACATCATGCGCTCAAATGTAGCTGGAGCGTTGCAGAGGCCGAACGGCATGACATTAAACTCGTATAAACCGTGAGGTGTAATAAAAGCCGTTTTGGGGCGATCGGCGGCCGCCATAGGAACCTGCCAGTAGCCAGATCGCAGGTGTAAGGATGTGAAAAACTCGGCGCCTTGCAAACAGTCGAGAGCGTCGTCTATACGTGGTAAGAGATATAAGTCTTTGCGGGTAATTTTGTTGAGGCGTCGGTAATCGAAGCAGAATCGAATGGAGCCGTCTTTCTTTTTTACCAGGACAACCGGGGATGCCCAGAGGCTGCTGAGTGGTTGAATAACATTTCGTTGCGGCATATCGGTCACTTGCGCTTCAATGACATTGCGCTCAGTAGCTCAGACGCGGTATGGTCGCTGATGTAAAGGAGCATGGGTTCCGGTGTCAATGAGGTGACGAACGTTCGAAGAACGGCCCAACGAAGTTTGCTCATAGTCGAATGATCCAAGGAACCGGTTCAAAAGCGTGATGAGGCCATCGCGCAGCGAGGAAGAGAGAGCAGGGTCGATAGAAGGTAGAAAAACACTTGATGTCGATGCACAGGTTGGAGTGAGAGAGCTGACAGCAGGCGGAGGGGTATCATCAGACATGTCCGCGATTAAAGTGGGGTCTATAACTTCGACGCACCCAAGGCACTCTCCAGCAGTCAACGTCAAGGGCGATACGGAAGTATTGCAGACGGGAAAGGTGGAAACCCATTCTTGAGGCAAAGAACAGCAGTAGGAAGTGTAAGGTTCTTGCGTCGTGAAAAAAGTTCCGAAGGCGTGAAGAAGAACGTTGAGTCGGGGACACATGCACAGGACATGGGATCCAGATCGGCTGACAAAGGAAAAATATCTGGATATGTAGCGGCGACAAGCTTAGAACGAAGAACAGGTGGCATATCGGCCAATGGCGCTGTACACAGAGGAAACAGTTCAATTTTCGCGCGGGCACAATCGATGAACGGCTTCGTGACGCGATAAAAGTCCCAGCCCAATATGATATCATGTGAGCATGACGGCAACACCAAACATTCTACAAAGTAAAGAACGTCTTGAATTACCACTCTGGCCGTGCACGCTGCCAAAGGAGCCACATTGAGCGCTGGCAGTGCGCAGACGAAGGCCAGGTACCGGAGTTGTTACATTTCGAATTTTGCGGCAGAGCTTCGCATGCATGACGGACACGGCAGCTCCTGTATCGACAATGGCATACGTGACGACTCCTTCAACATTGACTTCGATCGCATTCGTAGGAGAAACAGGAGGACTTCGGTAGTTCGACGATGCCGCAGTTCTTGCCTCCGTAACTGCGCTCATCAGTTTTCCTCGGGCGGTGCGCAGAGACGATGGTGCATCGGCGTAGCTTTGACACAAGCTGACGTCGTAGCTTTGGGATAAGCTGACGACTTCACCTATGTTTTGTGGGTTTTTGCTCAGCAACATCTGGAAAGAGCCTTCTCCGATGCTCTTCCTAATGTGTCTGATCTTCTCACTTTCGGGCATTGCGGCCTTGACGCGCCTGCACAAATCGACAATATCCTCGATGTAGCTGGTGAAGGTTTCGCCAGCCTGTTGTGCCCGTTCACCTAAACGCTGCTGTGCGAGACGTTTGCGCAGGGCTGGCCGGCCAAAGACATCCGTAAAATCTGTCCTGAAACGTCCCACGTGCTCATCTTGGCTTCGTTGTTATTAAACCACCGTTGGGCGACTCACGAAAGCAGAAACCGAAGTTTATCTCTTCATCGCGTCATCGGCATGGGTGGAATCATCGAGGGTGCCTGAACCACGTCGCGCATCCCCAGCCCCGCCGCTACAAGCACTCGACGACGTCCCTCGGCATCATGTCCCCAGCCCGTGACGAGCCGATACAGAGCCGCCAAGATCCGACGACATCTGACGAGACGACGACGTCGTGTCCCCAGCCCTGTGGTACGACTTGGTTACACGCCCTCACCATTTCGTCTTTGCTTCATCTTTGCTTGGCTTTGCTCAGCGACACTGAAAACATGAAGGAAGCAATTTGCTGTGTAGTCTCTCCCAAGCATAGTTTGAACGAAGCAATGTAGTGTGTAGTCTCTCCCATGCCTAGTTCTGGCATTGCCTAGTTCTGGCATTGCCTTCAACCCACCGTCAGGGCTAATTGTGATTCTTGCGCCGTATTCTCCCCTGGTGAGCCTGAAGAAACATTACTGCGTTGTTATTGCCCTAGCAACGCCACCATCAAGTCCTATCCTTCAGCTCATCTTCACGTACGGCATACGAACGAGGCTCTCACCTTTTGCTCACAGCACTCAAAGAGTCTTCGCGTTACCATTCATCCTAGTGTTCTTGGAGTCCCTTTTGAAGCACCGTAATGTCCGAGGGTGCACACGCGAGAAATCGCCCACTACATTAGACGTGCGTCGGCTGCGTCGGCCTCGCTGCCTCGCATGGCCTCGCCGTGCGCAAGAAGCAACTGCGGTGACCGTTTTCACGCATGCGCGCCCCCAGTCGCTACGGAGAGAAGCGCAAAGAAAAAAAGAGAGGAGTGTTTCCCCGGCACCACGGCCTCTAGGCGCGCAATAGTAGAACCGAAACTAGAAAAAGTAGCATTGACCGGTAGCGCCCCGCTAGTCGTCGGTGGAAATCTTCAATTTCGGTCGTGAGAGAGCATGTTGCGTTTGGTGGATTGATTGTAGGTTTTAATGCGCCGACACCACTAATGCGATGAGGCGCGCCGTAGGGGAGAGCTCTGGATTAATTTGGACCACCTGGGGATTTCTTTAACGGGCGCTAAAATCCCGTACACACGGGCGTTTTCGCTTTTCGCCTCCATCAGAAAAGAGGCTGCCGCAGCCGGGAATCGAACCCGCGACTTCGTGCTCAGCAGCGCAACGGCTTAGCCACTGAGCCACCGCGGTGGGTAGGTTGTGTTTGGTGCCCCTATTTTGCCTTGAAAACACTCATTTCCCCTGTTCTGAAGCTAACGTGCCGACGCAAGCACTGCCGACGAGCCGACGCCAAAGCCCAGCCGACGGCCAGCCGGCCCCGCTCGGCATAGAAGGCGGAGCTTGCGCTGCAGCTGCTAAAAGAACCCCCGAGTGGAGCCACTGGCTGGATGGCCCCAGCGCCTTTCCCTGCTTCTCCAGGTGGTCTTGCGCCGGGTCGTTAACGTCACTGCTTCCACTGTGCTTTGGAGGCGCGCAGAAAGAGCGAATGCTCCAGGCATGATTGCTGGCTCTTTTTAATTAACGATAGCTCAACCAATGTTTAACGCTTTTAAGCCCTTTTTTCGGGAGGACGTTCCTTGAGGAGTACTCTAGTGATTTCTCACGTTAAATCGCAGCCTTTCGAATTCTATTTAGAGCCCTTTTAAGAGATGTTTTGCTCCTTCTAAGCAAGTAGTTTGACTTCAGAGGCCACACACTCTATGCACTCCTGTTGAAGTTCATAAATTGTTGTTGGCATATTTAGTAGGGCCTTTCATTATGGTGGTTTAAAGTAGGAACAACAATACTGGGGGTTCCCGATCCACCGAAGGGACCTACCAAAATGGCGCCGTCATGGAATATGATGCGCACCTAATTAGAAAACAACAGTGTATATTGAGAGACGTCGATCACGGGTCGTGGTGAAGCGTTTATTACAGGGCAAGGGCGCGACCGGCTTTGGTGTGAAACCAGCTAAGATGGAGCCCGAAACGAACGCGTCCGTCGGTGAGATGATGATCGTAAGCGATGCGTGAATGAAGACGAAACAATGGGAGTGTTCCTGGCTGGTGCAGGTTATGGTGAGATTGACCAGTGCAAGACATGATATCCGATAAGACTAAGTGACTGTGCTCACAATATGCGTAAGAACACAGAACTAAGCCCCCACTTCTAGAGCTGTGCACGGGCCAAAAATTTTGGCCCGAGCCCAGCCCGGACCCGGTGCTTATCGCAGTAGGACCGGCCCGACCCGACGAAGAAGGCCGACGGGCCGGCCCGGGCCGCCTCCGAGACCTTAACCTTATGGCCCGGGCCTGGCCTGGGCCGGCCCGGCTGTGTGTATCGAACCGAAATACCGTAGATGCCCTCGCCTGCTTGGGCACGTTTGGAAGCGAAAACTACCTCAAGGTGGTACAATGCACCGTAAGGGAAATGATAACAGGCAAAACCAACATTAAACGGGCAAAACAACCCCAATTAAACAACAATCTGGGCGGGCGTCACCCTGACAACAGACCAGTTGTGACAAGCTGTTTCGATGCCTAAATCTTAATGCCTGAAGCATTGTGAAAAAACTGACGACCTCGAGAATGTTGTCCTAACGCACCACCCCCCCATCATTGTGATAACGGAAACCTGGTTGATTGCTAACATAGACGATTACAAAATTTCGCCTCCCGTGTATAAAGTATATCGAAAAGACAGAGATTCAAGGGGTGTTGGCGGAGCCATACTTTTCCAAAAGTCACTGAATGTTGCTAGACTGCCTGGCTTGCCTGGCGTCGAATGCGTGTTGCTCAAGGTATTTTTAGGGGAGCTTGATATGATCATTGGCGGTTTCTATCGCCTACCTTCTGAAGACCAAAAGTTGTTTCAAGCAATCAGCAACTTTCTATGTTCCTGCAGAGGAGATTCTTGCAATTCGTTATTAGCAGGGGACTTTAATATGCCGTCCATCGATTGGAACAAAAAATTTCCAGAGTCGCTTAGGGCGGCGGGGGAACCTTCACTTGACATCGTTCATTATGACGATCTAACTCAATGGACCTCTCCCTGTATGTAAACAACGTGACGTCACGAAGCGCACGTGCGCGACGGGTGGCGCCTGCTCGCGGCGGCGAAGTGCGGTGGCGGTTGGCAGAACGCGCCTGCTCCGACGGCCCGGCCTGGCCGCGCGACGCTCGAAAGGAACGATGTGCCGTTGGTTCGGGCCGTCACTGGCCGCCCACATTGCAGGTGGGGGCCTAGCTATCCTAGCTGTGGCCGTCGCACCTCCATGTAGCTTTCCGCATCTACAACCTCCGCAACAGTTTCGTTTACCGTACGGTCAACTGAACGGCGACGCTTTCGGATAATCTGTGCGCGACAGTTAAAGTTAGTGTCCTTGTACGCCCGCTGAATACGAAAGCGTCGGGAGACCGCAACAAAAGAATACATTCACTGAGTCTGTAACACATTTTTCGAGTTTTTTCGAGTCGCGTGAACGGCCCATCTCGCTCTGAAGGCACGATGCTACATGCGAGCACGGTAAGCATCTCTGTTTTGCCGCATCCTCAAGGCAGAATATAATTGGTCAAGGTAAAAATTTATTGCACTTACAAGCAATGAATTTCGTTCGTCTTGAACAGATCCCCCCATAAGACCAAACTTGTCGCTGTCGATCTGGCGGCAGGCGGCTATCGCGATCCCTCGTAGAAACATTTATTTCGTGTCGCCTAAGCAGGTTAGGCATTCATTGTGTTTTTAATACAGTGCTCTACCTCCTCAAAACATGACAATATTTCGCAGCAAGAAAATGTCCGTGTGCCCCCTACCCCCGGCACTATTTCACTTGACCAAATTTCTGCCGGTGCTGCATGATAGCAGATGGTTGATAAACAGCATCATTTCATGGTACGAATCAGCGCGGACTGCCAATGTAGACGGTATGACTGCGCTTTGGAGAACAGCAGAAGTCCGATTGATTGATTGATTGATTGATTATAGGGTTTTAACGTACCGACGCAACGCAGGCGATAAGGCGCGCCGTAGTGGAGGGCTCCGGATTAATTTTGACCACCCGGGGATCTTTAACGTGCGCCGAAATCTCGTACACACGGGCAGCAGAAGTTCAAGAATGGGAAATGTTGCTACGAGTAAGAGCAGACCATGTCGCTGCTTTGGCTGCCAGCCTCTTCGGCCCATTGCGCGCATCCACAATACACGCCGAATTTACCTCTTTGGGGACTCCGAAAAGTCTGATGCCGCTGATTTTTCTCGCAAGATTTGCGTAGCCGAGAGCACAGCAGCCCACCGGCATCAGAAAAGCCAACACGTAAACAAAAAGTTCACTTTTGCGCGCGTCTAATGCAGCCTCACTGCATACGCCCCACCCGCCGGTCCGAATGTTTTGCCAACCACCCTCCCGGCCACACCCAGCACGTGCGCTTTCCGTGACGTCACGGCTGCTGCGTGACGTACCCCGGGAGAGGTCCATTGGTGCTTTATCCCACTCGTCGCCAAGGTGGTTCAAGCTCTGTTCTAGATCTTTTCTTTGTTAATAGTGGCTTGCTTCGTCGTAACCCTACAATATACATATTTGAAGGCATATCTGATCATGACATCGTGTCTCTTACTGTCCCTTTAAACAATGTGAAAACAACGCGCAATGATGCCCAAGCGATCCCAATTTTTTCACGTGCTGATGATGTCAGTATTTTACACCAGTTAGGCTTTGCGTTTTCGGATTTTGTGTCCCTCTGTGAATCACCGACTTCAACGGTTGATAACATGTGGTGTTATTTTAAAAACCTTGCTCATCAGTGTATAGCTCGCTGTGTGCCCACAAATATGAAAAAGTTTAGACCCTCTAAACCCTGGAAGACGAAAAAAATAGTAAACTGGAACGTAAAACGAAGCAGATCAGGAAACAACTTAAACCCCTGGTGTTTACCCGGCACAAGCTATCTGCATTACGCCTGCAGTTAAAGGAAAAAATAAAAAAAAATGCAAAAAAATACTTTTTCAGCACAATGATGAAAAATTTTCTACTTTCGTCACCCGCAATGTTCTGGCGGCATTTATTACCCAATCAGAAGCATTCTTTCAACCTTCGAAATGACGGAGAAACTGCCACGGACAGACAATTAACTGCGATTTTGTTCAAGCAGTTCTGCTCTGTGTTCACTAACGATGATGAGGTTACGCCACGTGCTGAGCAATTTGTTTTCCTCCCACCAACTGGTAATGTCTCGATTTCAGAAAGCGGTGTGCTGTCTCACTTACTAAATCTTGATACCAAAAAATCCCCAGGAATTGATTGTATACTAAACGCCTTTCTTGCGCGATACGCCGAAGGGTGCTCAAAGTATCTGTGCATCATTTTCGAGGCGTCTTTATCCCGAGCCAAGTTGCCTCGCGACTGGAAATTTGGTAAAATTACCCCTATACCCAAAGGGGGCCACCCCTCAACCGTGTCATCATTTCGACCTATCTCCCTGTTGTGTGCATCCGCCAAAATCTTTGAGCATATCATTTGTAAGCATGTCGTGACCTTTTTAGACACACACTGTGTACTCGACAACCGTCAACACTGCTTCCGTAGAGGGTGATCTACATAACGCAACCACTGGAGGTAATCCACGATTTCGCATCAGCACTAGATCGTCAAAGTCAAGTAGACATAATATTTATTGACTTCGAAAAGGCCTTCGATCGCGTTTCCCACAGCAAACTGTTATTAAAATAAAACTCAAACCCATCCTTAAAAATGGTACCCTCATGGCTTGGATTAAATCTTACCTCAACCTTCGGTACCAGTGTGTAAATATAGGTAATACATCCTCCCACCCTCACTAGTTAATTCTGGCATTCCTCAGGGCTCGGTGCTTGGACCGTTGCTTTTTCTGATTTTGGTTAATGATGTCTTCTCAAACGTACCTGCCAAGATAAAAATTTTCCCCCATGATTACATCTGTTATCCCGAAATACACAACAATGCAGACCAAATTATCCTGAACGAAGCTCTCACGAAACTAGACAATCGGTGCTCTACTTGGCAAATGACTATAAATGTTAAAAAAACTTTCTCTATGTCTCTAACGAGAAAACGCAATCCTTTGCAGTCTTCGTACTTCATCAAAGGCAAATTTATTTCCCGTGTTAACAGTTTTAAATATTTAGGGGTCACAATTTCAGCAGATCTTAGGTGGAATTCACACGTTTTGAATATCAAAAATAAAGCTATTCGCAAGCTTGGTTACCTTCGGCGATCACTTCGAACTTGTCCCCCAGATATTAAACTACTCGCATATAAAACTTTCGTAAGACCGCTTTTAGAATATGCGTCTGTCGTGTGGGATCCGCATACCGACCAGAATATATCCATGCTCGAAAGCGTCAAAAGAAAATGAATCAGATTTGTGTACAATGCCTACGGGTGGCATATTTCCCCTGGAGTGCTTTTAAATCTAGCCGAGCTTGAAACCTTGCAACTAAGACGTTACCGCGATCGCCTGAAACACTTACATCTACTCTACCATGAAAACCTGTGTCTTGCCACCAAGGAATACTTAACACGTGTCGATAAACGCTCGACCCGAACTTTCCACACTAAAAAACTAGCCGAGATGTATTGTCGCACTAACGCTTTTCAAAATTCATTCTTTGCGCGGACTATACGCGAGTAGAATCGATTACCAGCAAGCTTGATAGACTGCCCTGCCACTGCATCCTTTATGCGCATGCTTACGGAACCTTCGGCGTGCGCACATGCTTGAATTTTCTTGCGCATGTGTGTTTGCTGGCAGGGTTCATGAACATTTATTGTTAAGCGTTTTTTTCTCTTGTTGTGATCGCTCCTTTACGCGCAGTGCAATTACGTGTTTATATTTGACCGGTGTAGTTTTTTCCGCCCATCGCAAGCGCTTTCCTACTACTGTTGGTAGCATTGTTGTATACTATTTTTTTCGTTAACTGTGCACCATCACATAATGTGATTTTGTATGGGCAACGCGCATGTCCCACGGTGTTTGTTTTTCTTGCTATTTTTTCTTTTCTTTGGTGCCGTCACGTTGTAGCCAACTTTGTTAGGGCTCAGTGTGGCCTATGTTTTTCTGTCGTGCATTGTATTATCAGCTGGTTAGTTCCGCCCACTCCTGCCTAAGTCCTTGTTTCAAGGGTGGCGATAGTGTATAAATAAAATAAATAAAAACAAGTCCTGATCCGAACTTTTACCGCGTCATCAGCATGTAGTTTCTGTGATATCATAGAAAACCTTAGCATTGCTTCATTATGCGGGGCCAGCCCGGGCCGTCAGGACAGCCCGGCACGTCCGAAGCATTTACATTTCGGTCCGAGTTAAATCCGGACCCGGGTGAAACGTATGTCGGGTGGCCCGAGCGCGGCCCGCTGGCCGGGCCGGGCAGGGCTTGGGCTTTCGGGTAAGCCCTAGCACGTGCGCAACTCTACCCACTTCACCATGGCTGTCAGCGTTATGAATAGTCGCGGGCACACCTCCTCAAAAGCTCGCCCTTGACACAGAATTATCCTAGGCTCTGTAGACCAGAATTTCGCCGAGTCAGCCAGTTTGCGGCCACCGGTGCGCAATCTAGCGGGCATTTCTTCGAGACTACGTTGCGAGCAGACGACGCCAGTCACACGCTGTTGTTTCGTGCCGTGCGTGTATATCAGACGTCCCCGCGGTATCAGAAATCGGTAAGTGTCATTTATTCGGTTTGTCAGCAGCACGAAGATTAACAGTGCTTTAAGGTGAACGTTCAAAGCGTCCGATAGCGGTCAGGTTTTCTCACAAATTCTGTTCTCAACTCGCTAAGGCGGCGTGCCACCCTACGCACGCTTTGTGCTCACGGGGGTTCCCAGTGAGGCTACGTTTCGCCGTGCCAGCAGGACACCCGACTTTTTCTCAACAATTGATTTTTGTTTTCTTAATTCTGGGCAGGTTGCCGTCATTGCCTTTACATACGATGTAAAGAATCTACTCGTCCGGGCGTGCCTACGCCGTTGTTGGCTGCAACAACAATCAGCGTAAGCACATAGTGCTCATACAAGAAAAGTGCGAAGTGCACCACGACAAAACAAGTGTCTGCATGTGCGGAGTCTATTCGCTGCACAAATTTCCTGCGTCCCTTGAGTGCCGCCGCGAATGAGTCGTCACGCTGAATCACAAAGCTTTCTTTTTTTAATTCGAAAGTTTGCCGAAACTAGCAAATTTGCGAGAGCAAGTACGGTCGTAGGCTGATTCTGGAAGCGCTGTGTATTCACCCTTATGCCCAATCCTTATCGCACATTTCTGCGCTCTGGAGGTAGTCTCTGTTAATTTTATTGACGGGAAGCCAACAAAAATCAACCCGACACATATATGCTGCAGCACGGGTACGCGAAAAAAGCGAGCCTAAAGCGAAATAGCGTCGCGGTGGCGGAGCACGCCTGGTCGTGCCGGTAATTAAATTGCTGTTGGCCGTTCCCACCCGCTGCTGAAACGCTAAAGTTCTTTCTGGAAAGCAAACCACTGTGAAATCTTGGTGTACCCAATACGTTGCTCGTGTGTTTGTAGCAGGAAATAGTGTTATGCGACGGCAAACATGTCTCCTGCAAATGCCTGCTACGCACACTCAGAAGTCAGTGGTTTGGTACCTTCAGCGAATGCCTCTGATCGCGTGGTAGGGCAAATTTTAAGCATGTTATGTGGCGGGAGGTATTGTTATAACATATTTTACTTTTATGAGCATGTAACGTCTATGACCTGCACGGGCAAATCGAATATATCATGGCGTGGTTTAAGAACCGACTCACGTTTGCGCACCGGCAGCAGGATGCCATGCTAAAAAATTTGCCTCCGCGCGATCAGAGGCATTCACTGAATGTACCAACCACTGACTTCTGAGACTGCGTAGCAGGCATCGGCAGGACACATATTTGCCGTCGCATAACAATATTTCCTGCTACAAACACAGGAGCAACGTATTGGGTACACCAAGATTTGGCGGCCGTTTGCGTGCTCAAAGAACTTTTGCGTTTCAGCGGCGGGTGGGAACCGCCAACAGCCACTTGCCCTCGCAAATTTGCTAGGTTCGAAATCTTTCCGATTCAGCGTGACGACTCATTTGCGGCGGCAATCAAGCGACGCAAGAAATTTGTACAGCGCATGCACTTCGCACGTTTCTTGTATGAACACTTTTTGCTTACGCCTATTGTTGTTGCAGTCAACAACGCCGTAGGGACACCCGGGCGATTAGATACTTTACATCGTAAGTA
Source organism: Haemaphysalis longicornis (assembly GCF_048455015.1). NCBI lineage: Eukaryota > Metazoa > Arthropoda > Arachnida > Ixodida > Ixodidae > Haemaphysalis > Haemaphysalis longicornis. Next base: position 189,324,148 of record NW_027526445.1, read on the forward strand.
AAGGCAATGAAGGCAACCTGCCCAGAATTAAGAAAACAAACAGCAATTGGTTGTAAAAAGTCGGGCGCCCTGCTGGCGCGGTGACACGTAGCCTCACAGGCAACCCCCGTGAGGACAAAGCGTGCGTAGCCTCCCAGACCTGGTCGAATGTGTCGCAACACAGGGGCAATAAAAGCACATTTTTAGAATGTGCGCAGATAGTTTATTGCACAACCAAAAAATTATACCACTAAGAAAAGCGGATAGTGCCCGCCAGGGTGTGCATTTTAATGGACACTGGGTCTTGACACATGCAATTTGTACAATACTCATGTACAACAGAATTCACCTGCTGCTCTTTATAAGCAGAGCTCTTATTTCGAGTGGAACTGCTTGTAGCAGTTTGGCGTTGTTGTTACTCACGGGAAAATGTTGCACGTTGTGCAGCAGAACTTCGTTCGCTCTGAATAACCTGGGTTGCGGCAACTCGACGAGGATCCCTGGTTCACAAGTTCTGGCATGTGGTTTGCCTTAGCTGTCCTTTTAGGCTCAGGAGGCAGGGGTACAACCTTAGCTTTTAGCAGCTTCTGTGGCGGCTCATCATCAGATTCTGCAGCAGACCTGTCTTTCGACAGCAGGTAATGAGCAAGCGACATCTTGAACTCGAGGAGTCTAAGGTTGTCCTTTTTTGGCACTCCAAGGAGGGCCGAGTCTTCTCTGTATTGCAGCCAACAGTTTACTTCTGCAATGTCAGCAATGAAGATCATAGTCCTGACTGTCCGCTTTTTCGTACGCTGACTTGTTGTGTAAAGGCTTAGCATCCGGTCAGACATGTCGACCCCACTGATGTTGCAGTTGTACTCCTCCACAACTGCGGGGCGGAGAATGCCCTTGTACACCTTTTTCGATCATCTTCGACACTGCCCAAATGGCTCCTCACCGACGTGATTTGAAGCGAAAGTGATCGCCTTAATGTCCATCCACATAACCAAGCATGTTCCCGAGGAGACATTAACCGTTTGGAAGCTCGTTCCTATACCTTGCTTGGCTAGTGCTTTCTCGTCCTGTAGCTTCACTGTTTTTCGCACAATATTTTTCATAATGGCGCCTGTTAGTCAGAGACCCAGTTTCCCCAGTTCCTCAATAAGAGGAAGTGTTGTGAAATATCGGTCAAAAAAGAGCGGTGTCCCTATAGGCAGCGTTCGTGCAAACAGCTGCACGATAATTTGCCCCAATCCAAGGTCTGGGCAATTGTCAACCTTGAGGAAGGATTTTCCCTGGTAGATATCAAAATCCAGGACGAGTCCACTGGGGATTCAAAGCACGAATTGAGCCCTGTGGGGTGCGGCTTTTCTGGCACTTACTGCTTGTGCGTAGTGACTCCCGTGAATGGGATTATTTGTTCGTCAATGCACACGAAGGAGATCTCGGCAGCTTACGGCATGCTACCTGCACCTCGTTTAAGATTGGTCTAACCTTCCACAGACTATCGCTGATTGGGTCTTCTTCAGAGAAATGAAGGTCATTGGCCACTTTCAAGTTGCCGCGCAACGTGAAAAACCGGTCCCGAATGAGGACGTCGGCAATGCTGCTACCCATGTGCCCCGTGCCCAGAAAAGACGCATCTGTGGGTACCCGCGACAGCTCATGATCAACGTCGCTTCAAGAAAAGTCTGCATTTCAGAACATGATGAATTTAAGATTTTCCCGGTCTTCTGGTGGTACGCGATAGTTGTATTTTCCTGCATTGTATGAAATGCGGCGTCTGACAGGTATTGCTCAAAATAGTCACTTGGACGCCAGTGCTGCCTTAAGTCCGGGAAGGTGTCCGGTAGAAGCCGCACATCGCTGACGGCCGAGTGAAAGGAGACGCGTGTTCTCTACGGCGCTGATTCTCCACGGCGCTGCTCCAGCGCGGGCCCCGCTTGGGTCCTGCTCTTTTCCGTCCTCCCTAAACGAATCTGCACAGATAGCTCTACATCATTTACTAAAAACAATTCCTATTACGCTAAAAAAGTGTAGCACAGCCTACCGTCCGAGAACTGTGGAAGAGGTGCGGTATCTGCGACAACAAAACAGGGGTCGTCGACCTAATCGTCTGACAATTCCAAGTCGGAGGTCTAATTACTGGCTATAGCTTCCAGGACAGGTTCAGCTTCTTTATCACAGAGTACTGGGGGAAATAAACGCTGAAGTATTACGCTCAAGAGTAAGGAACACATGAGAGTGTAAAGCGGATGGGGCATGCAAAAACATCCATTGAGACCGAGTGTGCATTATAATGTACACTGCGAGGAAACGGCTTGCGCAAACAAAAATACAGGCATTTAAAGCTACAGTTCATGTGGAAATTACTCCTGAACACTTTGCGAGTAGATTAAAACTATAATTTAAAAATATTACATGACAGGTATAGCGTAACTTGCACCTTACTTGGACGCCTTGAGTAGAACGTTGACGTCCAGAAAGACGCCATATTTCAAAGCTCAGAACGGCGCTCCCTGTGCGGTGCGCTTCCTGAATTTATGTCCACATGGCAGCACATGATAGGGGATGAGATCACGTGCGCAGTCTTTGCTGCACCAGAGGCGCAAAACTCAAAACAGAGTTTGAAGCAAATCTGCATTTTAATGCACGCGGGGTCTAAAGAGGGTACGGTGGCACGCCGTCTTACCGCGTCGAGAACGGAATTTATTGGCAAACCTGACAGCTCTCGGACGTTTTGAACGATCTCCTTAAACCACTGTTAAACTTCGCGCTGCCGACATACCGAATAACTGACCCTTACCGATTTTTGGTGCCGCTGGGACGTCTGATGTCCACACACGGCACGGAACAAAACAACAGCGTGTGACAGCGGCCTCGTCTGCTCGCAACGCAGTCCCCAAAAAATGCCCGCTCGATGGTGCCCGGGCAGTTAAAAAATTGCGACGCCCAGAGCACAGTGGAAAATCTTGTGTATAGTTAACTTTCAGCTACCCTTAACTCTCAGTTCCGTAGCTCTGACGAAGGTTTGGCAAAAAAGTGTGATGAATTGCCCCCCTTTTTCCAAAGGGACTCCTGCTTCCCGATGGGCAACAACTTAGTAAGCGAACATTCCTGGCTATGCAGCGGACATCAATTTAAGCATTTATATCAATTTCAGAACAAAAGCACTGAGCGTACTTCCCCTAAAAGGAAGAAGGCATTGTCCTATTTAACAAGCAGTTGGTTCTGCTGGCGTGTGTGTTCCATACAGGCAAGGATCTTCGCATGCACTTCAGTTGTGCACGCAGACACTGCGGGTTTAGGAATGCTAAGCGACACATCAACATACATCGTTTTAAAGACGGCAGTCTTCCGTAGGCTTCTCTAACGCGAACACTTCGATCTGTCAAACCGTTTCTTAATTCAACTGCCCAGCTAAAAGTTAGAACAATTCATGGTCGAGAAGTTTATATGGCCAAAGCATCCCTCATATACTAGATATGGTACCGCACTTCACACTTGTCATCATTGTTCAACAGCAAAAAAACATGAGGCAAATTCGAAGCGCTTCAAAATGTATATCTGGTTCTAGCACTGTGCTGTCGATTAAAAATAGACTTTTTGAATTATCAAACAAAATAAACGCCATGAGAAGTATATTGTAGGCTTAAATACTAAATAGTTCGCGCAAGAGCTTCGCGCACGTTAGTGTAGCAACAAGCACATGAGTGCCACAAGGTCTCAACAGATGGCGCGCCGGTAGTGCGAAAGCGGGAAAATTGAACTGAATTTAGCAAACCCTTATCGCGTTTATCATTGCAGTGCTGAAACAGGTGGGGAGCAATGTGCCAGCGTCCAAAGTGGGCAGGTTGCGAGGAGAGCCAGTTACCCTGCAGCGGCAGCATAACTCGTCTTTAGACGACATTTGAGTGAAGCGAGTACATACGCGACCAGTTTTGGAAGGCAATAATCACTTAACGCGATAGATATTTCAGTTTGAAGTCGGTACTTTTCTGTTATTTTGTTTCACATGAATAACAACTGAGAAGTGCCCTCCCAATGAAAAACTTTGAAGCCTGGAACACCCATATAAGCTCTCCTTGAATAGCAAAAACTCAAGTTTCACGGCAGTACCACACCTGTTTCTCCCAGAGGAGGAGGAATCACTTTATTGAGCCTTAGACTGGCTTACCGAAGCGGTGTGGCGCCGGTTTGAGGCCGGCAGCGAAGTTGGCAGCACGGGTGACCAGACGTATCTGGACCTCTGGTTCCGAGCTGCCCAGCGCTCCCTCCAACTGCTCTTCATTAACTACGGGTGGATAGGAGTCTTGAGGACAGGGCCACACGGAGTGAACAAGCTTGGCTAGGTCCCCGCAGAGTGGGCAATTTGGCGAGGGGAATTGCGAGGGGTGAATTCGGTTTAGAAGTGCTCGGCAGGCCAAAGAGTGCGTCTGCAGGAATCGCCATAAGCACTCCTGATCGTTGGTCAGCTCAGGGTTGGCAGGAGCGTATTGACGGCGAGCGAGGCGGTATTGCGCAGTGATATCATGGTAGGTGATTAAGTGATCCCTGGCTGACCTGGCGCCGTGGTAGGGAACGCAGCTTGGCTCTCCTCGATAACCCAAAGAAACTTCAGACAATTCTGCACCTTCATTTCAGCCTATACGCGGACGATATTACGCTGTGGGTCACTGGTGGTAGCGATGCACTCATGAATTCTTAACTCCAGGGAGCATGCCCCTTTGAGATACTTGCAGTGAAGGTTTTTCTTTAAAGAGACCCTGCAGCACTAAAGATGAACACTTTCACTTTAATTTTATGCCTGGGGGCACAACGAACGCTTTGGTCATCGCCTGCACAGACCGACACTGCGTTATGTTTCTTGTCATACCTTATACATCTTCCAGTTTCTCCTTTCATTTGTTGCGCTTTTATTAATAAGCTTATGGAATTTATTAATTGCTGCTGTTCAAAGGAAGCCGGCACATGGTTGAGACTCAGCTCGAGTTACGTCACTCAACGGTCCAAGAAATTTTTCAACCTAATTTTTAATTTATCTGTTGTGCTCGCAGCATTAAAGTTTGGTGACAGCAGGTAATTTCTACCCACTGCTCCGTGTACTGGAGTGCTAGATGCGGTTCCAACTGCATTACGAAAACGTTTCAACTTATGGAAACATCGAAAAAAAATTGCAAGGTTCCTTGAAGGCTAACATGTTATCTAGCCGCTTCAAAAAAATATAGCTGTACGTGTAAAAAAAGTCCCAAAAGGTTTTGTCAACCTCTTTTTTAAGCGGAAACAGAGCAACTGATAGGTCTTCCCAACTAACGAAATGCGAAAAAGAGGGAATGTGAATCCACAAAATTTTGTGCTGGCGTTCGCTGACCGAAAAAGAAGTGCTATAGTATTAGTAGATTGGGCAATGTGGAATCACTTTTAGCGTTGCATAGATTGTGGTTCCCCGAAATGTTTTAACAACGTGGATTTGAAATCTTGCAGGTAATCATTGCGAACGATTATTTCTCGGAAAGCATTTCACACAAAAAACGCAATGACTGATAAATAAGCACTCCCAGAATTTTCACAACGCAATACGCAGATTGATTATCCAATTACGCATTTTAATTCATAGCTAAGCGATGAGAGAGATGAGTTTCAACATTTGGGTTGGCCGCTATGCTCATGCATTCAGGTCATGGCTGGGGTGATTAGATGTTGTTCATTCAACTGTCTTTTATTTCTTTGACGGTTGTCGGCATTGGTTAGGGGATATACCAGCACTGATATTGCGAAAGTATGTTTCTGAACAAACTATGGAGAATAGGGTGCCTGACTTTCCGCTTGCTTTCGCTTTACCTCCGCTTTATTGCAATAAAATCAGCTTATATCAATTAAAATTCTCATAAATCATGAATTGCTAGCTTTGTGACTGACACCCCGTCACTACAGTAAAAGTTCTGTGGGCAAAAGAGGAGAATAAATATAGATCTTTTAATCTTCCAGGAACTTCCACAAGTGTAAGACAAATGAACAGCAATGACAATGGGCGTATTCTGCAAATGCATTAAGGTCAGAATTCAAGTCAAATGAATCACAGTAAGGTATGAAGTCCCGGTTACAGTCGAAGGAATTTGGAAGGTTACTGACTTCAGAAGGACGCCTATAAGGTCACTTCGGTGCTATTCCCCCTGACAAAGAATCTTTGCGGAGTGCACACGTTTCTTTGAAAGGTCATTTTAGGAAACAAATATTTATCACGGAAAACCCGTTGGACTCTATTTTAATCTGCTTCCTTTCTTCGGTTAATACCCTTCGCTGAAATGAACTTGATAAGAGTAACTTCCGAAGGATTTCGTCCGGGCAAATAATGGCAATGGATCTTTCCCAAACAACATTGAAGACGGCTGCTAACTTAAAAATGTCGTTTGCGAGCGAGCAAAAGAATACATTAACACTTCCGTCCGCTTTCGTACTTTGAAGGCGAAGACCTGGCGATGCTTATTAAACTTTTCTTTGCTGAAAAATGAGATTTCTATCGCTTTCTCTCCTCTCGTATCTGTCTTTTGGCGATAATTACTTCAATCACCTTTCCTTTCCGCTACACCGTTTATGCATCTGTAGAAGTGTTAGTAATAATTGTTCATTTAGCCGGGAAGGAAAGGGAGTGAGGGTGGAAGGGGTCAGCCTCATACGTCCAGGAGGCCTGAGCCCGTGCCATTTCCAGGGCCCAGTCTAAGAGCTTGTTGTTGCTTAAGAGCCCAGCTGAACAGCGCAAACCCATACTACCACGGTTCTTACCAAACTCCCACACGTGCAACGTCTTTCCCACTACTCCTTTCTGTCTGTCTTCATTTTCATTTCGTCGTCTTACTGCTAGAATTAAGCCAGCAAGCAGACTTTCACACGACACAGCTTCTATAAAATCGGGGTCGGGTGTGGCTGTTGGGCACTTGTTCTACATACGTGCATCACGTCCTAGTGTCACGCGGCTCACACTATTCTTTAACGTTTACGCTTCAAATTCAAAGTTTTGTGAATTTAGTGAAGAGGGCTCATATAGCCCCTCAAAGCTCCCAAATTCTCGACAGTATATCAAGATATATGTGCCACGATGAAAGGCAAAACAACAACTGAGTGGTAACTGTCGGCAGAGGCATGGTTTGATGGCCCCACGAAACGCTTTTCTCTGTGCGCAATAGACCCGGCCAGTTCCGATTAAATGTCGAGCTGGCGTCAAATGTGGAAACTCTGTTATATTGTGTTCGATTCGGCGCTGCCTACACACGTTTTTTTTTTGTTCAGAATCAAGTGCTCGAACTCACCATAATGTGCATGTGGAGAGCCTGAGGGAGATGTTTTCCGCGTGTTATTACTCCCGTTGTACCCCCGGCAAAGAAATGAACTGTACTAAAAATTGCCAGTGGCTAGCCATCGCATAATGTGTCTAGAAATTCTACAATGTCCATGCTTTGACGCTGGTCATCAAAGTAAGGTTGTCCATGCCCTAAATACATTATTTTACTCAACAGGTGTCACCTCGAAGTATTAACCGACGGTGTAAGCATTTCACACCAAATCCATGAATACGAACCCAGGAGGACATTTTGTGGACATTAACTGGACCTAACCAACATTTTTGTCGTGAAGTTGTTATTTTTTCAACCGGGTTTTTTACCCTCCATTAAGTAGTATGGAGTAGTCTGGGATACATTGGCTTCCTAACTAGGCACTGAATAAACTAATTCATCTTCTTACAGACTATTATTCTATGGTGGAGACTTTCGGGGATAACACAGTTCTTATAGCACTAAGCTGGTACTGTGCTCACCACAATTTTAATCCGATCGGGCGACTTGCGTCCTTGACTTATTTTCTCTTTACTGCGGTTAAAATTTCCTTGACAGCAGAACTGCGACAACGCGGTTTTTCGCGGGAAGGGGCCGTAAAGGCTTTTGCCCTAAAATTAGCAGTTTTGCATTCATTAAAATTATCAGGATTACTTTTCTATACGACAAAAAATACAGAGGTTTTGGCGTACACTTAATGTAGGCTCGAATAAAGCAGATTAGTCATGGTCATTGGTGTGAAAGAAGTAGCGCTGTTTCTCTCGTGCCCCATAAGCATCATCAGGATTAAAGGAATCATCAGGAGGTGTCTCGGCGGCTCGTCCTTTTCTCTACATATTTTTGGTGCCGAAACCCCGGACAAGGGACCTCGGGAGGTGAGCCACACTCAGCGGATTTTGCTGCTCTTCGACCGCCTTCTCACCTCTCGGGAGCCAGAATGAAGCCGCAGATAAAAGACGCCGTTTCGAGGAACATCGGAGCAGCCTAAGGAGAAGAAGATGGAGCAAGCCGAGCCTTAGGAGATATCTGCACGATGCATGACATGATGATCCTATGCAGGGCCGATACTGACGCGGAGACGATGCCGACTAGTGCCCTCTGAGCCCGGTCGCCAGCCTTTTGTAATTTGCAAAGCTGGACCGGATTATGGAGGCCCTACTTGAAAGGCGGCGCATCGTCCGTCAAGGTATCACGTCCATCATCGCCAAGATTGAAGACCTCCTCCCAATCGAAAGACCATCAATAAGTGAGTTGAAGAAACTCTTAATTTGATTGAATATCGTGACAAACCGAAAGTGATTAACCGAGAAGTTCAAGACACCGTGGACATCGAAGAATTAGAGGCCGAGGTTGAAGAGGCGCTTAAGTTTGATGAAGTAGTTTGTATGGCAAAGGCAAAGGCTGAATTTAAAGTGGACCAAGCGCAGAGAGCCCGAGAAAACCTAATTGCGTCTTACAGAGGACGAATATACGCAGAGCTGCAGGAGAACCGAAATCCCATGAAAGAATACTGGAAGAGTACCGATACTTTATACGCGAACCAACGTAATGCAGCAGTGGGTGACAAAAGCCACCTTACGACAAAACCGAATGTGAATTCGTGCGGTGTAACGCTGCTGGAAACCAGCCATCTCGTGTCTAACACCGAAGAGACTGAGTACAAGCAGGTTACCACTCAAAATAAAGTTTCAGATCAAGGGGCAATGATTCATAGCACGGTTTTACTAGCGCAAGCAAAGGCCATCAGCAACGACTCGACCACAAACAACCTGACATCACAATTAACAATGTAGGAACCGTGTATTCTCAGTGCACCTCAAGCGAATAACGAAGGAAATTGCAAGAGTACACAGCCCAAGATGCTTTCGAATGATGTGCTGGTCGAAGACGGAAACAAATGTTTGTTATGGCGCGACCTTTGTCCTTTCGAGTTAATACGTATGGTTCCGAAGAAAAAGGTGGGCATGACTAGCAAAGCAAAAACTGTCAAAAGGAAACGTGCGAAGATGGAGGAGCAGGAAGCTGCTTTAAATCTCAACTCAACCCCACGGCGGAAGTATTGGCGCCGCAAGCTAAAGGTTGCGGATGGGAAGAATACCCGTGGGCACCGGCAGTTTTCAGCGAAAAAGCATAGAGTGCGCCGCATGTCAAGGCACAGGGCTGAATTAGCCCCCAGGACTTCAACTCGCATGATCTCCTGGACAGGGAAGCATTCTTCGAATATTTCCAACATGTACCCGGGTGCCACTAGGAAAAATAGTATGAGGCGGAAAAAGCAAGTAATACTTGCTGCCAAGAAGGACAAACGTTCAGCTAGTCTCCTCACAAGACTGCCTCTAGTGGCCGCAGGTGCTCGGTTCATGGGTCCACCAACGCCAAGGTGGAGATGGAAGGCGCGAAGTGTCGAACTCTCTTGGCTTACACGGACTAAAAAGAAACTCTTTGGGACTAAGCAGTTTTTGCACACGGACTATGCTCTTTCATTGTTGCGCGGGGGAGGATGCTGTGAAAGAAGTAGCGCTGTTTCTCTCGTGCCCCATAAGCATAATCAGGATTAAAGGAATCATCAGGAGGTTTCTCAGCGGCTCGTCCCTTTCTCTACAGCCATATTGAAGAAGGGACTAAGCTTACAGAAAATAAGAGAAAGGTACGGGAGCCTAGAACGCAATTTGAGAAGAACTTCGTGCTCAGTGCACGAAAAGATGCGGTCAGTGTAAGCAGTAAGAGCGATTTGTATATCATCGGCACCTTTAAGTGCAAAAGATCCAGCAAAAGCCTGAGTGAAATATTTTAAAACACAGAGAGATACCCGTAAATACGGTACCGCGACCCTCTGAGCTGTTTTTAGCCAAGTTAGGGCACGAAATCGGACTGGAGAAGTTTAGGAAATTCATCACCACGAGCAAGATTACTCACATTCATGTCTAGGATATATTAAGCCCCACAAAAGCAAAAGAGAGAATAACATCGTGGAAGATTGAAATATAACATTTTTTTTACCTACTAATGCATTCTGTAAGAAATGAAGGGGGCAAATGTAGAAAATAGAACGAATAACCTGAATGAACTATGATGGGCGCTCTCCGATGCTATAAAACAGCTTTCACCTAAGAAGGTAAGGTGTAACAGGAAATTCCCACTATCATTCGAGACAAGTTGAAGTAAATATTCGGAGAAATTGCAAGAACCCTAAAGAATTTCTACGCATTCATGCCTTTGACCTAATATTCCATCTTCATGCCCTCAAAAACAGTGGCTTTACACAACTACCCCCTGGTGCCTTATCCGAATATCAGGTGCCATTCGATGTATTCGGCGCCAAAAGACGACAAAAGGAATTCGAAGAAATAGGCAAGAACATTGTAGATCACTAAAGAAACCGTCCAGAAGTTTAACCAATGATCCGGTGACGGCTTAATGCTTTCGGCTTAAGTTCCTCGCGGAATTTTTATTGACCACCGATTTTGAAGAAGCCGTTGTTGTATTAAGAAGGTATTTTTGGTTAATAGGCTACTGCTACAATTACACCATGGTGAAAGTGGGCGCATTTAGGCTTGTTTTCGAAGTTCCACACTAACGTGAAAAATATAGGGAAGATTTAAATGTTAAAACTATGAGTGTCTTCGCGTTGTCGGAAGGGACAAAATCAACTTGACAACTCAGCTTTACAAAAAACAAAACTGATTTTTTAACAAATACTGAACTGGATCCTGAAAACTTCATTGCGAAATTACACAAGATGACACGCTTTCCTTCCGTAGTTTTCGCTGTAGTGATTTCAGTAGTTATTGCCATAGTTTTGGTAGCACTCAAGAAGCGTGCAACTGCAGCACCCTTACGCTTGGTCATCGTTGGTACCTTTGCAGCCATTGCAATGTCGACTAGATAGGCCGCGCCTTTTCCGTCCTGCGTGAAATTGACCAGGTTGTGACTTGCTGTGCTATACCAGTTGTATTTCTAAAAACGTGACAGTTTCCGTGTACTACCGTGAATACACGTTGCGAGATACACGGAGGCGAAAAGCGCACGTCCAGTGCTTAGATGCGCTTGATTCAGAGCATCTAAGCACTGGACGTTCAGCGCTTGACCTATCCTAGAAACTTTCTACGAGTGTTTTTAAATTAGAAACTTACTCCAGTGTCTTTTTTTTTCGGAAACCCGAACGATGCTTATTACGTCGTCCTGTGTGCATCGTTCGGTGCCCACGTTTGTCGTGAGATTTACAGCAGAAGAGCGCACACACTCTCGCTTCGGCCACGGAATGTTTCGGCGGCCCGTTGAAATGCCGACGCGATGCCGCGGCCGGGTTGGACTGGGCGAGCGCGAACAGAACGTGCGCCGGCCGTGCCGATGACCATGTACTACGTTCGTTTGCCGCCAGATGGCGGAAACTTGACGTTCGCCAAGTTCTTGTGACGTTATCAGGCTGCCCCAGGAAGCTCAGTTTCTCCTCCTATTTTATTCTTGCTTCGTGGCTAAGGCTCACGTATTTAGTTCAAAGTGTTACATAAGAAACTCCTCGAGTCACCACTAGCCTTCGCAAGCATAGCAAGTCTGAAAAACTTTACAAGTACGCTCAACCCCTTTCCCTATAGAAGATCATGAAAGCTCTTCAGGATGGCGACGATTTCCTACGAGTGCTTCCCTCTTCCGGCCATGCGCGGCTTGCAATTTTGTCATGGTGAAGCCCTGTAGCATACCAATTTTTAACGACTCCCCGTGGGATGACTTCCTCGTTGTCAACACGAAGGCAGCGAGTCCAAGAATGTTTAGAGAAAGTCAACCCCAGCAAAAAGAAAGGGCGTTGAAACGAAGCGCAAATCACCGAGTGTAACGCCCATAGTTCCGTTTCTACCAACACCATTTGCCACCAAACATTCAATCTTGTAAGCCTGGGGGATACCAAGCCCATTCTGTACCACCTACAACTTCAAGCAATATTGCTCGCTCTCAAACAACTTATTCCTTCCAGACACATCTTACCACAAGCCGCATACAACTATTCCGATCAATAGCCAGAAGAAACCCGGGCAACGCGCCTTGCACCTTGTAAAAATGTGATCTGTGCGCTCGTAAAGATGTCTGAAAAGAAGCTATTTAAAACCAAAGGAATTGAAATTATGGTAGCCTGGATGCCAGGACACTGAGCAAACTTCGCGCAATAAGACGGCGCACACTCAGAGCGCTGCTATTTGTAACTGCTTCCATCTAATTACACTTCACCACAACTCCCTAGAAACCTGTCCCACTTACAATAAATTCCCTAAGGGTGTACTGTACAGCCACATCCTTACCAGCGACCAGGATTTTCCCGCAGGACAATCGCGCGTCCTCCAGGTTCTTATCCACGAGTCTCGAACTCAGGCTGCGCTCAGAGAATATATAACTCACAAAGGGCGAACTTACAGTCTACAAAAGGACCGACCCGCCATTCACGTCGCCAGAATACAGCTACCCCCTCCCCTCAATCCTACGCAGTTTTCCACGCGCTTGGCAGGCACTTTTGGAGCCACAATAAACATTTGACCCCTTCTTTGGACGGGCACCAGGCAAGTCGAGTGGAACTGTACGGGATGAGCAGCAGTACGTTTCTCTAATCCTGGTTGTACTGCCGCGCAACTATAGGCAGGCAAGGTTTTGCTTCGTTGCGGGACCTCACCCTCGCTAGTGGCGCCAATTTGCGAATGTAAGTTCAGCCTTGCTTCCCCTCACCGAAGCCGAACCCATCAAATCCGAGTAGCCATCCTTGTGTTAATAAAGTTTCTTCGTCTATTCTATTCCGTTCTTTTCACTTTTTTCGACTGACTCCCTCTTAGTCCTTCCCTCCCCTTACATCGTCCTCCTTCTATTACACATGTCCTTCATCCCCCTCTTTAACACCATCTCTACATCATATTGTCCATTTACGACTGCGCCACTACTACGCCTTCACTACGCCACCGCCATCGACCTGTCCCCCGCCACCCCCTTGCTTTCGCCGTCGCATCCCGCCTCCTATTCATTCCACATCTCTATCCTGCTTTTCCTCTTTCCCCTTTTCTCAACAGTCTGCTTCCCTTCCCCATCTGTCTTTTTTATTTCAATCATCGATTCCTCTTCCAGTCCCTTCCGCTCCTGATTCTTTCTCGTGCTCAACCTCCTCACCCTTCTCTCCTATCTTTCCTCCTCCTCCAGCTCCTCCTTCTCTTCATTTCTATTTGAGTTCTGGACTCACCATACCCTCCCCACTTCACCATTTTTTCCATTCACTTAGCCCTCCCCTCATCTCACCTTTTTTCCGCTACACTTTCTCATCTCTCTCCCTTTTCTTTTTCGTTCCCTCACTCTGGCTCTTACACAACTCTTCCCTCGTTTGTTCCCGTAAAATCGCATCACCATCGCCATTTCTTTCTCCCCTTTCCTTACACTTACACTCCTACACTCCAAATCCACTCTTCCCCCTAACTTCACCATCCCATTCCGAGTCCTTCCACCTTGGTACCCCACAGGCCGCACTCGTTTGCTCATCTTCTTCCCTTTCTCCCCTGTTTCTACTTTCTTCGTTCTTAACAAATCGTTACTCCACCTTCTATTCAACCTCAACGTTCCTGTTCATCGTACCAAGCTCGCACGAATTCCCATTTGCTCGGCAGTTAAGGCTCACAGCCGGTTTCCCCGCTGATTCTAGCGATAGACCGACAGACATACAGAAAAGCGTTTAGCCGGAACAATATTATCGTCTTAATAGCGGCGACGCTGATCATTGCAATTTTCGTAACGTGCTATAGCCATCGGCCCCATTGAGTACCGTTACCTTGAGTGTTTCAGATGGAGGTTTTTGCGTCTTTAATTTTTTTATATAGTCGCTGCTCAGTGGATTTTTTTGTAAGTACCGCTTCCACATTTTAAAAATACTTAAAAAGCTGCAGTAAGTACGTTGCTAAGTGCAGTTTATTTTTTGTTACATTGAGCAGCCATTCCTGCAACACAAAGTAAAGAATAAAATCTCCGTTGGACGTCACACACCAGTGAAATGTGGTCTTTGTCTTTTGCAAAAGGTTTTAACCTGAAAATAAAGTCATTGAAGAAGAGTAAAAGGGGACCTGAAACATCCGTATTTAGTTCGAACTTTTCAAACTGAGACTCATGTGCTGATGTTCGTTTTAGCCTACCTCTTAAAAAGGGTACGATGAAATTTTTTTAATTACAATAAAGTAGACGCGATTTGTAATGTCAGTGCGTTTTTTTTGACCTCCCGCAAGAAAACTAAATTCTGGGCTCTTCAGTGTATATAAACAGGTGTATCCAGAGCCTGTCATAGAAGCCGCAAACTTTTAGGCTTACCACTGTACCTAGAGTTCCACCACGAACTTCTGATCCGTCAATTCAACGATGGCCATCGTACATGCCATGTAAGTACCTCAGTGTTGAGTAAATTTTTGTCAGTAGTAAAACTCATTTAGAGTGAAACAAGGGCCATACTTAACACAATCAGCTGCACTGACTTAACGAAAGCGACAGCTGCTCGCCCGCTCACGGTGCCCTTGCCAAACTTTCTCGATACGTTCACGTAATCCAAACCTGTGCGATATTGCGTTACAAGATAGGCACAAGCCCACTATTTCGCAAGGTTGTGAATACGATTTCAGGCCAAAATTTGTCGTGTGCATCCTAATATTGCTCCGATTCGCTTTGCAGCACCCCCTTAATCGGAATTAAACTTATCTGCTTGAAGAAATCGTCAATATACTGGGATACGGATATCAGGACGTTTTTACCGCATCAACTAAAATTTATCCTGAAATCTACATTTCAACATAGATTTGAGAGGGTAGTTTTGCACACAGATCCGTTACGCAGATTGGGGTGTCAGCGTCCCATACTTCTTTTCAAACATTTTACGCCTAAGCGTAAGAGCTCAGAGCCGGCTGGTCTATTTTTAAGTGCGAATGCACTTCTTAAGCGAGCCTGAAGCGTCCGCCGCCGTCCGCATAGATACAGCTGCGGGTGCGCGCGCTCCTCGTCTTCCTTGGCAACGGGGGGAGATGGGCGCGCGCTGCCTGGCCGCTGACATGGCACATACCCACGTGGGGGATTGGCCAGGAATCTCCTCGTCTTCCTTGGCAACGGGGGGAGATGGGCGCGCGCTGCCTGGCCGCTGACATGGCACATACCCACGTGGGGGATTGGCCAAGAATCGGGCGTGAGAAGGGCTAATGCACCCGCTTAAAGGAGTACTGACACGAAATTTCAAAGCTGAGATCCGCTCTAGCAATCAAGTACAACGACAACACAAATAGGTGTCTGTGAATAAATGCATCTTTCTTTCTTTGTAGTTGTGTGTGTGTGTGTGATCTCTCTTTCGCGAACATTACCGAACCGCGCAAATTCGACTCGTGCATTCGCACTTTCACATTCTTCCCCTCGGGGAAATGCGGGGAATTTTTTCGTAGTAAGAGTTACCGGAGAAGTCTTCAGAGCAGGAGCTGCTGTTATGCAGAGGACGAGCTGGACGTCACCGGCTGAGCGGCACCGCGGTAGGGAGCACGCAGTGCACCAAAGATGGCGTCGCGTGGCGTAGCGAGTCCACGTGTTTTTCATTAGCCCTCAAGTATATTAGTCATCGTGTATAGATTCATTGAGTAAAGGGGAATACGAAAGTTGGCTGTCTAAAAATCAAACCAAGGTGTCCCAAAAGAATCATATTATAAGCGTCCAAGAAGCGGCAGGAAATGGTCGTCAGGCCAGTTTTTATAACAAGAAAGGGTGACCGTGTAGCACGAGGCGACATGAAGATCCGTTACGTCAGATGAGTCTTGCTTTGGGGCGCTGTAGTGCTGATCGCAAGGACGCGGTTTCTATCCCGGCTGCGGTGGCTGCCTTTGTGATGGAGCCGAAAAGCAAAAAACGCCTGTGTGTCGAGATTTTGGCTCACGTTAAAGGTACCCAGTAGGTCAAATTTAATCCCGAGCCGTACACTACGACGTATGGGCGCGTTAGACCCCAACAATTTGGATTTGAACGTCGTTTTGACCAACTAAAGTAATGTTCCGTGTGTCAACCGTGCCAAACCGCAGGGGGCTGACGCAGCGCTATTTTCTGGCAGAGCCGATCGCCCTGCGCGGGCGTGCTCCATTCCTGAGTGGCCCTGCCTCATCGTCATCGTCATTCGTATCACAAGCATTATTGTCACCGCATAAACACTGAAGAATACGAGGGCGTGTCTTTGGCGTGGCTGCTTCCAGGAACTATGCACAAACTTACCCAAATACATACTCTTTTCCATTTGTTCTACTAGCCTGAACAGTGGTTGTTGGACGGTTACGATATATCTGACCCGCAATTCCTAAAATCGCGGCGCTCTATTATGACCTGGGAAAGCGCAGCCCAATGTAGGCGTGCGGCTATTTCGGCAACAAACCACTAGATTACATGTTTTGTGCAATCGCCATATTAATGTAACCTTGCCTCAAGTGAATTCTACATGTTTGAACCGTCTACGGCGGTTAAACCCGCATAGCGGCAAGAAACTTCCACTCGATGAAGAGGTACTCCGCTTGCAGCGCGCGCTGTTTTCGAGAACACTCCCGAACAAACCCTTGTCTGTGTAAATTTACAATGTTCAAATATTTACGAACTTGCATTGAGTTTAGGGTAATTTATTTGCACATAAATTTCAGCTTTGTGGCGCCTGCCCAGAATAAATAACGTTTAATACCTGATTGATTTGATTGATTGATTGATTGATTGATTGATTGATTGTAGGGTTTAACGCGCCAACGCAACGCAGGCGGTGAGGCGTGTCGTAGTGGAGGGCTCCGGATTGATTTTTACGACCTGGGGATCTTTAACGTGCGCCAAAATCTCGTACACACGGGCGTTTTTGCTTTTCGCCTCCATCAGAAAAGCGGCCGCCGCGGCCGGGAATCGATCCCGCGATTTCGTGCTCAGCAGCACAATGCCTTAGCCACTGAGCTACCGCGGCAGTTTTTTTTTAATATATACTTTTCTTATCTCACAATTCCTCGTATTTCCGCCACTTTTACTTTCAACTTCAAGCTGTTCGTTACAAAATCCGTTTCTTTCTTTTAAGGCATAGATTAGGTCCCCGCCGAATGCTGATCTTAGCACTGTTTCTTAACTCCATATTCTTAATGTTTCCCCAGCTATCACCATATCGCACACAAGCACACTTACAATCAGCCTTCCTTTCAAAAAGCTCGGCTATTTCACATCTGTAAGTTTCTCAAACTTATTTTTAGGATTTCAGGGTCATTCTTATTGGTTCTCTTCATTTTCTACCTCGTCAAAGTGAATAACCTTAAACAACTTGGGAAGAACAATAACTGCAGCAAAACGTTTTCCCGACCGTATTTTTCTCCTTTTTGTTCATTATGCTTTGTGGAAGCGTTTAATATGAAAGACCACCTAACCCAAACCATCAGTGTATCACTCATCAAGTAGCCGTTCATTAAGTGCGTGCTTCTCGTCAGTCAGTAGTGCCAGTTTGTTATTAGATAAAACGTCTCGCATCATGCCCCTCACTGGCTGCACAATTCATTGTTTTTCGTTGTTTGAATTTTCTCTTAT
Organism: Haemaphysalis longicornis; assembly: GCF_048455015.1. Classification (NCBI taxonomy): domain Eukaryota; kingdom Metazoa; phylum Arthropoda; class Arachnida; order Ixodida; family Ixodidae; genus Haemaphysalis; species Haemaphysalis longicornis. Next base: position 189,342,009 of record NW_027526445.1, read on the forward strand.
CAAACGACCATAATTGCCCTAGCCTGGATTCCGTGGACGCACCTCTTGTTATAAACAAGTAACGATGCAATGTTTACCTCTGTTTACTTTCGCTACGAACCAGAGGCTGGAGGAAGTTGGCGTTTGAAATTTTTAGTTTGTACCCCAAAATATTGGCGTATTCATGGTAGGTTGTGGCCGTTACTGCACCAGGGTGGCCAATCGTGCTCTGGTGAGGGAGTGCGTTACGGGCAATGCTCGCCGGGGTCAGGCCACACCCCAAGCCCCAACAGGTGGGAGTAAGGGTTAATGGAGAATACCTCAGTAACCTCGGATTTGTTGATGACGTTGCCTTGCTAAGTAACTCGGTGGACGAATCGTAAAGCACGCTTTCCGCACTAGATGAACGGAGTAGCACCGTGGGCCTGAAAATTATTATGCAGAAAAGTAAAGTAATGATCAACAACCTTGGGGCAGCACAACAGTTTGGGATAGGGGGCGAAGTAGTGGAAGTGGTAAAAGAAATATCTACTTAGGCCAAGTTGTGACCCCGGATCCCAACCATGAGGCAGAGATAATTAGAAGGATCAGAATGGGGTGGGGTGCATATGGCAGACATTCTCAGATAATGAATAGCAGCCTACCATTGTCCCTGAAGAAGAAAGTTTATGACAGCTGAATCTTACCGGTACTCACCTACGGGGCAGAAACGTGGAGGCTCACTAAGAGGGTTCAACTTAAATATAGAACGACTCCCAGGGCAATGGAGCGGAAAATGATAGGTGTATCATTAAGGGACAGGAAGAGAGCGAGTGGGTCAGGGAACAAACGCGTGTTAAGGACATACTGGTGGAAATTAAGAAGAAGAAATCGACGTGGGCAGGACATGTAATGCGCAGGGAAGATAACCGCTTGTCATTAAGGGTAACAGAGTGAATCCCGAGAGAAGGCAAGCGTAGCAGGGGGCGGCAGAAAGTTAGATGGGCAGATGAGATCAAGAAGTTTGCGGGGACAAATTGGTCACAGTTGGCACAGGACCGGGGTAATTGGAGAATAATGGGAGAGGCCTTTGTCCTGCAGTTGGCGTAGATAGGCTGGTGATGATGATGATGATGATGACCTCAAAATAGAGTTTAATTTCGCTTAGGCAACTGCATAAAACTAATAAGCGAAATTGTCGATTCAGAGAGAGAGAGAGAGAGAGAGAGAGAAGAAAACCTTTAATGAAGAACAGTGAGGTTAGCTGAGCCATGGCACTGTCCTGCTACGCTAGATGATAGAAGAAGAAGAGAAAGAAAGCAAAAAAGAAAAGGAAAAAAGAAAACAAAAAAACAAAAAAGAACAGTAAAAATGAAAAGGTCATTTGATGCGACCAAAATTTGCAGTCACAAAACTCTGTCCACTTCTGGGCTCCAAAGAAACACCAAGAGAGAATTTATTGCACCTGCAGCATGACTGAGACCCAACCAAGGTCCAAAAACAGCCCTCAGTTCACGTCCCGCACCATTTTATGCAACTAACGAGAATAAATACTGGTCTGGCTAACTGTTATATTTAAAGCTTTTTCTACTAATGCAGGGTAAAGAGGCACGTCAGCAACGCCTCTTCCAGATGTAATTTCGGTTCCTTGCATAGAACTCAATAATGTCAACTCGTTATCCTCTAAACATGCTCGAAACTTGCTTTTCAGGATTCTGTGCTTTATCTTGGCCAGTTTCACCAATTCAGATGCTTTTAGCTTTCGAGATACGCCGGAGAGTGAACACAAGTGTGGCGGAGAAGTGAGTAACAATTTTTTCTGGTTTAACGGCCCTAGTGGACAGAATTGAAAGGGGTGTTGGTTTTGCCATATATACTTTTAGGCTACAGTAATATCTGTTTAATACAGAGGAAAACTCAAAAATGGGCTCGTCTTTTACCTTTCCTGTCGAAGTTTTCGTGCGCACATGAATGAGCAGCGACTCGCCCAACTGGCCAATGTGCCACCACAAGAATGTATCGTTAAAAGAATTTATTTATTTTTATTTATTTACAGTATACTGAGGTCATGGAGGACCATGCAGGTGGGAACATGGTGATTCAGATATACATTTTATGTGGCACGGCAGAAGCCACATGGCGCACAAGCACCCTAAGTAACAAATAGAGAAGGAATAGACATATCGGCATAACTAGAAACATTGAAAAACGGTTTAACGCAGCCAATGAACAAAATAACACACCTTACTGAAGGGTTCAATACACATCACATCAAGAAGACACCATAGAGGTCTCCGAAAACAATGCCAGGTGTGCAGAATACTTTGCTGCTAACAACAGATAACAGGGCATCAATAAAACATCAGCATTTAAAAACAGACAAAATACAAAGGAAATGTGACAAGGTCGTTTATCTGGTTGACTGCGTTTCTATATCAGTAAGCAGTACACTCTCAAAAACACTTACAGATTCCGATGAAACAATTTTTTCAGACAACGAATTCCAATCAGCAATAGTTCTACGAAAAATTGAATATTTAAAAAGGTTCGTGCGAGTTTGATAAGGAAGGATGTTATGCGCATGCCGATTTCTGGATGTGCGACTCAAGAAAGGCTGAATATATGAGCGCGCCTTTACGTTCAGTTTGTTGCGATAAAGCAAAAACAAAACGTTTACCGGCTTTTAATGTATAGATCGTTATGGGGTCTTGAATTTTTATTGTATTCGGTATCACGCTCGTTCGGTGAAAACGACATATAAATAAACCCGGGGCCAAACGTTTACAGGACGCGATATGAGCAATCAAAGGTAATTTCTCCATGGCCTCTTGGCTAACTCCCTGATAAACATATGGTGATGATGCTCCGAAGCGTGATATTTTTCTTACAAGTAAAAATAGAGTGATGTGCCTGCAAACTGAAGACAAATAAACTTGGAACATTGAAATCGCCTCCTGTACTATTTTGTTCTGGTGTGTACATTCCGCAAGCAAACCAGGGGATTTCGCATTTCCGGAACAATCACTCTGTGATGATGCGACGTCGTTAGTCAGCTATGACCACTACGCCCTTCCTGGGACTATTTTATCGCGACAGCGAGTTTATTTTGTTATGAATCGAAAACAGGCGGCATGACTTCACGGCATTTTTGAAGCCAGCATGCAGCCTTGTTATCGTCGGCTGCAGTATACACAGAACTCGAGCAAATGATCACGCAATGCCGCTTTCGGCAAGGTATATTGCAGGGTCGTTCCACCACCCATCGCATATGTGTTTAGCGCCTATGCTACACGGGCGATTGAAATGGCATTATTCGAGTCAACCAGCCGTTCGAGTGAACTGCAATCGACCTCCCCCTTATCGGTCTCGCCCCCGGTTTTCTTTGAAGAGTGAAGCCAATTACCACTACGGTTCATTAAACTCCGTTGCAAATAAATGAACTTCGGCACAAGTTTGATAGTCAAAGTAGAGTGCCTGAATGTTCCTCCTCGCCGCCCCTACGTTACGGGTGCAGACAATCGCGTCGTCTGCTTCGGCAGCCGCCATATTGATTCTCGCCGCTCGGCCCGCGCGCTGCAAAAACGGGAGTCCGATATCAATTATCGTGCGCAGTCGCATTCTGTGATCATAAAATACATTTACAGTCAACGATACCTTGCTTGTAGAGTTGTTGGCAGATCGTAATTGTGAAAACACTGCTCTAACTACGTTTACAAAACAAAGAAGGCGGAGAAGCACGTGATGCACGCACAGGGAAGCGCATTCATGTGCACGCGCCTCCGCTGGCGTGCATCGTGTCTGTAACCTTTATAGCTGCTTTAATTGCGTTCAACCGTCAGAGTTCAACGGGGAAGGTACTGCGCAGTGACTCTTCACGAGAGAGGTATGTTACATAGATGTTTCGGTTCTTCCACCGCGCCTGCCGGATTGAGAAGTTCGCTCCTATTACTCCGTCAGCATTTTAGGGGCGAAGCCCCTTAGGAGCTCCTGCTTCCGGCGTCTCATGCCGCCGTATTCTCATGTGGTCACCTACTGAAACACCGGGACACTCATTTTCGAACGCCTCGCGCTACAATGTAACGCGGAACTAAAACACCCGGCCACTCGTTTTTGAACGCCTCGCGCTACAACGTAACGCATGCTAAAACCTATAATGCATAAAACCGGTTCAAAATAAACTAACATGACTGAAAGAAGAGTTTAAGCTTGAACCGGTTGGTACATAACTTTGAGGGTAAGAGGCAGCGTTACAAACGATACGAAGAAGAGACGAGACAACCAGATGCGTTGATTCATCGTCCCGTTTGCTCAAAGTCAATTAAAGATTGGTGTAACGTTCCCTGTCCGCTTCAGCAATCGTCAATCACAAGCACAAGCCGTTTTTAGACGGGCTATAATTTGGGTTACACTCAAATACCCACAGGCTCTTGACACTAGGCCAACATTTTGGACTGTGTTAAGCAGGTTGTTTGGTCTCACATTTCGAATGAGCACACGTTAAAATGACGTGTTGTGTGCAGTGTTGGGTGACGTGTTCCTGGTGTGCGCTGGTGATTTTGCTTTGTGCGAAATCGTGCTGCCGCGCGGCTTCGCGTCCGGGTGCAACGTGCTATGTTTCCACTGCTGTGGCGTGTATGCTCGATCCTTGTGAGTCACTTATAAAAGGAGTTGGCAGCTCTAGGCGAAGAAGCCTTTCGGTTACGCTGGTCCACGCGCTCCATAGTTGTCAGGAACAACATCCCGAGCATACTTATTGTACCGTATTGAGTTACATGTAGTTTCTGAACTTTTCTTTGGGCACCTGGGACTTTCTGCGGATTGATTTTGCAGTAGCTTGTTTCACTACCACAGACATTTGATGTACGAAGTGTTGACTGCATACAGTACTTGGAAACGGATACGGTTTTTTTTTTCTGTTTTTCGCCACCGCTGTTAACACTAGTAGCGGCGCTGCGACCACCAGTTGCAGGTTTTATAATAAATTCTCTTTTCACACAGGTTGGGCATTGCACAGCCATCGCGTTGTCCCGTGCCACTATTCCGAACTGGGGGAGATGGGGCATACAAGTTGCTTAAACCCGGTTTAACGCCAGTTACCGCGGCGCCGCCTCAGCAAGGGCGCGATTGCTCCTCTCACCGGCGCTTCTACGGCGCCCAATCAGCGCGCGCCGTGTGGCATGAGAAAAACCAGCAATCTTTGAATACACTGATACGCTGCATGCACATAGAATCAATTCGAAATTGAAAATAAGGAATTTCTAGATGCCTTCGGCCTTGTATACAAGGCAGTGGAAATATTTTCTGCCCTATTGCTCTTGTTCGAAAACGTTGCACACTGCCTAGGGGTGAGAGCAGACATCGAAGCCATGAATGATCTGTAGCTTGTGACAGCAACATAATTATTGGTACTTTAGTGAGCTCATTATCACCTCCCGCCATTGCAGGTCTCCTAATATCTGGGGTCCGCCTCCTCCCCCCCCCCCATGTGTACGCCTGTGATCGTAAATGAGGATATTTGCTAAAAGAAGACCACAGAAATGTAACAAAACGAAACAAAAAACCGCTGAATATAGCCCAAGGATAAACTAAGGACCGAGAGATATCGCCACTTTGGCGATTCATAGCGAGATCTGACTAATAAAAGTATAATGATGCGACGAAATATCGCTGCAGGTCTATATTCACCGTCCTAATCCGATTAACAAACAAAATTGACCCAGATGATGTCATGAAAGAAACGTATAGTTTATGAAGCGGCCAAGCGGCGTAAGAATGCTTACACATTAGTTCGTTTATCCTAGCACCTGCAGCATCCACTTTTGGGCATTACAGTAACAGGGTACAAAGTCACAAAACATGATCCAGGGTACAAATGATACCTACGAGAAAACAATCCAATGAAACTGCCAATGCATTAAGCGAAATACCAGTGTGTGCAAGTGCGTGTTACCACCAGCAAGACGAGGAACAACATGGTGAAAAAAGATGAAAAACATAATTTTATTTCAACGAAACAACATCACAGCTTCTTCAAATGTAGTTTCCGTTGTGGAGACGTACAAATACGCACGGCGTACCACGCACGACTTACCACGCTGCACATTTGTGATACACTTGAGTCTTTAGGGTTCTGTTGGGAAGCGAAACATTTTCCACCAATTTTTTGCTGTGGTTTGTGCGCAGCAGCAAGCAGCAACAAGGCAATTTGAGCCGCGAATCGTTGCCAGACAGAGATGCAAATTGAAAACGTGCAGCTGTTGTACGGTTCTGCTGCGGAGAGAGTGACAGCGAATGGCGGCCGGCGCCTCCGAAAATCGTTCGGGGCGGTCAAGACAAGATGTTGCAATATTCTCTGGAGAGGGAACGCCAAACTGCTGCGCAGAATGCCCGTAGACCATGTACAGCGAGTGCTTAATCCCGCCTAGAGATCTTGCATATTGACCATGATATTGAGAGACTCATGTGATGTAAACTGATGTAAACATGTAATATAATGTAAACAATTTTAGGCCGGTGTCCCTCTTCCGTGCTGTTTCTGAAATCTTCGAGATTGTTTTTTACGAACGGTTGTTCTTTTATCTGAAAGGAAAAATTTCCCCCTTCCAGCATGACTTTGTAAAGGGAAGGGCCACTGCAGCAAACTTGTGTGCTTTCCTGGGGTACACCGCTCCCGTTGTGTTTAACAAAAGCCAAGTCGACACAATTTATTTGGACTTGACAAAAGATGTGATAAAATTTCGCAGGAACTGCTTTTCTTGAAACTCAAACAAATCGGGCTACGCCCAACATAGTGCTCCTGGTTTGGCAGCTATTTGAAAAATCGCTCTAATCAAGTGAAACATTTACATTGTTTGTCTAAGCCATACTTGTCTCTATCTGGCGTGCCAAAGGGCTGTAACCTTGACCGTTGTTATTTCTAGTGTTCATAAATGATCTGCCATCGCATGCACGCCACTCGAGGACTTTGTTGCTTGCAGATGACCTAAAACACTTCCGTAAGATAGTGAGTGTGCGGGATAGTATATTGCTGCAGAATGTCATCTATTTTATCGAACACTGGTGCACTGAAAATCGACTGCAATTGAATTTAAAGAAAACGGTTGTTATGTCAGTCAGCAGAAAATGCGATGGCATTGTGTTTAATTGCAACCTCTCAAATGAAGAAATACAGCGCGAGTGCCTTCTACGGGACAATGGTATCCAAGTGGACTCAAAACTGGACTTTCGTTCACATGTGTCTAACGTTGTTAAACATGCACTTCAATTTCTTGGTATGGCTTCTCGTCTCACACAAACATTTTGTCTTCTTACTCTCTATTGCGCATTAATTAGACCCAGTCTTGAGTTTGCCTCTGTCATACGGAACAATCTGCCTGTTTCTTCCAGTGACGCAATCGAAAATCTTCAGCGCAGGTTCATTCGTATTGTCTATGATCGATACATTGGTCGCCACCGTTTTTACAGCTACCACTCCATTTCAGCTGCCCTAGGCATAGTGTCTTTGCAAGATAGGAGACAAGTGCGAGATATGAACTTTCCACAAAAACGTTGTGCGCGGCTATATGACTGTGATGAACTTTCGACGTCATTACAGCTACGAATCCCATCTTGGAAAGCCTCGAAGTGTTCTTATACGTTAATCGACCAGATTTAGGGGAAATATCTCCAAGGTCGAGTAAGTTTGTGCGAAGGAAATTTTGACATCCACCTCAATGCAGCTGCACGCCTACAAAGGAAAGCTATACACCTTTCTCAGAAACTTCGCAGTTGAAGAAAAATTCCTCCTGGCCCAGGATTCAAACCCGGGACCACATCCTAACCGGAGCAGTCGCTCTAACAACTGAGCTAACCAGGAGGCTAGTCGTTTGTAGCGCGAGAGCGAATGATCAACAACTCTAAGTGATGGACTGGTGATAATCGACCAGATTTAGGGGAAATCCCCAAGGGGGAGTAAGTTTCTGCGAAGGAAAATTTCCGCACTTTTATTTTAGTCGATATACGGATGATATTACGCTATGGGTCACTGGTAGCAGCGACGCATTTATTGACAACACGTTACAGCAAGGTGCACGTGTCGTGAATGAGGAAGCACAGTTTGCGGGCCTCGAGTGCTCTCCCGAAAAATCGGAGATTCTCCTCCTACCAGCCAAACCGGCGTCTCGAAATGGTCCCGACATCAAATTTACCTGAGGGAACATTTGATCCCAGAGGTGCGCACCCTCAAAGTCCTCGGTCTTGTCATTCAGCATACTCGCACCAATACAAAATTTATCTCGAAGTTAGGCTCACACTTTATTCAGACAATTGGACTCATCTGACGAATTACCGGACACTACCATGGTCTCAAGGAGACGGAGACGATCAGGCTTGTTCATTGCATTTATCATTAGTCGCATAACATATTCCTTCCCCTACCTTCGAGTTCCGAACGCAGAAATGAACAAAACTGACTTTATCATCAGAAAGGGCTACAAAGCTGCATTACAAATTTGTATGAGTGCATCCACTGCCAGGCTTGAGCATCTCGGGGTTCATAATACTGCCCAGGAACTAGTCGAGGCAAATCATATCAATCAGCTCCGTCGGCTCTCAACAACGTCCACAGGACAGCATATACTGGTCCACCTTCGTATCGGGCCCAAAGTCTGTTCCGAACCGGCTATCCCCGTCCCCCGGCCTATCCGCGACTTCCTCCGCGTCCGCCCTCTTCCGAGGAACATGCATCCAACCTATCACCGAGGTAGAAGGAAGCAACGGGCGCGGGCGCTCTTCAAGAAATTCCCCACCAAACCTGATATTGTGTACGTGAATGCAGCCTAATAGCGCCATGACGACGCTTTTGCCCTGGCAATCATTAATAGACCGAGTGACCCCCTTGTGAACTCTCTGTGAGCGTCTGCACCAGCACCCCTTCAGCGGCAGAGGAGGCAGCAATGGCGTTCGCACTAACAACTCGGCCTTCACCTACAATTATAACCTCCGATTCAAAAACGGCCACCCAAAACTTCGCCTGCGGGTACATATCGTCCGTGGCGTCCACAATTCTCGTTCTGAATCCCCTGACCTCCCTGGTAAACATTGTCGGTACCCCGGCACACACTGGTTTGGGGGGAAATGTGGCAGCACACAACGCAGCACGAGGATTCACTATCCGTTCCGGTGCCAGCCTCGTCCGCAACCACAGCGCCAGGTCAGCTGCCGGGATGAGTTAACGAAGTACCATGATATCACTGTTATGGAACGGGACGCGGACGCGAGGCCATGGCTGAGCCGGACCGAGGTTTGGTAGCTTCTTTCCCCTCTCTCCGATCGTAATGATAGTTGGCGGTTAGCCGCCTTTGTCCTCTTCCTTACTAAATCTGTAACATTCTTACTAAATCTGCTAAATCCTTACTAAATCTGCGGAGCCAGCTGCTTGGCCGAACTCGGTCGTGCTGGTACATCCCGCGGCCTCGTTTAACGACGACGTTGGAAATGTAGAGTCGCGGTGCTGGTCTATCCTCTCTGCCACAGACGACGACGAACCCACGGTTTTGAAGGCAGCCCTTGTTGCAAAGGGGAGGACTGCGCTGGCGGCGTCCTTTTTCTGTGAGGTGCCACCTTTGAGAGGCCCCTGCTTCCTTTGAGGTGGCGACAAAGTCTTCGTCACGGTTCCCGCCCTTCTCAACGTTTTCTCGGAGATTCGCTCCTTTAGCAAAACCTTAGCGCGACTGACTATGTATGAGTACTCGTCGTCCTCTTCTAAGTCCTTTACGAAGGTGTCAAAGTCGAGGAGGTTCTGAATCAGCCCGTCAAGCTATCGAAGTTGATCCTGTTTTTGTTCTACGTCACGGCACAAATCCATAAGAATACTGATATTCGGTGTTGATGATTGCAAGGCACGAACAGTCGTACTGGCTAATTCAGTTATGTCCGCCCGGAGGATGGCCCGCGAAATTCTAAGTCTTTCTACGACCTGCCAATCATCAGAACCAGGGAGCGCAGCGAAGCAAGGGTCGCGATTGTCCGATGGGTGGGGCTCATCTCCGGGTTCTAGGAGGGGGGTCTGCGTCCAGCACACAGCCATGGCAGGCACCGTTCAAGGGTGAGGCCTCCGAAATGAGAAGATCCGACATACAGAGGCCACGCACAACCTTGAAGGCGCTGCGCTGTGAAGTCCGCTGGTGCGTCGTTCCCGGGTTTCGGCACCATAATGTTATCGAACGGGACGCGGGCGCGGGGCCATGGCTGAGCCGGACCGAGGTTTTTTAGCTTCTTTCCCCTCTCTCCGATCGCAATGATAGTTGGCGGTTAGCCGCCTTTGTCCTCTTCCTCTTCCTTACTAAATCTGCAACAATCACTACGCATTACCGCCTCTCTTGCCGTCGATACCCTCCTGCCCACCCTGAGCAAACCAACCATCAGAAGCACTTATGGCAACTCCTGCAGACAAACTCTTTTGCCTGCCGAGCACAACTGCATTGAATTCAGCCCTCGCAACTTCCCTCGCCAAATTGTCCACTTTGTGGGGACCCAGCCCCGCTGGTCCACTCTATGTGGGCCTGTCCTCAAGACCACTTTCCTTCTATAGTTGATGAATAGCAGTGGGAGCCCTGGGCAGCTCGGACCCAGCGGTCCAGATACTTCTGCTCACCCTCGCTGAAAACGTCACCGCCGGCCTCAAACCGACGGCCACACCGCTCCCGTGAACCCGGTTAAGGCTCAATAAAGTGATGTCTCCCTCTTTCCCGCGAATACGGTATGACTGCGGGAAATCCACTCCGCGAAAGAGCTGCCCAGAGGTGTGTGTTGATGCGCACTTAGAAAAACAGGCTTCTGATAAATACTGCACAAGTAAGCCAGTCATAGTACTGTCAAGGAAGAAATTTGGTGATATCTGATTTATGTGCGCCTTCAAAAAATGAATGCAGGACATTTCGAAGAAGCGTTTTAAGTGAACTTGGGTGGTATCCACCGGAATGAAATGTAATATATGACAGGTGGGAACAAAGAGGGCAAAGGATAACTACTGCATGTACTAAACAATGAAAAAAACAAAGAGACTGCTAGATGTAAACACTGATTCTGTGCAGATATTTGTGTTTTCGTAAAACGCTGTTAATTTGTTCCCTCAATAGTACTTTTGTGTGTGCACACTGGAAAATTTCTAATTCTACAGCCAAAATATATTTTACCTAGCGAATAACCACTCCACCTTTGTATTACTAAATGCTATACTGTACGTAGGACCGTTCTGGATTCAGGGAAACATGAAGTTTGACTATAACGCATTGGTGTTCCATTACAACAGCATGATAACACTTGAGAACTACTAAACTTTTTTACACCCTTTTGGGCCGAAAAGGGTGTAAAAATCTTGTCCCATGGCTAACACCCTTAAAAGGTGTTTTGGCAAAAAAAGGGTGTATGGATGAAAAAAGGGTGATGAGCTCAACACCTTTAAAAAAGGGTGTTGAGGATGCTCAACACCCTAAAAAAAAGGTGTGGAGTCTCACACCCATTTTTTGAGGTGATGGCATGCGCAGAGGCAATGTCAAACGGTGGAGCGCGCAGCATTCAACACAAACAGCCAATACGTACAAGTTACAGTTGGAACACGGGATGCAAGCGGTACAGGGAGTGCATACTTACTTAGCAGTACATGCGCTGTTCTTGCTTTTATACCCAGCAGAGGAAAGCCCCCAGATGGAGTCGGTGGGCTTGTCGCAAAAAACTGATATTTTAGCGCTAATTTTGGAAGTATGGATTTTACTACGAGAATATACAAATCAACACGTGGATTTGCAAAAATGTTTTAATTACGCGGTAGTTTTTCTGATCCGTAACTTAAAGAATTTTATTAAATATCATACAAATCTTCCCTGCCACCTCAACACCCTTCAAAAAGGGTGTTCAATATTTCAACACCCTTTTTCCCAGAAGGGTGTAAAGCTACAAATTAGGGTGTTCGAAACTAAGAAACAGGGCGTAAAGAAAAAAAGGGTGTGAGAAAAGACCGCCAACGAAGAAAAAAGGTGGAGAGACCTCCAATTTTGGAGGCATTTTGTACCTGTTTACACGGGTGGACTGAACATTCTCTACAAGCGGGCGGGGGGGGGGGTTGTGCCTCACGATGTTTACAGCAATATGAATTGGCATAATTTATTACCAGTGAAGCTCTTTAAGCTTCAGGAGGTAGTTTCGGCAGCATTACCAAAAACATACAAAGAAAAAACTGGGGCGCCTGTAAAGGGTGCACCACCGCAGATAGCGTATTATGACTGTGAAGTCGGCTTTCGAGCTTGTTAGAGTGTGAGCACAAGGGGCATATGCGTATCCGCACCTCTTACTGTACCATTTCAAAGGTACTAGTCTTTTTTTGGATTCTAAAAGGTAAAAAAATTCGGGCAGCTTGCAATAGTGGTGCAACACTGGAGAAACAGCAACGCTGGGGGCCGACCCCCCTTGTTTCCCTCTTGGATCTCCTGGAAATGGGGAGGGGGGGGGAGGCGGGCACACTGGAACAGCCTTGTAACATCTGGTTAAATTTGGCCTCATCCCTGAGCGGTCATCCTAGCTTAGCAAGAACATTGTAAACCTTAGCAAACATAACAAAACCTAGCAACACCGGAAGAAACTAGGTCGACCCCCAGCTCCGCTGTTCTTTTTTTGCAACTGAACACCTATTTCACACCGTTTCAACAACCTACAGAAAGCCAAGCGTGTTGCAGTTCGTAAACATCCTTTTCGCCACACGACTACAGTCTTGTTAATTTTGAAGGTTCAAATTGGTGTTTCACGTGCCAAAGCTAAACTTGGGGCATGAGGTGCACCCAATAAGGAAACGAGCGATCATTGCATAAGAGCAATTATTTTTTTTTTGCGTTTGGAAATTTCTTGCGAGTAGAGGAGTATATGAGGGGATGTCTTCTTCTTTACAGTGCCATTATGCATCCGAACATGGCCTTATTCAATGAACAGCTGAACACCTTTTCCACACCCTTTCAACACCCTAAGAAAAACCAAGGGTGTTGAAGTTGGTCAACACCCTTATTTTCAAACAAAAAGGGCGTAGAGCTAGAAAAAGGGTGTTGAGACACAAGAAAAAGGGTGTATAGGCCTCCCAACACCCTTTTTCCACCTATGCTACGCCCTTTGTGGCTAAAAGGGTGTAAAAAAGTTTAGTGTGTGCGAATACCCAGTTTCTATACTATGCTTAGTCGGGCTGACTACTTTGTGCGCAACAGCAAGATGTTATTCTGAATGATAAAGGAATGTTCTCCTCTTATGGAAAGTTAGGTCATTAAAAGCTCTCGTGTTTACCGACATATCGTTTGTACGTGGATGGGTCTGCGGAGCCCATGTTGAATGCAACCTTTTATTCTTGAGAAACAAACTAAACATCTAGCTTTTATCTCATACTCTGATCTTCAAGCAGCATTTTAGTCGTTACATGTTAGATTTATTTCATTTTTTTTACTTTCAGTGCGACACCAGCGGTAATAACTGCCCACAAGGCTGCAAATGCTACTTCGGGAGAGGTGACAATTCAATAGGCCGATGCTACTCTGATGAATATCATTAGCCTGAGACCAGCGCCGAGATCATCGAATGTTCGGGAGTTTCTTATTTTGAACCAAAGAACTGGTCAATATAATAAAATTGTTCATTTTGAACTCGCTGGCGACATGTCTTGCCAAACTACCTAACGAGTGCGCTGCTCAAAAGCATATTGCCGCGAACCATACATTGGGTTTGTTTATTTGTGTTTTGCTTTTACCGCCCGGCTGCGCCAGTCTGTGTTATCTCTGCGCCAAGGGAAGCGCGTGTTCCATTCTTTCTTGCTGTGCCGCATGTGTTATCTGTTGTGATAGGGAGAGTATTCCGATCTAACGTGAACAGCCCAGAATAATCTCCTTGGATCTACTATGTTCTCGATGCGAATCGACGTTTCGAGAACCACGCGCGCCGAAAGATAAAAAGCCTGCAGTGCGGACGCCGGGGCATTCGATTCTGCGACGCTCGCCGACGCAAGTCACTTTGTTGACCGCTGTTTCGCCGCCTCTGTATTCTTTTGAGTTGTTAGGGGAGCACAAGTTCGCTCCAATAAACTTGTTTCTCCTTCAGGACAACTGCGTCGTCCTTGGCTTCGTGACATCTGGTGGAGGTGCTGGGTATGAAGGGTGCGTACCCCGCACCTCACCAGATGTCACGAAGCCCACTTCAACCAGATGTCACGATGCCCACTTCAACCTTTGGAAGCCGCTAAGCCAGTCCAACAAGAGCCAGCCACCGCCAGCAAGATTTACCACCTGAGTTCGGCCTACTACCGGAGAAAGCGAAGAAGAAAGACGTCGCCACCAGCACCATGGTCAACCAAGCCAATCCTCCCGTCGTTCTGCAGCAGCCACGGGAACCGCCATCATTCCAGGGAGCCCCCGCAGAAGACCCAGAAGAATGGTTGGAGAAACTGGTGCGCGTCCGGAAATTCAACAGGTGGGACGACGCAGTAACGTTCCGGCACGTTTTCTTTTACTTGGAAGATTCGGCTCGCACTTTGTTCGAGAACCACAAGAGCTCCTTGACAAACTGGGCTCAGTTCAAAAGCGAGTTCACTAAGACCTTCACTACCGTGGTCAGAAAAGAACGCGCAGCGCTGTTACTTGAAACTCGAACGCAGCACCCCAACGAAGGTGTCGTGACCTTCGCTGAGGAGATGAAGCGACTTTTTCGCCGTGCGGACCCTGGAATGACCGAAGAAAAGAAGCTCAGGTTTCTAATGCGAGGAGTGAAGCAAGAGCTTTTTGCTTGCCTTGTCCGCAATCCTCCCAAGACGGTGGCCGAATTCGCGTCTGAGGAGGCCGCGATGGAGAAGACGCTGGAAGTTCGAACGAGGCAGTACGATCGCCCGGTCAACGTGCTGGTTTCCGAGACGATCGGTTCCGGGGCTACAAGCTCCAACACACTGCGTGAGACCATCCGAGCAGTGGTCAGGGAGGAGCTTCGGAAGCTTTTTCCGACGACGCCGCAACCTCAAGTGGCTTCCCTGAATGACGTCATCCGCGAAGAGGTTCAACACACTTGGGCACTTCTATGCCATCCGAGGCACCCCGCGAGCCACAGGCGATGACCTACTCCGCGGCTGTTCGTCGACCCCGCCCTGCTCCAACCCGTCTACAAGAAGCTCCACCGTACCGCCGTCCACTCTCGCCGCCGTCCCCACTGTCGCCGCCGTCGACCGTACCGCCGTACACAGCCCAAACCCAGACGCCGAGGAAGACTGACGTTTGGCGAACGCCAGATCATCGTCCGCTGTGCTACCATTGCGGAGAGGCCGATCACATCTATCGTCGCTGCCCGTACAGGAGACTCGGACTGCGTGGTTTCTCCGTCGACGACCCACGACCCCGACCCGGCCAGCGCCCTACCGATATCGACGAATACCTGTCGAACACCAACCGAGCACCAGCACGCTCACACCGATCGCCGTCGCCCTACCCATACCAGTCGCCTAACCGCCGTAGCAATGCTGATTTCGCACGTGGAAGGTCCCCCAGCCCACGCGGGGGAAACTAAAAGCAGCAACTTCTGGAGGTGAAGTTGCTCTACGGCGTAAAAATTGGAAACCCTCCAACGACGCAAGGACGCGCCGAAGACAGTGATTCACGACATGCCCTCATCCCGACGACCCGACCTAGCCCTGACGAGGCTCCTGAACACGACGACAGCTACACGGCGCGACGCGTACACGACCTGACCGAGACGTCCGTTAAGAAGACGACGACAACGACGATGCACAGTGCCCGACCGTCAACACGTACAAGCAGAGATACGACGCCCCGACGAACCCGGAACTCGAGGAAGACTGCATCTGACGTCAAGGTGTCCATCGACGGCTTTGACGTAGTCGCCCTCGTAGACACGGGAGCTGATTATTCGGTAATGAGCGGACCATTTGCGTCTAAACTGAAGAAAGTTATGACCAGATTGGACGGTCCGCACATACGCACAGCAGGAGGCCACCTCGTGACGCCAAGTGGAACGTGCACACCGCGCGTCACCATAGACGGCACAACGTACCCTGCGGCGTTCGTCATTCTGCCTAACTGCTCCCGCAACGTAATTCTTGGAATGGACTTTTTGATGGACAACGGTGCAATAATCGATCTGCAGACCAAGTCGATACGTTTTTCACCAATTTACTCCATGACGCCGGAACCGAACCCCGAACGACGTGCTGCTGTAAGGATTGCCGATGACCATGTCACCCTGCCACCCCGCGCAAGCTTGATGGTCGCAGTCTACTGTGAAGATGCTGCTCCTGACGTCGACGCTTTCGTAGACACTGATGAAATGGTGCTTCTCGACCGTGGTGTGTCGGTCGCAAGAGGCATTGCGCGCTTCAAGGAACACCAATCTCACATTTTGGTTAATAATTTCACCGAGGAGTACCAGCATTTAAACAAGGGCGCGGCAATTGCATTCCTCGAAGAAACGCAAGAAGCAAGTGACGTGATCGCGGTCGCGGACTTTAAACACACACCCGTAAAAACCTCCAAGCTCCTGCAGCCCTTCGACGTGAATCCGGCGCTACCGCAAGAAAAACGCAACAAATTATTGGCTTTGCTGCGTCGCTATAGCGAATGTTTTTCGTCGAGCGCAAAACTACGTCAGACCCCTCTAGCGAAGCACCGAATAATAACGGAAGATGGAGCCCGACCTACCCGACAGTCACCGTACAGCGTCTCTTCACACGAACGGGAAGCCATCCGGACTCAAGTCGACGACATGCTCAGCGACGACATTATACAGCCATCGAAAAGCCCCTGGGCTGCGCCTGTCGTACTCGTAAAGAAAAAAAACGGCACATAAAGGTTTTGTGTTGACTACCGGCAACTGAACAAAATCACGAAAAAGAACGTGTACCCCCTCCCCCGAATCGACGACGCCCTCGACCACCTCTGCCACGCGAAGTACTTCTCATCGATGGACCTGAAGACCGGCTACTGGCAAATTGGAGTGGACGAAAGAGACCGCGAGAAGACTGCATTTATATACCCAGACGGCCTATACGAGTTCAAGGTGATGCCGTTTGGGCTGTGCACAGCACCAGCGACGTTTCAAAGAGTCATGGACACTGTGCTAGCTGGCCTTAAGTGGCACACCTGCCTCGTATACCTCGACGACGTAGTGGTATTCGCCCGGACTTTCGACGAACACTTTGCAAGGTTGGAGTCTGTACTCGAGGCCATTCGTACGTCGGGATTGACGCTGAAGCTTGAAAAAGCCGTTTCGCATACGGGGAACTCAAGTTCTTGGGCCACGTCGTCAACGCCGCGGGAGTCCTACCTGACCCGGCAACAACTTCAGCCATTGCGAACTTCCCAAGGCCGAAAGACAAGAAGGGCGTGCGAAGATTTCTCGGGCTCTGCGCATACTACTGGCGCTTCGTCGCAAACTTCGCACGCATTGCAGAGCCACTCACGCGCTTGACGAAAGATAGCACCCCTTTCAGCTGGGAAAACGACCAAGAAAAAGCATTCTGCGAGCTACAAAAACGCCTGCAAAGCCCGCCTGTGCTCGCTCATTTCGACGACAATGCCGAAACGGAAATGCACACGGACGCCAGTGATATAGGCTTGGGTGCCGTCCTTGTCCAAAAGCAAAGCGGCTGCGAAAGGGTAATCGCCTATGCCAGCCGTGGTCTGTCGAAGGAGGAGAAAAACTATTCTGCCTCTGAGAAAGAGTGCCTGGCTATTATATGGGCGATTTCAAAATTTCGCCCATACGTGTATGGAAGGCCATTCAAGGTTGTAACAGACCACCATGCGCTGTGTTGGCTCGCCAATTTGAAGGACCCCTCTGGCCGTCTTGGGCGGTGGAGCTTGCGCCTGCAGGAGTTCGACGTTACAGTCGTTTATAAATCCGGCAGGAAACACGCCGACGCCGACTGCCTGTCCCGCGCCCCCGTCGACCCACCACCACAAGACTCTGATGAAGACAGCGCGTTCTTCGGGATCGTGACGGAGAGTGACCTAGCCACCCAGCAGCGTGCCGACCCCGACTTACGCGTCATAATCGAGTACCTCGAGGGATGCAATGTTGCCGTTCCTAGGACCTTCAAACGCAGCTTACCAGCATTGAGCCTGAGAAACTCCGTCCTCGTGAAGAAGAATTTCAGCCCCGAAACAAGAGCGAATTACCTTCTCGTCATCCCCGCGGACCTTCGTGACGAAATTTTGGAAGCGTGCCATGACGACCCGTCTTCCGGACATCTGGGCACAGCCCGCACTATTAGAAAATTCAAGGCGAGGTACTACTGGCCCGTCCTTACCTCTGACGTCACCCACTACGTCCGGAGCTGCCGTGACTGCCAGCGACGAAAAACGCCGCCGACAAGACCCGCCGGACTTCTGCAACCGATCGCCGTCCCATCAAGACCATTTCAGCAGATTGGAATGGACCTTTTAGGCCCATTCCCTACGTCACGATCACAGAACAAGTGGATTGTCGTAGCGACAGACTACATGACGCGCTACGCAGAGACCGCCGCTCTTCCGAGGGGGACTGCACAAGAAGTGGCGAAGTTCTTTATAAGCCAAGTTGTGCTGCGACATGGAGCCCCGGAAGTCCTCATCACATACCGCGGAACGGCATTTACTGCGGAGCTGATGCAAGGAGTATTACGCTACAGCAACACGGATCACCGAAGAACGACGGCGTGCCACCCCAAAACGAACGGACTAACAGAACGTCTGAACAAGACCATCGCAGATATGCTGTCAATGTACGTTGACGTTGAACATAAGACTTGGGATGAAGTGCTCCCGTATGTCACGTTTGCGTACAACACGGCTATGCAGGAGACGACGCAGCTGACGCCATTCGAGAGAGAGAGAGAAAAGCTTTTATTAAAAATATGCGCGCAGGCCTGTTTAGTCCTCACATTCCAGAGAACCTCTGGTTACGTCTTCAAGCCGCTGCCTGATGTACGCCACCGGTTGCCTTTGCTCTTCGGTGGTGCTTGTTGCGGTCAGCCATCCTTTGTTGGGTGTATTTGTAGTGTTGTGTATGGTTGTGCAGTTCCAGAGTATGTGATCTTGGTCGAGTATGACGTTACAGGTAGAGCAAGTAGGGGGTGGTGTGTCAGGATCTCCCCATATCTTGTGTAGTCTAGCTGGAGTGTCCAAGGTGTCCGTTTGAGCTTGTCTTATTAGGGTTGCTTGGCGTCTTGTGAGCGTGTCAGAGAGCTGTGGCAGTTCCCTCCTTCCCGTGGAGTAGTCCTTCAATTTAGGTACTGTTGGGACCATGAGCGTTTGAGTTGGTTCGAAGTTGGCAGGAGCCCGGGCTGCGGCTTCTCGGGCCAGCTGATTAGCTTTTTCGTTGCCTGCCATTCCTTCGTGCCCAGGTATCCAGTACACTGCTACGGATCCCTTGATGCTGTTGTTGATGGCCGTAGCTATGGCTTGTGGCAGTTCCATGCTTAGAAGTTGGTGACAGGCGCTTTTTGAGTCAGTGTATATGTACGTGTGCTTCGTGGGGCTGGATGTGTGGTCAATGGCGGTGGCGATGGCGGTGAGTTCAGCCCAGATGGGTTTCATAAGGGGGATGCACTGCTGGTACTCCAATTTTCCTTTGAGGTCAGCATACGCTATGCTTGCTGCTGTGTCTGTTACTGCTGCATCTGTGTATACGTGGTTGTTGAAGTGGTCCGCAGCTGCTCGTTTATCGAGGTATTTGGCTTGAATGCTCCTTCTGACCTTGTTTCGTTGGCAATGCATGTGTCTTGGTATGGGTGCAACTTTGAGTAGGTTGGCCGTGCGTGGGCTTAGACGTTCCAGTCGTAAAATAGGCTGCTGGGGTGTGTACCCTAGACACTGAAGTATCTGTTGCCCTGGAGCCGTTGCTTGGAGTCTGAGGTGTTGGTTGTACCTGTGGACTGCTACGATCTCCTCCAGCGTATTGTGCGTTCCTGTCTCAAGAAGTCGCTTGGTGCTGGCATTGAACGGAATGCCTAGCGCAATCTTCGTCGCCTTCCTAATGAGAGCGTTGATTCTTTCTTCCTGGGTTTTAGCGGAGTTGGTGTATGCTGCATGGTACCTTATTTGTGAAATAAGAAGTGCATCCCGTAGTCGTAGGAGGTCGTGTTCCCTGAGTCCATTTTATCTGTTCGTGATTCTGCGCATCATGTTCAGGACTTGTTCTCCTTGCCGACGTATGTGCTGAGTTGTGGCATGGCCTCCCCCGTCGCTTTGAATGTAGTGTCCAAGTACCCTGATTAGCTTTTTGCAAGGAATTGAGACGTTTCCGTTTTTAATGACAATGGGTGGAGGCTTCCATCTTGGGTTATGTATGAGAACAAGCTCCGACTTTTCCGGTGAGCACTGTAGTCCAATTTTTCTGCTGCCTTACTGATGTTATCGACTGCCTGTTGTAACGTAGCCTGTATGTCGCCTGGTGAGCCTGTTTTAACCCACAATGTAATATCATCGGCGTATATCATGTGTCCGATATTTCCAATTATTTGTTAGGCTCTGTGTATCCTGAGCATAGCAAGGTTGAAGAGTGTTGGTGAAAGTACGGAGCCCTGTGGGATTCCCTGTTGTGGGTGTTGCAATTGCTGTGATTTGATTTCTCCTAGGTGCAATGTGTACATTCGACCCTCTAGGAAACTTCTGACATAATTGTACATGCGTTGCCCACAACCAGTCTTGGCTAATTCTTCTAGCATTGCATCATGTGCCACATTATCAAAAGCCTTCTTCAGGTCTATGGCCAAAATTGCTTTGAGCTGAGCTATGCTAACCTCCTTATATGTTTCATCGTATAATACAAGTAAGGCATCCTGCGTGGATAGGTGAGCTCTATATCCAATGATATTGTGTGGCAGAATGTTTTGTTGTTCTATGTGCTGCTGTAGCCTGTCCAGTACCATTCGTTCCATGATCTTTCCAGCATTCGAGGTCAGAGAGATGGGCCTATGTTGCTGTATGGCGATGTCTTTTCCCGGTTTTGGGATGAAGGTGACATTCGCACTCTTCCATTCAGTTGGCACTGTGCCTAGTACCCATGCCTCATTGATGGTTTCGAGCAGAAATTCCTGATCTGAGAGAGAGAGAGAAAGCTCTTTATTAGAAGAAAGCAGAGAGGTCTGCAGGCATGTATCTGCTTCAGAAAGGTTCCTAATTTGTGCTGTTGTTAGTTAATCAGGCCCTGGAGCTTTATTTCTTCTCATTCTGTGAATGGCCCTTTGAAGTTCAAGCAACGTAAATGGTTCATCGATGTCATTCTTGGTGGGTCCTTCATACTCTTTGTAGGCAGGTTGTTGTCGTGCTGGGATGTATATGTTTTGTAAATCTTGCAGGAGTTGTGCGTGGTTGTCCTTGTACGTCTGCAGGAGCTGCAAGATCTTGTGGTTGTTCATGGTCTTGCTTTTGCTGGGCTCTATGAGTGCTCTGACAAGGTTCCAGGTGTGGGTGAGATTGAGGGTACCATTCAGTTTGTCACACGTCTCATGCCATTGTTCTCGGCTGAGTTGGTCTGAGTACTCGAGTATCTCTTTGTTTATTCTGTCGATGCGCGCCTTGAGCCTACGGTCTGTTTTGTGCTTTTTCCATCGCCTTGTAAGTCCTAATCTTGCCTCCCAAAGGTGTAAAAAGTGGGTGTCAGCGCTTGGCTGATCCTCTTGTTGTTGCACGTACTTTGTGTGCTGTTTCTTTACTGTTTCTAGTTGTGCCCATTCTGATACACTTCTTGCCTGAACAGTTTGCCGTTCCATGCGTATTTGATGCCAGTCTGTGATACCATGTTTGGCTTGCCTTTTTGCCACCCGAATGCCCACTTTTATTTGTACGATTGCGTGGTCACTAGTTAAAGTGTTATGCGTATTCGTCCACTTGGCTTGCAGGGGTCCCTTGCAGAAAGTAAGGTCTGGGTTGGTATCTCTTTCGACCGAGTTGCCTGTTCTTGTCGGTTCTGCGATGTCATTTAGGAGAGTAAATCCCGCTTCCTGCATTGAGTTGTGCAGCTGTCGACCTTTTGGCGAGTCTTTTGTATCCCCAGGCTGTGCGTACAGCATTGAAGTAACCAGCTATAAGGTGCCACATTCTTTTCCCAGCTGCTGCTTTGATTGCATGTTTGACATGATGCACTTTCCCCTTTGGTGGACTATATATGTTGGTAATGCTTATATCACACTGCTTGTTGCGTAGGAGCAGTGTGTGTCCCTGCTCTGTTTCTTGTATTACATCGAGATGCAAGTCTTTTGTGGCCAGGGTGGCAAATGTGTCATTGTTTTGATAGGTTATATACCCAGTAAGTTGTGGTTGCTTGCCTGGCTCTTGAAGTAAAATGATGTCCGGTTTGTCGTTTTGGGCTTGTATCTACTGGTGTAACGCTCCTTTCTTTTTCCGGAAACTTCGGCAGTTCCACTGCCATATTACAATTTGTTTAAGCAAGGTGGGCTTCCTTGTTCACTGTGAGGCCTTGTAGATGCGTCTGGATTTGTGTTATTATGAGGGGAGTCAGGATTTCAATAACTTTTTCTACAATCGCTGGGATGAGTGCTTCGATTTTCCTTTGTATTGCGCTTTTTATAGTCTGCTCTAATTCGCTTTGCTGTTGCGCTATGACCTGTAACTCTAGTTTGAGGTCGGCCATTTCTGTTGTGGAGTCTGATGTTAGTGATCTGCATCGTTTGGGCTCCGGCGACACGTCGGAATTGGTAGGGGCTGTGTGCATTTCCATTGCCATTCGAGCGTCAGCTGTCTACGGTAGAAGGCCGACTACGATGCTCGACGCCATGCTTCCGCACGTAGAACACGACGGCCTCAACGCCGACGTCCACGGATATCTTCAGCGTGCGGAGGAGGCCCGCCAGCTCGCTCGAGTTCGTATAACGGACCAGCAGCTGGTGGATGCGGGCCGCTACAACCTCCGACGCCGAGACGCCGAGTACCAACCAGGGGATCGTGTGTGGGTTTGGACTCCCATCCGATGACGCGGACTCAGTGAGAAGCTCCTGCGACGGTATTTCGGGCCCTACCAGATTCTACGACGTGTTGGCCAACTTACCTACCAAGTGATCCCCGATGGTGACTCCGGCATATCACGACAACGCACGCGGCCTGAAGTCGTCCACGTTGTCCGCATAAAACCTTTCTACGGAAGATGACGAACTTT
The DNA here is from genome assembly GCF_048455015.1 of Haemaphysalis longicornis. NCBI lineage: Eukaryota > Metazoa > Arthropoda > Arachnida > Ixodida > Ixodidae > Haemaphysalis > Haemaphysalis longicornis. The sequence goes on from NW_027526445.1 coordinate 189,365,127, forward strand.
TATTTTCATTTGTTCGGACTGTCGCTTATGTTAGCATCGGGTAGATGCACTCTTAGAGGAGGGGTAATGCCGCGAACCATACATTGGGTTTGTTTATTTGTGTTTTGCTTTTACCGCCCGGCTGCGCCGGTCTGTGTTATCTCTGCGCCAAGGGAAGCGCGTGTTCCATTCTTTCTTTCTGTGCCGCATGTGTTATCTGTTGTGATAGGGAGAGTATTCCGATCTAATGTGAACAGCCCAGAATAATCTTCTTGGATCTACTATGTTCTCGATGTCAATCGACGTTTCAAGAACCACGCGCGCCGAAAGATAAAAAGCCTGCAGTGCGGACGCCGGGGCATTCGATTCTGCGACGCTCGCCGACGCAAGTCACTTTGTTGACCGCTGCTTCGCCGCCTCTGTATTCTTTTGAGTTGTTAGGGGAGCACAAGTTCGCTCCAATAAACTTATTTCTCCTTCAGGACAACTGCGTCGTCCTTGGCTTCGTGACCATATTCACAAAATCAAAGCGCTGTGCTTTGCTTTGCTTTGCTTCTACGTATCCGCCCTCCGTAAGGAAACGTGCCCGGCCGGTGGTGGAATCCCGGGGAAAATGTTGGCAATTCTACCAAAGCCGCTCACTTGTTTAACTTTTTCTCATTCGCTGGATTGGCATATGCTGCACTTCCTCCTAACCCCGCAGGAAATGTCCTTGACATCGTCTTCTCCAACTTGACCTCCTTAGACCTTAAACACGCTCGAGAAGCCCTTGTTCCGGTCGACCCGTGGCATGAACCATTCACTGTCACGGCTTTACTACCGGTTGCCTATGAGCTGCGCATGGAGACCCCATTCTTTGATTTTCCCCGAGGCGATTATAATGCCTTCTACATAACGCTCCAGGAGACGAATTGGGAGCCAGTCTACACATCGCATAATGCAGACGCAGCGGTGCAGCTGCTCACAAAAATTGTCCAAAAAGCAATGGACGAGCACATACCAAAAAAGTCTAAGCGCCCTCATCAATTCCCTTTCTGGTTCAGCAAAGAACTCCGCAGCACGCTGCGCAGTAAGCGTCGATTCCACAAACTAAGGAAAGCTAAAAATGACACGTCCGCCGACACTAACTTCAAAGAACAGCGCTCACTTGTGAAAGTGCTGCTCGCTCGCGACAAAAAACATTTTTCGGACTTCACAGAATCTTCGCTTACCCGATCCCCGAGCGACTTCTGGCGGATCTTTAGCACGCGCACAAGAAAGGCCCCTGAGCGGATTACTCTGCAGGATGGCGACACCATCGTTTCCGACCCAGCCAGCATTGTTGAAATATTCACAAAACACTTCTTGTCCGCGTACTCGTCACGCGACAGCGGCTTCCCGCTTCGGCTCGCGCAGATAGGTGATGTCATACACACGCCCAACATAACCGTTGAGGATGTCACGGCTGCTATCCGCAGCCTACCTTCGAAGAAATCCTCAGGCCATGATAACATCCCATGCTTCATTGCAAAAGGCTGCTCTGCCATTTTCGCGCCGTTGCTCTGCCACATTTTTTGTCTCTCGCTTGAAGAGCGGCACTTTCCGACAAATTGGAAACCCGGCGTTGTTTTTCCTCTCCATAAGTCCGGAAATGCGTCGGTGCCTGGGAACTATCGACCAATATCTCTCCTTTGTTCTTTCTCAAAAGTTTTCGAAAAAGTAGTACACCGTTATCTCTTGTCCAAAATCCGGCCCCTCATTCATAGTAATCAGCACGGTTTTATACCTGCCCGGTCCGTCGAATCAAACCTTGCCTGCTTTCTGAGTGACGCCAGCAAGTACATACATTCACGTCAACAAATGGATGCCATCTACTTCGACTGCAGCAAGGCCTTCGACCGCGTAAACCATGATTTGCTCCTTCGCAAACTGTCTGCTTATGGCTTGGCTCCTGCTTTCTGCGAGTGGTTTGCAACCTACCTCAAACAGAGAACAAACTTTGTTCAGTACGCTGGTGCTAAGTCTCGCAGCTTCACTGTACCGTCCGGGGTTCCACAGGGCTCTATTCTCGGTCCTTTATTGTTCAACTTATTTGTGAATGATGTGCCGTTAATTATAAAGCATTCATCTCTATTGCAGTTTGCAGACGACATGAAACTCTATCGCGCAGTGGGATCACAGGCAGACTGCGCCCAGCTTCAACGCGACGTACAAGCAATCTCCCGCTGGTGCAAAACTAACTACTTAGATTTGAATCCATTGAAGACCGTTACAATTACATACACTCGAAAAACCTCTCCTTTAACCTTCCCATACCACCTCGACTCTCTGACGATAAGAAGAGTAAGCGAAACACGTGATTTGGGCGTTTTGATGGCTTCGAAACTACGATTCACACCGCATGTTAACTACCTCGCACGCTCATCTCTTCGGACTTTGGGCGCTATCTCTCGTGCAACAAGGGACTTCTCAGGAGGTTCGTGTTTCCTTGCTCTGTACAAAGCCCTTGTACTCCCAAAGCTGGAGTTTGCATCGGCAGTCTGGAACTGCATGAGTGCGTCGTCGTCTTTGCGCTTGGAAAGGGTTCAGAATAGGTTCACGCGCATCTTCTCTCGCCGCTACACCCTACACGACAAATACGCTTACAAGGATGTCATCAAGCGGCTGAAGCTCGAAGAAGTGCAATCTAGACGCACAAAACGCGATTTAGTGTTTTTGTTCAAGTGTATCCACTCCAGATTCGACAGCCCGAAAATAGTGAGCTCTGTTCGGCTAAGGGCACCAATTCGAGCTCTCCGCCCCCACCTTTGCTTTGATGTGACCACCCCAGAGATGCTGTCTCCAGTGTGCCGTGTGCAACGTGTGTACAATAATGACTTTCGTGCATCTTTCGACGTCTTTTCCGGCAATGTTAACTCTTTTAAACGCGCCCTGAAAAATGCACGCATTTGAAGCCGCTGTTGCCCATTCAGTATGGTATAGAAGTTATCTCGTGTTCGTGTTTTCCGTTCCCTTCCCATTTTTTACACTTGCACCGTTTGCCGTACACATACTCCCGTGTACCTATGTATGTGTGTCCGCACGTGTGTGTGCATGCATGCACGTGCGCATTTGCCTGCACTTGTTCACCTTCACATCCACACGCGTGGGCATGCATGTATGTATGTTTTGTTTGCACTCACGAGCGTATGTGCCGTGCATACACATAAATTTTGCTTTATAAATTTTGCTTTATATGTACTTATTTCCAGTATCCATGTTCCCCAGTAAGTTACGACGGTGGATTGTACTGAACTTGCGTGTATGCCAATGTACTTTGTAGTATACCTTGTCACAAGCCCTGTCTCAGCGCGTGCTAATGTACCTGACTGTAATCTTAATTCCTTAAATGTATAAATTGAGTGTGTGTGTGTGTGTGTGTGTGTGTGTGTGTGTGTGTGTGTGTGTGTGTGTGTGTGTGTGTGTGTGTGTGTGTGTGTGTGTGTGTGTGTGTGAGAGAGAGAGAGTGCGTGCGTGTGTGTGTGTGTGTGTGTGCGCGCGCATGCGTGCGTGCTTACGTGTGTGTGAGTGCGTGTGCGTGCCTGCGAGCACGCGCGTGTGCTGTGGTACTATGTACTTTGTGACCCCTGCACTTCATAACCAGTCTCCACGTTTTACCGTTTGTATATCTGTGTGTCGCCCTGTCCTTTTTGTGTGCACCACCCAAGAAGGCCTAGTGCTGTTGGTGGGCACCACCCAATAAACAATAAACAATAAACAATCTCTTCGATGATATTCACAGCTTGTTTACAAGAAGTATTCATAACATTGAATAGGGAACAGGTGGGAGTGAGGGTTAATGGAGAATATCTTTGTAACCTCAGATTTGCTAATGACGTTGCCTTGTTTTAAGTAACTCGGGGGAGGAATTGCAAAACATACTTACCGCACTGGACAAATGGAGTAAAACTGAGGGCCTGAAAATTAAATGCAGAAAACTAAACTAATGATCAATAACCTCGGGACAGCACAGCGGTTTGACATAGGTGGCGAAGCCGCGGAAGTGGTAGGGAATACATCTACCAGGGCCAATTTGTGACCCCGGATCCCAACCATGAGGCAGAGATAATTCGAAGGATAAGGATTGGGTGGAGTACATTCAGCAGGCATTCTCAGATAATGAATGACAGCCTACCATTGTCAATGAAGAAGAAAGTGTATGACAGCTGCATCTTGCCTGTACTCATCTACGGGGCTTAAACGTAAGGGTTAAACTTAAATTGAGGACGACTCAGCGCGCAATGTACCGGAAGATGATAGCTGTAACATAAAGGTACAAGAAAAGAGCGGAGTGGGTCAGGGGACAGACGCGTGTTAAAGACATATTAGTAGAAATTAAGAAGAAAAAATGGACGTGGGCAGGGCAATGCGGAGGCAAGATAGGGCGCTGTTTATTAAGAGTAACAGAGTGGATCCCTAGAGAAGGCAAGCGTGGCAGTGGGCGGCAGAACGTTAGATGGGTAGATGAAATCAAGATGTTTGCGGGGATAAATTGGTCGCAGCGAGCTCAGGACAGGGATAATAGGAGAATAATGGGAGAGGCCTTTGCCCTGCAGTGAGTGTAGATAGGCTCGTGATGATGAGGAACCGTAAGACAACTTCCTTTACTGGAAAAACCCATCAACTTCAAACAGTCCGAAGCAACTGTACTCGTCGTGGTGATGTAAATTAATGGTTCTACGCGCTATGCTCTGTATGTAGCCGATGCTTTACACCTAATCTTTTTTTTCTCTGCTGCCTGTATAGACAACAACATAAAGCAAATAGGAGCTCAACCTGGTGATCGAAGTCATTAAACAATGTTTCCCTTTTTTGAACAAGCACCTAGAGTTTGTGGACTTAGCATAATTAAATCACTAGTTATTTAACAATTCATTATTTTTTCACACTTGTAATAGGATGGCCACCCAGTGCTCCACTTTTTAACCCAACTCCCTTCCCATCTTTTCTTAATAAACATTTTCAACAACAACAACAACAACACACTTGTAAGATATACACTTCTCTCATCTTACAAATGTTTTCATTCAAATAATAAACTCCGGGTCTTGCGTTCACGTAAATATTTCTTAGAGCCATTCTGCTTCTGCATCTGGAAAAAAACGTCACAGGTGATATCACCACGATCAACTTCAAGGAACAGCGTGCCGTTTTGCGTCAAGAGCATATCCTTTCGAAGAATTTGCTGGAGGACATCCCAGAAGAAAAAAATAATGTCCCTGCAATGAAATAAAAATACGTTCAACATTCTCAGGCTTCTTACAGAGCCTATACAATCATTTACACATGGCAAACAAATACCCATGTCGTCTAACCATGGGAGAACCGGTAGTGTCTGAGTATCCAGATTAAAATAGAACACTTTGACTCCAGCAGCGTGTAATTAGCCTAACAAGCTTAAGGACATCATGACTCCATCCTTTGATATAACTGATTCTATACATTGGCTCAGGACACAAACGTTTACCTGCGTCATCATACAAACGCTGGGGCGTTACTACTGAAATGCAGTCTATCTAAAATCGCTCATAAAAGCACAGGAGAGACAACATAACCTCGCGCAAAAAAAACACTCACAGCATATATTTTTATAATTTTATTACTATAAATTGTAGAAAAGCTGAACAAACAAGCTACACAGAAAGGGGTCCGTTAAGCCCAGACGAAACAAAAATCTTTTTACAAGCTGCTCCACAAACAGGTTTCGGCATTTATAACCCACCACCGGATATGGCGGATCAATTTTCTGCGTTTCTTTCGTTCATACCAGATTGCCAGACAAACACTGCAAAGATTCAACGGAACTTCTGAATGTATGATCGTGTACTAAAAAAGGCCTGCATTCCATACCATATCTCCGCTCGTGCAAAGATGGATACAAGGTGCCTGGGCTATGTCTCGGTCTGGGCCGGCATCTCCGGCACCTTCTGTCCTCAGTACAGCGTGTTTCCACGCTAGCTCTCTAGCTGCACCCCAAGAAACCCGGGAGGCGTGACTGTATACTCGACCCGTTCATAAATTCTGGCGTATCTGACTATTCCCCTTTCCACATTCCAACCCATTTACCCAATTGAGACTGCTGCCTGGTGTTCCGCAAAATTCTCTGGTGACTAATAGATCGTTGTGAACCTTCCTTTTATTATTACAAAAAATGACCACGTCACCGCCACATGGCAACGCCTTTCTTCACATGCTTCCAGCCAAAACCCTCGAACCTGGTTAACTTGAATAAATTTTGCACAAAAGCGACCCAATATTCCTCTAGTATACGTCGCTACACTTCTTCGTATATCGCTGTTACATGCTTGAGACTGGAAAAATGGTGCGTAAGAAAATTCTTGCCTCATTCTCTGTCGCGTGCGTGCGTGCATGCGTGCGTTCATGTGTCTCTGTGTGTATCCTCGACTGCAAATAATATATTGATACCTCAATTCAACACTGAATATCTACAAACCCAATGCCGAATAGCCGTTTTACGAAGTTCAGAACTTTTATTCTGTGGCTTAATATTTAAAAACAGTTAGGTGCCATTGCTGTAGTTACACTCCAATGTTGACGTGCTAAGTGCCTTGAAGCGACATGATTAAATACAGAATTGCACCACTCAAAAAAGACAAGATGGGATAACCGCGGAGGATATCCCACGTTAACTTCTGCTGGAAGCATGAATATTAGGTGTTTCGGCGTGCGGTCCCGCAAATGATTTTACTTCCCTTGTCCATATACCACGTAAGCCGGTGACCGAATTCGCGTCTGAGGCGGCCGCGATAGAGAAGACGCTTGAAGTTCGAACGAGGCAGTACGACCACCCAGCTCATGCTCTTGTTTCAGAAACGATCGGTGCCGTGTCTGTTACGTTCGACACACTAGGCGGGAACATCCTTGCAGTGGTGAGGGAGGAGCTGCGGAAACGTTTCCCAAAGACACCGCAAGGTGAAGTTGCTTCCCTGACCGACGTGATCCGAGAAGAGGTTCAACAGGCACTGCGGTCTTCTACACCATCCGAAGCACCCCGAGAGCCACAGGCTATGGTCTACTCCGCCGCTGCTCGTCTACCCTCCCGTGCTCCAACCCGTCGTCAGGAAGCCCCGCCGTACCGCCGTCTACTATCACCCGCCCTACCCCTTGTAGTCCGAAACCAGACGCCGAGGGAGACCGACGTGTGGCGTACGCCCGATAATCGTCCGCTGCGCTACACACTAAACTTTTTAACACCCTTTAAGGTGCTAAAAGGGTACACTAAACATTTTGCACACTTTTTGCACCTTTTAGGGACCAAAACATTGCTACGGCACCTAATCATGAGGGTTCAACAAATTAAGGGGTGTAACTCAACATTTTTACACCCTTTAAGGTACTAAAAGGGTGTACTGAACATTCGGCACCCTTTTTGCACCTTTCAAGCGCCCAAATATTCCTCGGGCACCCCATCTCGAGGGTGCCAAAATTCAGGGGTGTAATCAACAGTTTAAACGGGTGCTACGACCGTTAAAGGGATGCTAAAAAGTATTTCTTCCCGATTGGGGTGTTCCTACGGAACCCTATCGTTAGGGTGCCTAAAAGTACGGTGTGTGAATGCAAGCATGCAAAATTTCACAAAACAGGCTGAATGTTTAAACCGCAAATTGCACTATTTCGCATCCCGTTGAGAGGTTTAAATATAGACTCGCCATATAGACAAGGGCAAATGCTCTAAAATTGCTGTTCGTAAATTGCACAAAACGTGTTGAATATTTAAATTCCACTCTACACTAATCTACTTCTTTGAGTGTATGGCAAGGTTCGTTTCGATGTCTGGGTGCACGGGAAGGGAAGGCTGGAAAATGCCTCTTGTAGTCCTATAAATAAAACGTTTACGCGAAGCATCGGTGTCGTCAACGAAATCGAATTTACCTATGAATTTGTTCCCGTATTATTATGTGGTAACACTGCTGAAGCGAATCTGCGGAGCGTTTGAATGAGGGTTTCGCATTTTATGAGAAACAAACAAGCGTGGAATTGTTTTTTTACTGTTGATCAAAATCTTGTCGCACGAATGGAAAATAAAAAATAAATGAAACAGTATACAACCGAAAATGAAGGCGCTTACGATGGGATCTCTCTTCGCCAAATCCAATATAATGCAGCAGCGGCATGGACGTTAAACAGGAAAAAAAGTCAGCCTTTGCTTATTACGAATTTCGACACAGTAGCCCTCCTCTTCCCACTTTTTGTCTACAGCGTTTCACGGACCACAGGCACAGCCTTGAACTGTGACCATTTGAAAATTCCGTCGCTCTCTGTTCCTCTTCTGTCCCAACAGCGCGATCATGCCCCCACCTCACCCCCCTCTGACAACAGCCATTCTCTTCGCTCAGTGGAGTTATAACGTACTAGCAATCACAATTTTATTACAGTATTATTGTTAGCGACCGTCAATAATTTGCACAAATGCAAGAAACAGACCACCTCGGTCTCTCCTGCCCAAACAACGCTGGAGAACAAGTCAGATACCAAAAGAAAACAAAATTTGGGGCGGAAGCATGAAATGAGGCGCTAAATAAACAGGCGCGAAGTAATACTACGATTACTTACACATAAAACAACCAAATGCCATTGCAAAGTATTATCCTGCCATCTGCTGCTTTTTTGTCGATCAAATCGAGCGCCAAAAAACTTAGGCAGTTCGCGTTTTATGCTTGTAAACTTTAAAAATCTAAGCTTCTGTATTATAACACACACAATAAATAATAAAACCTAGAGTTACTGCTATATTCAATAACAGAGGCAATTATCTACCAGTTGCGTTTTAATTCGTTTACGCCACCCACTGCCAACGGCCGCAACCGTGAGTACGGCGTCCGGCGGCACGCCCGAAACACTTTCATTTCGAATCGCACTATCTGCCGTGGGCCGTTGACCGTGATCTGTGGTATGCCGTTAACAAGCGCAGTTATTATGATTAATTTGGCGACTCGACGTTTTCGGTTATGTCTGTCGTGTTCCACTTCGCATTGAAGTATCTGAGAACAACTTTTCCACCTAAAGACGGCTAATTTCGTTAGGCGCTTGCCCCTGAACCGCCTGAACGTCGCTTGCTCTTCTGCGTCGTTTCCTGTCAGGTAAGCTGTCTCGGAACAGTTGCCGCCTTTCTTATCACTGGATGTCGTTTGTTGCTGTCCTCGCCGCTTTGTGGATTCGTCAACAGGAGCCCGTGTGTGTGTGTAAATTGTTTAACTGAACTGGTTAGGTTGAACCTAGAGGGCTCGTCTACAGAAAGGCGATGAGCGCATGTAGGTAGATTGTTGCACTTGCATTGAGCGCTAAGCGCCTGGTGCTGGTCTTAGTAATGTTTCCTGTTCCGCAGCAGTATATAGAACTGCTTCAGAGTTCATCACTGAGAACCACGTCTTATGCGTGGTTTATCAGAACACGGGCGGCTACTCCTCTACACTGCGCTGCGCAGCGTTTACGGCTTCGTTAATCACCGCTGTCATTTGTGCCGTGTTGACAATGGCGAGAGAGAATCCTTTGCGAGCGAATGTGCGCGCCTCGCAAACTTTCTTTGGGTTAGCGGCGGGCCACCTCGTGTAGGGTGCCGTTGTATGCAGGCATTGATTTTAGCTGAATGCTGTGTTTCCCGAGTTGTAACAATCGTACATCCAATCATTTCCGTTCTTTCATGTGTGGTAATCATGTGCCATACTGTTTTAGACCTCTGGGTGGCCTCAACACATCACGCCCCTCCATTCAACCGGAAAAGAGCCACAAGCATTCTCAGCAGTGTTTGTCCGACAAAACGTAAGTTTTCAGAGAGTTTTATTTGCACAGTGTGCTATTATATTTGAATAATGTTGTATTATTTAAGTGTACAAGTACTCTCCCCTATACTAGTTATTGGTGTTTCATGCATAACCTAACATGTAGCCACTAAATGGCAACCTTGATTGTTGATTTCGGAAAACTCAAGATTTTGCCCAAAATCATAATTTCGGTTAAGCAGTTAATCACCATGTATCCGAATTTCCTAGCGTTAGTCATGTTTACGGTGAAGCCATATTTCTTAGGTGTTTACACAAAAATGTCGGTACCTTTGTACTTTCGTCTTGGATGAAGCGCGAGAAGTTGGTTTGGTTTGTTCTGCCTTTTTTCGGATGTTTATCATGTGAATTGACAGTCCTTGCAGTCCACTTTCCCAGTTAGTTATGTAACTGGCTGTGCCATCTAACGAGGCCGGATTAGGGTTCTGAAGGCTGCCATTTACAAACGCTAGTGCAGGACCACCAATAAGGGAACATCCTTCTACAAAGAAATAGATTTAGAAGTGTGAAGTATCAGCTGCATTATCCTTAACTGGAACGTGCTGATTACAAGGCTTGGGACTTTTCCTGGAAATACTGTGGATGTTGAGCTGACCAGCTAAGAGGGAAACCACTCAAACACACCGGCCAAGGCCGATGTTGCTGCAAGATACGAACAAGCATTGAGTCGACTCAGCAATACATTGCACCTTTTTTTAAGCGGCCGACGTGCATGCCCCATGTTATCCTGATTGGGCGTGTTCTTATTCTTTCTTGCGTCCACCACACTCGAGTCACGTTAATTTCGGAATGGTGGAATTCAGCATTTTCGGGCAAGATAGGAGAGCTTGAACTCAACCCACTTGCCCGCAATGCGTTTTCAAAGCCCTCCACAAGCTGAAGGTACTCAAGTGAGTTGTAAGCATTGCCTGAAAACCATAGCAGATGAGGTAAATATAAAGCGTAGTTTACGTTATGAGCCTTTCTGTCCCATTTACAGGTTTTGAACAAAAAAAGTGTCATTTAAAGGTGACAGCTGCTTCCTTGCCGATTTCTGATGCCTGATTGTTCAGTTTGTGGGGATAAGTTTAGCAGAATGCTCACATGTCTAACCTATATTTGTGCTTGAGCATTCAAACGCTGATGTTAGTAGTGAAGTAGGTGAAAATAGTAGTTTGATTGTAGTTGTGTGCAGAGTACCTAAATTGTGTTAATTCCTAGAAAAGCAAAATTGAGGTAACTCTGCTAACTGTTCTTCAATGCAGCATTTTATTATGCGAACGTTAAGGAGTTCAGCCGCTTGTTAAAGGTGAAATAAACAGTGGTACAAAAAGAAGGGCATCTGCTAAACAGAAATATCTTCAGAATCGCAGGATGCCAACTGTTCGCCTACGAACTTGTGTCCTGCACCGTTTCTGCTGGCGGGAGCGGCTCATGGAGCATTTTCCAGCTTCTCAAGATTTGTGATCAAGCGCTCCTCCAAGTGAAAGATGCCGCAGAGGGATCTTTTGTTTTGCAAGTCGAGTGGAACTGTACGGGATGAGCAGCAGTACGTTTCTCTAATCCTGGTTGTACTGCCGCGCAACTATAGGCAGGCAAGGTTTTGCTTCGTTGCGGGACCTCACCCTCGCTAGTGGCGCCAATTTGCGAATGTAAGTTCAGCCTTGCTTCCCCTCACCGAAGCCGAACCCATCAAATCCGAGTAGCCATCCTTGTGTTAATAAAGTTTCTTCGTCTATTCTATTCCGTTCTTCCTTTTCACTTTTTTCGACTGACTCCCTCTTAGTCCTTCCCTCCCCTTACATCGTCCTCCTTCTATTACACATGTCCTTCATCCCCCTCTTTAACACCATCTCTACATCATATTGTCCATTTACGACTGCGCCACTACTACGCCTTCACTACGCCACCGCCATCGACCTGTCCCCCGCCACCCCCTTGCTTTCGCCGTCGCATCCCGCCTCCTATTCATTCCACATCTCTATCCTGCTTTTCCTCTTTCCCCTTTTCTCAACAGTCTGCTTCCCTTCCCCATCTGTCTTTTTTATTTCAATCATCGATTCCTCTTCCAGTCCCTTCCGCTCCTGATTCTTTCTCGTGCTCAACCTCCTCACCCTTCTCTCCTATCTTTCCTCCTCCTCCAGCTCCTCCTTCTCTTCATTTCTATTTGAGTTCTGGACTCACCATACCCTCCCCACTTCACCATTTTTTCCATTCACTTAGCCCTCCCCTCATCTCACCTTTTTTCCGCTACACTTTCTCATCTCTCTCCCTTTTCTTTTTCGTTCCCTCACTCTGGCTCTTACACAACTCTTCCCTCGTTTGTTCCCGTAAAATCGCATCACCATCGCCATTTCTTTCTCCCCTTTCCTTACACTTACACTCCTACACTCCAAATCCACTCTTCCCCCTAACTTCACCATCCCATTCCGAGTCCTTCCACCTTGGTACCCCACAGGCCGCACTCGTTTGCTCATCTTCTTCCCTTTCTCCCCTGTTTCTACTTTCTTCGTTCTTAACAAATCGTTACTCCACCTTCTATTCAACCTCAACGTTCCTGTTCATCGTACCAAGCTCGCACGAATTCCCATTTGCTCGGCAGTTAAGGCTCACAGCCGGTTTCCCCGCTGATTCTAGCGATAGACCGACAGACATACAGAAAAGCGTTTAGCCGGAACAATATTATCGTCTTAATAGCGGCGACGCTGATCATTGCAATTTTCGTAACGTGCTATAGCCATCGGCCCCATTGAGTACCGTTACCTTGAGTGTTTCAGATGGAGGTTTTTGCGTCTTTAATTTTTTTATATAGTCGCTGCTCAGTGGATTTTTTTGTAAGTACCGCTTCCACATTTTAAAAATACTTAAAAAGCTGCAGTAAGTACGTTGCTAAGTGCAGTTTATTTTTTGTTACATTGAGCAGCCATTCCTGCAACACAAAGTAAAGAATAAAATCTCCGTTGGACGTCACACACCAGTGAAATGTGGTCTTTGTCTTTTGCAAAAGGTTTTAACCTGAAAATAAAGTCATTGAAGAAGAGTAAAAGGGGACCTGAAACATCCGTATTTAGTTCGAACTTTTCAAACTGAGACTCATGTGCTGATGTTCGTTTTAGCCTACCTCTTAAAAAGGGTACGATGAAATTTTTTTAATTACAATAAAGTAGACGCGATTTGTAATGTCAGTGCGTTTTTTTTGACCTCCCGCAAGAAAACTAAATTCTGGGCTCTTCAGTGTATATAAACAGGTGTATCCAGAGCCTGTCATAGCAGCCGCAAACTTTTAGGCTTACCACTGTACCTAGAGTTCCACCACGAACTTCTGATCCGTCAATTCAACGATGGCCATCGTACATGCCATGTAAGTACCTCAGTGTTGAGTAAATTTTTGTCAGTAGTAAAACTCATTTAGAGTGAAACAAGGGCCATACTTAACACAATCAGCTGCACTGACTTAACGAAAGCGACAGCTGCTCGCCCGCTCACGGTGCCCTTGCCAAACTTTCTCGATACGTTCACGTAATCCAAACCTGTGCGATATTGCGTTACAAGATAGGTACAAGCCCACTATTTCGCAAGGTTGTGAATACGATTTCAGGCCAAAATTTGTCGTGTGCATCCTAATATTGCTCCGATTCGCTTTGCAGCACCCCCTTAATCGGAATTAAACTTATCTGCTTGAAGAAATCGTCAATATACTGGGATACGGATATCAGGACGTTTTTACCGCATCAACTAAAATTTATCCTGAAATCTACATTTCAACATAGATTTGAGAGGGTAGTTTTGCACGCAGATCCGTTACGCAGATTGGGGTGTCAGCGTCCCATACTTCTTTTCAAACATTTTACGCCTAAGCGTAAGAGCTCAGAGCCGGCTGGTCTATTTTTAAGTGCGAATGCACTTCTTAAGCGAGCCTGAAGCGTCCGCCGCCGTCCGCATAGATACAGCTGCGGGTGCGCGCGCTCCTCGTCTTCCTTGGCAACGGGGGGAGATGGGCGCGCGCTGCCTGGCCGCTGACATGGCACATACCCACGTGGGGGATTGGCCAGGAATCTCCTCGTCTTCCTTGGCAACGGGGGGAGATGGGCGCGCGCTGCCTGGCCGCTGACATGGCACATACCCACGTGGGGGATTGGCCAAGAATCGGGCGTGAGAAGGGCTAATGCACCCGCTTAAAGGAGTACTGACACGAAATTTCAAAGCTGAGATCCGCTCTAGCAATCAAGTACAACGACAACACAAATAGGTGTCTGTGAATAAATGCATCTTTCTTTCTTTGTAGTTGTGTGTGTGTGTGTGATCTCTCTTTCGCGAACATTACCGAACCGCGCAAATTCGACTCGTGCATTCGCACTTTCACATTCTTCCCCTCGGGGAAATGCGGGGAATTTTTTCGTAGTAAGAGTTACCGGAGAAGTCTTCAGAGCAGGAGCTGCTGTTATGCAGAGGACGAGCTGGACGTCACCGGCTGAGCGGCACCGCGGTAGGGAGCACGCAGTGCACCAAAGATGGCGTCGCGTGGCGTAGCGAGTCCACGTGTTTTTCATTAGCCCTCAAGTATATTAGTCATCGTGTATAGATTCATTGAGTAAAGGGGAATACGAAAGTTGGCTGTCTAAAAATCAAACCAAGGTGTCCCAAAAGAATCATATTATAAGCGTCCAAGAAGCGGCAGGAAATGGTCGTCAGGCCAGTTTTTATAACAAGAAAGGGTGACCGTGTAGCACGAGGCGACATGAAGATCCGTTACGTCAGATGAGTCTTGCTTTGGGGCGCTGTAGTGCTGATCGCAAGGACGCGGTTTCTATCCCGGCTGCGGTGGCTGCCTTTGTGATGGAGCCGAAAAGCAAAAAACGCCTGTGTGTCGAGATTTTGGCTCACGTTAAAGGTACCCAGTAGGTCAAATTTAATCCCGAGCCGTACACTACGACGTATGGGCGCGTTAGACCCCAACAATTTGGATTTGAACGTCGTTTTGACCAACTAAAGTAATGTTCCGTGTGTCAACCGTGCCAAACCGCAGGGGGCTGACGCAGCGCTATTTTCTGGCAGAGCCGATCGCCCTGCGCGGGCGTGCTCCATTCCTGAGTGGCCCTGCCTCATCGTCATCGTCATTCGTATCACAAGCATTATTGTCACCGCATAAACACTGAAGAATACGAGGGCGTGTCTTTGGCGTGGCTGCTTCCAGGAACTATGCACAAACTTACCCAAATACATACTCTTTTCCATTTGTTCTACTAGCCTGAACAGTGGTTGTTGGACGGTTACGATATATCTGACCCGCAATTCCTAAAATCGCGGCGCTCTATTATGACCTGGGAAAGCGCAGCCCAATGTAGGCGTGCGGCTATTTCGGCAACAAACCACTAGATTACATGTTTTGTGCAATCGCCATATTAATGTAACCTTGCCTCAAGTGAATTCTACA
Organism: Haemaphysalis longicornis; assembly: GCF_048455015.1. NCBI lineage: Eukaryota > Metazoa > Arthropoda > Arachnida > Ixodida > Ixodidae > Haemaphysalis > Haemaphysalis longicornis. The sequence goes on from NW_027526445.1 coordinate 189,380,337, forward strand.
TGTTTGAACCGTCTACGGCGGTTAAACCCGCATAGCGGCAAGAAACTTCCACTCGATGAAGAGGTACTCCGCTTGCAGCGCGCGCTGTTTTCGAGAACACTCCCGAACAAACCCTTGTCTGTGTAAATTTACAATGTTCAAATATTTACGAACTTGCATTGAGTTTAGGGTAATTTATTTGCACATAAATTTCAGCTTTGTGGCGCCTGCCCAGAATAAATAACGTTTAATACCTGATTGATTTGATTGATTGATTGATTGATTGATTGATTGTAGGGTTTAACGCGCCAACGCAACGCAGGCGGTGAGGCGTGTCGTAGTGGAGGGCTCCGGATTGATTTTTACGACCTGGGGATCTTTAACGTGCGCCAAAATCTCGTACACACGGGCGTTTTTGCTTTTCGCCTCCATCAGAAAAGCGGCCGCCGCGGCCGGGAATCGATCCCGCGATTTCGTGCTCAGCAGCACAATGCCTTAGCCACTGAGCTACCGCGGCAGTTTTTTTTTTAATATATACTTTTCTTATCTCACAATTCCTCGTATTTCCGCCACTTTTACTTTCAACTTCAAGCTGTTCGTTACAAAATCCGTTTCTTTCTTTTAAGGCATAGCTTAGGTCCCCGCCGAATGCTGATCTTAGCACTGTTTCTTAACTCCATATTCTTAATGTTTCCCCAGCTATCACCATATCGCACACAAGCACACTTACAATCAGCCTTCCTTTCAAAAAGCTCGGCTATTTCACATCTGTAAGTTTCTCAAACTTATTTTTAGGATTTCAGGGTCATTCTTATTGGTTCTCTTCATTTTCTACCTCGTCAAAGTGAATAACCTTAAACAACTTGGGAAGAACAATAACTGCAGCAAAACGTTTTCCCGACCGTATTTTTCTCCTTTTTGTTCATTATGCTTTGTGGAAGCGTTTAATATGAAAGACCACCTAACCCAAACCATCAGTGTATCACTCATCAAGTAGCCGTTCATTAAGTGCGTGCTTCTCGTCAGTCAGTAGTGCCAGTTTGTTATTAGATAAAACGTCTCGCATCATGCCCCTCACTGGCTGCACAATTCATTGTTTTTCGTTGTTTGAATTTTCTCTTATCAAACGACCATAATTGCCCTAGCCTGGATTCCGTGGACGCACCTCTTGTTATAAACAAGTAACGATGCAATGTTTACCTCTGTTTACTTTCGCTACGAACCAGAGGCTGGAGGAAGTTGGCGTTTGAAATTTTTAGTTTGTACCCCAAAATATTGGCGTATTCATGGTAGGTTGTGGCCGTTACTGCACCAGGGTGGCCAATCGTGCTCTGGTGAGGGAGTGCGTTACGGGCAATGCTCGCCGGGGTCAGGCCACACCCCAAGCCCCAACAGGTGGGAGTAAGGGTTAATGGAGAATACCTCAGTAACCTCGGATTTGTTGATGACGTTGCCTTGCTAAGTAACTCGGTGGACGAATCGTAAAGCACGCTTTCCGCACTAGATGAACGGAGTAGCACCGTGGGCCTGAAAATTATTATGCAGAAAAGTAAAGTAATGATCAACAACCTTGGGGCAGCACAACAGTTTGGGATAGGGGGCGAAGTAGTGGAAGTGGTAAAAGAAATATCTACTTAGGCCAAGTTGTGACCCCGGATCCCAACCATGAGGCAGAGATAATTAGAAGGATCAGAATGGGGTGGGGTGCATATGGCAGACATTCTCAGATAATGAATAGCAGCCTACCATTGTCCCTGAAGAAGAAAGTTTATGACAGCTGAATCTTACCGGTACTCACCTACGGGGCAGAAACGTGGAGGCTCACTAAGAGTGTTCAACTTAAATATAGAACGACTCCCAGGGCAATGGAGCGGAAAATGATAGGTGTATCATTAAGGGACAGGAAGAGAGCGAGTGGGTCAGGGAACAAACGCGTGTTAAGGACATACTGGTGGAAATTAAGAAGAAGAAATCGACGTGGGCAGGACATGTAATGCGCAGGGAAGATAACCGCTTGTCATTAAGGGTAACAGAGTGAATCCCGAGAGAAGGCAAGCGTAGCAGGGGGCGGCAGAAAGTTAGATGGGCAGATGAGATCAAGAAGTTTGCGGGGACAAATTGGTCACAGTTGGCACAGGACCGGGGTAATTGGAGAATAATGGGAGAGGCCTTTGTCCTGCAGTTGGCGTAGATAGGCTGGTGATGATGATGATGATGATGACCTCAAAATAGAGTTTAATTTCGCTTAGACAACTGCATAAAACTAATAAGCGAAATTGTCGATTCAGAGAGAGAGAGAGAGAGAGAGAGAGAGAGAAGAAAACCTTTAATGAAGAACAGTGAGGTTAGCTGAGCCATGGCACTGTCCTGCTACGCTAGATGATAGAAGAAGAAGAGAAAGAAAGCAAAAAAGAAAAGGAAAAAAGAAAACAAAAAAACAAAAAAGAACAGTAAAAATGAAAAGGTCATTTGATGCGACCAAAATTTGCAGTCACAAAACTCTGTCCACTTCTGGGCTCCAAAGAAACACCAAGAGAGAATTTATTGCACCTGCAGCATGACTGAGACCCAACCAAGGTCCAAAAACAGCCCTCAGTTCACGTCCCGCACCATTTTATGCAACTAACGAGAATAAATACTGGTCTGGCTAACTGTTATATTTAAAGCTTTTTCTACTAATGCAGGGTAAAGAGGCACGTCAGCAACGCCTCTTCCAGATGTAATTTCGGTTCCTTGCATAGAACTCAATAATGTCAACTCGTTATCCTCTAAACATGCTCGAAACTTGCTTTTCAGGATTCTGTGCTTTATCTTGGCCAGTTTCACCAATTCAGATGCTTTTAGCTTTCGAGATACGCCGGAGAGTGAACACAAGTGTGGCGGAGAAGTGAGTAACAATTTTTTCTGGTTTAACGGCCCTAGTGGACAGAATTGAAAGGGGTGTTGGTTTTGCCATATATACTTTTAGGCTACAGTAATATCTGTTTAATACAGAGGAAAACTCAAAAATGGGCTCGTCTTTTACCTTTCCTGTCGAAGTTTTCGTGCGCACATGAATGAGCAGCGACTCGCCCAACTGGCCAATGTGCCACCACAAGAATGTATCGTTAAAAGAATTTATTTATTTTTATTTATTTACAGTATACTGAGGTCATGGAGGACCATGCAGGTGGGAACATGGTGATTCAGATATACATTTTATGTGGCACGGCAGAAGCCACATGGCGCACAAGCACCCTAAGTAACAAATAGAGAAGGAATAGACATATCGGCATAACTAGAAACATTGAAAAACGGTTTAACGCAGCCAATGAACAAAATAACACACCTTACTGAAGGGTTCAATACACATCACATCAAGAAGACACCATAGAGGTCTCCGAAAACAATGCCAGGTGTGCAGAATACTTTGCTGCTAACAACAGATAACAGGGCATCAATAAAACATCAGCATTTAAAAACAGACAAAATACAAAGGAAATGTGACAAGGTCGTTTATCTGGTTGACTGCGTTTCTATATCAGTAAGCAGTACACTCTCAAAAACACTTACAGATTCCGATGAAACAATTTTTTCAGACAACGAATTCCATTCAGCAATAGTTCTACGAAAAATTGAATATTTAAAAAGGTTCGTGCGAGTTTGATAGGGAAGGATGTTATGCGCATGCCGATTTCTGGATGTGCGACTCAAGAAAGGCTGAATATATGAGCGCGCCTTTACGTTCAGTTTGTTGCGATAAAGCAAAAACAAAACGTTTACCGGCTTTTAATGTATAGATCGTTATGGGGTCTTGAATTTTTATTGTATTCGGTATCACGCTCGTTCGGTGAAAACGACATATAAATAAACCCGGGGCCAAACGTTTACAGGACGCGATATGAGCAATCAAAGGTAATTTCTCCATGGCCTCTTGGCTAACTCCCTGATAAACATATGGTGATGATGCTCCGAAGCGTGATATTTTTCTTACAAGTAAAAATAGAGTGATGTGCCTGCAAACTGAAGACAAATAAACTTGGAACATTGAAATCGCCTCCTGTACTATTTTGTTCTGGTGTGTACATTCCGCAAGCAAACCAGGGGATTTCGCATTTCCGGAACAATCACTCTGTGATGATGCGACGTCGTTAGTCAGCTATGACCACTACGCCCTTCCTGGGACTATTTTATCGCGACAGCGAGTTTATTTTGTTATGAATCGAAAACAGGCGGCATGACTTCACGGCATTTTTGAAGCCAGCATGCAGCCTTGTTATCGTCGGCTGCAGTATACACAGAACTCGAGCAAATGATCACGCAATGCCGCTTTCGGCAAGGTATATTGCAGGGTCGTTCCACCACCCATCGCATATGTGTTTAGCGCCTATGCTACACGGGCGATTGAAATGGCATTATTCGAGTCAACCAGCCGTTCGAGTGAACTGCAATCGACCTCCCCCTTATCGGTCTCGCCCCCGGTTTTCTTTGAAGAGTGAAGCCAATTACCACTACGGTTCATTAAACTCCGTTGCAAATAAATGAACTTCGGCACAAGTTTGATAGTCAAAGTAGAGTGCCTGAATGTTCCTCCTCGCCGCCCCTACGTTACGGGTGCAGACAATCGCGTCGTCTGCTTCGGCAGCCGCCATATTGATTCTCGCCGCTCGGCCCGCGCGCTGCAAAAACGGGAGTCCGATATCAATTATCGTGCGCAGTCGCATTCTGTGATCATAAAATACATTTACAGTCAACGATACCTTGCTTGTAGAGTTGTTGGCAGATCGTAATTGTGAAAACACTGCTCTAACTACGTTTACAAAACAAAGAAGGCGGAGAAGCACGTGATGCACGCACAGGGAAGCGCATTCATGTGCACGCGCCTCCGCTGGCGTGCATCGTGTCTGTAACCTTTATAGCTGCTTTAATTGCGTTCAACCGTCAGAGTTCAACGGGGAAGGTACTGCGCAGTGACTCTTCACGAGAGAGGTATGTTACATAGATGTTTCGGTTCTTCCACCGCGCCTGCCGGATTGAGAAGTTCGCTCCTATTACTCCGTCAGCATTTTAGGGGCGAAGCCCCTGAGGAGCTCCTGCTTCCGGCGTCTCATGCCGCCGTATTCTCATGTGGTCACCTACTGAAACACCGGGACACTCATTTTCGAACGCCTCGCGCTACAATGTAACGCGGAACTAAAACACCCGGCCACTCGTTTTTGAACGCCTCGCGCTACAACGTAACGCATGCTAAAACCTATAATGCATAAAACCGGTTCAAAATAAACTAACATGACTGAAAGAAGAGTTTAAGCTTGAACCGGTTGGTACATAACTTTGAGGGTAAGAGGCAGCGTTACAAACGATACGAAGAAGAGACGAGACAACCAGATGCGTTGATTCATCGTCCCGTTTGCTCAAAGTCAATTAAAGATTGGTGTAACGTTCCCTGTCCGCTTCAGCAATCGTCAATCACAAGCACAAGCCGTTTTTAGACGGGCTATAATTTGGGTTACACTCAAATACCCACAGGCTCTTGACACTAGGCCAACATTTTGGACTGTGTTAAGCAGGTTGTTTGGTCTCACATTTCGAATGAGCACACGTTAAAATGACGTGTTGTGTGCAGTGTTGGGTGACGTGTTCCTGGTGTGCGCTGGTGATTTTGCTTTGTGCGAAATCGTGCTGCCGCGCGGCTTCGCGTCCGGGTGCAACGTGCTATGTTTCCACTGCTGTGGCGTGTATGCTCGATCCTTGTGAGTCACTTATAAAAGGAGTTGGCAGCTCTAGGCGAAGAAGCCTTTCGGTTACGCTGGTCCACGCGCTCCATAGTTGTCAGGAACAACATCCCGAGCATACTTATTGTACCGTATTGAGTTACATGTAGATTCTGAACTTTTCTTTGGGCACCTGGGACTTTCTGCGGATTGATTTTGCAGTAGCTTGTTTCACTACCACAGACATTTGATGTACGAAGTGTTGACTGCATACAGTACTTGGAAACGGATACGGTTTTTTTTTTCTGTTTTTCGCCACCGCTGTTAACACTAGTAGCGGCGCTGCGACCACCAGTTGCAGGTTTTATAATAAATTCTCTTTTCACACAGGTTGGGCATTGCACAGCCATCGCGTTGTCCCGTGCCACTATTCCGAACTGGGGGAGATGGGGCATACAAGTTGCTTAAACCCGGTTTAACGCCAGTTACCGCGGCGCCGCCTCAGCAAGGGCGCGATTGCTCCTCTCACCGGCGCTTCTACGGCGCCCAATCAGCGCGCGCCGTGTGGCATGAGAAAAACCAGCAATCTTTGAATACACTGATACGCTGCATGCACATAGAATCAATTCGAAATTGAAAATAAGGAATTTCTAGATGCCTTCGGCCTTGTATACAAGGCAGTGGAAATATTTTCTGCCCTATTGCTCTTGTTCGAAAACGTTGCACACTGCCTAGGGGTGAGAGCAGACATCGAAGCCATGAATGATCTGTAGCTTGTGACAGCAACATAATTATTGGTACTTTAGTGAGCTCATTATCACCTCCCGCCATTGCAGGTCTCCTAATATCTGGGGTCCGCCTCCTCCCCCCCCCCCATGTGTACGCCTGTGATCGTAAATGAGGATATTTGCTAAAAGAAGACCACAGAAATGTAACAAAACGAAACAAAAAACCGCTGAATATAGCCCAAGGATAAACTAAGGACCGAGAGATATCGCCACTTTGGCGATTCATAGCGAGATCTGACTAATAAAAGTATAATGATGCGACGAAATATCGCTGCAGGTCTATATTCACCGTCCTAATCCGATTAACAAACAAAATTGACCCAGATGATGTCATGAAAGAAACGTATAGTTTATGAAGCGGCCAAGCGGCGTAAGAATGCTTACACATTAGTTCGTTTATCCTAGCACCTGCAGCATCCACTTTTGGGCATTACAGTAACAGGGTACAAAGTCACAAAACATGATCCAGGGTACAAATGATACCTACGAGAAAACAATCCAATGAAACTGCCAATGCATTAAGCGAAATACCAGTGTGTGCAAGTGCGTGTTACCACCAGCAAGACGAGGAACAACATGGTGAAAAAAGATGAAAAACATAATTTTATTTCAACGAAACAACATCACAGCTTCTTCAAATGTAGTTTCCGTTGTGGAGACGTACAAATACGCACGGCGTACCACGCACGACTTACCACGCTGCACATTTGTGATACACTTGAGTCTTTAGGGTTCTGTTGGGAAGCGAAACATTTTCCACCAATTTTTTGCTGTGGTTTGTGCGCAGCAGCAAGCAGCAACAAGGCAATTTGAGCCGCGAATCGTTGCCAGACAGAGATGCAAATTGAAAACGTGCAGCTGTTGTACGGTTCTGCTGCGGAGAGAGTGACAGCGAATGGCGGCCGGCGCCTCCGAAAATCGTTCGGGGCGGTCAAGACAAGATGTTGCAATATTCTCTGGAGAGGGAACGCCAAACTGCTGCGCAGAATGCCCGTAGACCATGTACAGCGAGTGCTTAATCCCGCCTAGAGATCTTGCATATTGACCATGATATTGAGAGACTCATGTGATGTAAACTGATGTAAACATGTAATATAATGTAAACAATTTTAGGCCGGTGTCCCTCTTCCGTGCTGTTTCTGAAATCTTCGAGATTGTTTTTTACGAACGGTTGTTCTTTTATCTGAAAGGAAAAATTTCCCCCTTCCAGCATGACTTTGTAAAGGGAAGGGCCACTGCAGCAAACTTGTGTGCTTTCCTGGGGTACACCGCTCCCGTTGTGTTTAACAAAAGCCAAGTCGACACAATTTATTTGGACTTGACAAAAGATGTGATAAAATTTCGCAGGAACTGCTTTTCTTGAAACTCAAACAAATCGGGCTACGCCCAACATAGTGCTCCTGGTTTGGCAGCTATTTGAAAAATCGCTCTAATCAAGTGAAACATTTACATTGCTTGTCTAAGCCATACTTGTCTCTATCTGGCGTGCCAAAGGGCTGTAACCTTGACCGTTGTTATTTCTAGTGTTCATAAATGATCTGCCATCGCATGCACGCCACTCGAGGACTTTGTTGCTTGCAGATGACCTAAAACACTTCCGTAAGATAGTGAGTGTGCGGGATAGTATATTGCTGCAGAATGTCATCTATTTTATCGAACACTGGTGCACTGAAAATCGACTGCAATTGAATTTAAAGAAAACGGTTGTTATGTCAGTCAGCAGAAAATGCGATGGCATTGTGTTTAATTGCAACCTCTCAAATGAAGAAATACAGCGCGAGTGCCTTCTACGGGACAATGGTATCCAAGTGGACTCAAAACTGGACTTTCGTTCACATGTGTCTAACGTTGTTAAACATGCACTTCAATTTCTTGGTAAGGCTTCTCGTCTCACACAAACATTTTGTCTTCTTACTCTCTATTGCGCATTAATTAGACCCAGTCTTGAGTTTGCCTCTGTCATACGGAACAATCTGCCTGTTTCTTCCAGTGACGCAATCGAAAATCTTCAGCGCAGGTTCATTCGTATTGTCTATGATCGATACATTGGTCGCCACCGTTTTTACAGCTACCACTCCATTTCAGCTGCCCTAGGCATAGTGTCTTTGCAAGATAGGAGACAAGTGCGAGATATGAACTTTCCACAAAAACGTTGTGCGCGGCTATATGACTGTGATGAACTTTCGACGTCATTACAGCTACGAATCCCATCTTGGAAAGCCTCGAAGTGTTCTTATACGTTAATCGACCAGATTTAGGGGAAATATCTCCAAGGTCGAGTAAGTTTGTGCGAAGGAAATTTTGACATCCACCTCAATACAGCTGCACGCCTACAAAGGAAAGCTATACACCTTTCTCAGAAACTTCGCAGTTGAAGAAAAGTTCCTCCTGGCCCAGGATTCAAACCCGGGACCACATCCTAACCGGAGCAGTCGCTCTAACAACTGAGCTAACCAGGAGGCTAGTCGTTTGTAGCGCGAGAGCGAATGATCAACAACTCTAAGTGATGGACTGGTGATAATCGACCAGATTTAGGGGAAATCCCCAAGGGGGAGTAAGTTTCTGCGAAGGAAAATTTCCGCACTTTTATTTTAGTCGATATACGGATGATATTACGCTATGGGTCACTGGTAGCAGCGACGCATTTATTGACAACACGTTACAGCAAGGTGCACGTGTCGTGAATGAGGAAGCACAGTTTGCGGGCCTCGAGTGCTCTCCCGAAAAATCGGAGATTCTCCTCCTACCAGCCAAACCGGCGTCTCGAAATGGTCCCGACATCAAATTTACCTGAGGGAACATTTGATCCCAGAGGTGCGCACCCTCAAAGTCCTCGGTCTTGTCATTCAGCATACTCGCACCAATACAAAATTTATCTCGAAGTTAGGCTCACACTTTATTCAGACAATTGGACTCATCTGACGAATTACCGGACACTACCATGGTCTCAAGGAGACGGAGACGATCAGGCTTGTTCATTGCATTTATCATTAGTCGCATAACATATTCCTTCCCCTACCTTCGAGTTCCGAACGCAGAAATGAACAAAACTGACTTTATCATCAGAAAGGGCTACAAAGCTGCATTACAAATTTGTATGAGTGCATCCACTGCCAGGCTTGAGCATCTCGGGGTTCATAATACTGCCCAGGAACTAGTCGAGGCAAATCATATCAATCAGCTCCGTCGGCTCTCAACAACGTCCACAGGACAGCATATACTGGTCCACCTTCGTATCGGGCCCAAAGTCTGTTCCGAACCGGCTATCCCCGTCCCCCGGCCTATCCGCGACTTCCTCCGCGTCCGCCCTCTTCCGAGGAACATGCATCCAACCTATCACCGAGGTAGAAGGAAGCAACGGGCGCGGGCGCTCTTCAAGAAATTCTCCACCAAACCTGATATTGTGTACGTGAATGCAGCCTAATAGCGCCATGACGACGCTTTTGCCCTGGCAATCATTAATAGACCGAGTGACCCCCTTGTGAACTCTCTGTGAGCGTCTGCACCAGCACCCCTTCAGCGGCAGAGGAGGCAGCAATGGCGTTCGCACTAACAACTCGGCCTTCACCTACAATTATAACCTCCGATTCAAAAACGGCCACCCAAAACTTCGCCTGCGGGTACATATCGTCCGTGGCGTCCACAATTCTCGTTCTGAATCCCCTGACCTCCCTGGTAAACATTGTCGGTACCCCGGCACACACTGGTTTGGGGGGAAATGTGGCAGCACACAACGCAGCACGAGGATTCACTATCCGTTCCGGTGCCAGCCTCGTCCGCAACCACAGCGCCAGGTCAGCTGCCGGGATGAGTTAACGAAGTACCATGATATCACTGTTATGGAACGGGACGCGGACGCGAGGCCATGGCTGAGCCGGACCGAGGTTTGGTAGCTTCTTTCCCCTCTCTCCGATCGTAATGATAGTTGGCGGTTAGCCGCCTTTGTCCTCTTCCTTACTAAATCTGTAACATTCTTACTAAATCTGCTAAATCCTTACTAAATCTGCGGAGCCAGCTGCTTGGCCGAACTCGGTCGTGCTGGTACATCCCGCGGCCTCGTTTAACGACGACGTTGGAAATGTAGAGTCGCGGTGCTGGTCTATCCTCTCTGCCACAGACGACGACGAACCCACGGTTTTGAAGGCAGCCCTTGTTGCAAAGGGGAGGACTGCGCTGGCGGCGTCCTTTTTCTGTGAGGTGCCACCTTTGAGAGGCCCCTGCTTCCTTTGAGGTGGCGACAAAGTCTTCGTCACGGTTCCCGCCCTTCTCAACGTTTTCTCGGAGATTCGCTCCTTTAGCAAAACCTTAGCGCGACTGACTATGTATGAGTACTCGTCGTCCTCTTCTAAGTCCTTTACGAAGGTGTCAAAGTCGAGGAGGTTCTGAATCAGCCCGTCAAGCTATCGAAGTTGATCCTGTTTTTGTTCTACGTCACGGCACAAATCCATAAGAATACTGATATTCGGTGTTGATGATTGCAAGGCACGAACAGTCGTACTGGCTAATTCAGTTATGTCCGCCCGGAGGATGGCCCGCGAAATTCTAAGTCTTTCTACGACCTGCCAATCATCAGAACCAGGGAGCGCAGCGAAGCAAGGGTCGCGATTGTCCGATGGGTGGGGCTCATCTCCGGGTTCTAGGAGGGGGGTCTGCGTCCAGCACACAGCCATGGCAGGCACCGTTCAAGGGTGAGGCCTCCGAAATGAGAAGATCCGACATACAGAGGCCACGCACAACCTTGAAGGCGCTGCGCTGTGAAGTCCGCTGGTGCGTCGTTCCCGGGTTTCGGCACCATAATGTTATCGAACGGGACGCGGGCGCGGGGCCATGGCTGAGCCGGACCGAGGTTTTTTAGCTTCTTTCCCCTCTCTCCGATCGCAATGATAGTTGGCGGTTAGCCGCCTTTGTCCTCTTCCTCTTCCTTACTAAATCTGCAACAATCACTACGCATTACCGCCTCTCTTGCCGTCGATACCCTCCTGCCCACCCTGAGCAAACCAACCATCAGAAGCACTTATGGCAACTCCTGCAGACAAACTCTTTTGCCTGCCGAGCACAACTGCATTGAATTCAGCCCTCGCAACTTCCCTCGCCAAATTGTCCACTTTGTGGGGACCCAGCCCCGCTGGTCCACTCTATGTGGGCCTGTCCTCAAGACCACTTTCCTTCTATAGTTGATGAATAGCAGTGGGAGCCCTGGGCAGCTCGGACCCAGCGGTCCAGATACTTCTGCTCACCCTCGCTGAAAACGTCACCGCCGGCCTCAAACCGACGGCCACACCGCTCCCGTGAACCCGGTTAAGGCTCAATAAAGTGATGTCTCCCTCTTTCCCGCGAATACGGTATGACTGCGGGAAATCCACTCCGCGAAAGAGCTGCCCAGAGGTGTGTGTTGATGCGCACTTAGAAAAACAGGCTTCTGATAAATACTGCACAAGTAAGCCAGTCATAGTACTGTCAAGGAAGAAATTTGGTGATATCTGATTTATGTGCGCCTTCAAAAAATGAATGCAGGACATTTCGAAGAAGCGTTTTAAGTGAACTTGGGTGGTATCCACCGGAATGAAATGTAATATATGACAGGTGGGAACAAAGAGGGCAAAGGATAACTACTGCATGTACTAAACAATGAAAAAAACAAAGAGACTGCTAGATGTAAACACTGATTCTGTGCAGATATTTGTGTTTTCGTAAAACGCTGTTAATTTGTTCCCTCAATAGTACTTTTGTGTGTGCACACTGGAAAATTTCTAATTCTACAGCCAAAATATATTTTACCTAGCGAATAACCACTCCACCTTTGTATTACTAAATGCTATACTGTACGTAGGACCGTTCTGGATTCAGGGAAACATGAAGTTTGACTATAACGCATTGGTGTTCCATTACAACAGCATGATAACACTTGAGAACTACTAAACTTTTTTACACCCTTTTGGGCCGAAAAGGGTGTAAAAATCTTGTCCCATGGCTAACACCCTTAAAAGGTGTTTTGGCAAAAAAAGGGTGTATGAATGAAAAAAGGGTGATGAGCTCAACACCTTTAAAAAAGGGTGTTGAGGATGCTCAACACCCTAAAAAAAAGGTGTGGAGTCTCACACCCATTTTTTGAGGTGATGGCATGCGCAGAGGCAATGTCAAACGGTGGAGCGCGCAGCATTCAACACAAACAGCCAATACGTACAAGTTACAGTTGGAACACGGGATGCAAGCGGTACAGGGAGTGCATACTTACTTAGCAGTACATGCGCTGTTCTTGCTTTTATACCCAGCAGAGGAAAGCCCCCAGATGGAGTCGGTGGGCTTGTCGCAAAAAACTGATATTTTAGCGCTAATTTTGGAAGTATGGATTTTACTACGAGAATATACAAATCAACACGTGGATTTGCAAAAATGTTTTAATTACGCGGTAGTTTTTCTGATCCGTAACTTAAAGAATTTTATTAAATATCATACAAATCTTCCCTGCCACCTCAACACCCTTCAAAAAGGGTGTTCAATATTTCAACACCCTTTTTCCCAGAAGGGTGTAAAGCTACAAATTAGGGTGTTCGAAACTAAGAAACAGGGCGTAAAGAAAAAAAGGGTGTGAGAAAAGACCGCCAACGAAGAAAAAAGGTGGAGAGACCTCCAATTTTGGAGGCATTTTGTACCTGTTTACACGGGTGGACTGAACATTCTCTACAAGCGGGCGGGGGGGGGGGGGGTTGTGCCTCACGATGTTTACAGCAATATGAATTGGCATAATTTATTACCAGTGAAGCTCTTTAAGCTTCAGGAGGTAGTTTCGGCAGCATTACCAAAAACATACAAAGAAAAAACTGGGGCGCCTGTAAAGGGTGCACCACCGCAGATAGCGTATTATGACTGTGAAGTCGGCTTTCGAGCTTGTTAGAGTGTGAGCACAAGGGGCATATGCGTATCCGCACCTCTTACTGTACCATTTCAAAGGTACTAGTCTTTTTTTGGATTCTAAAAGGTAAAAAAATTCGGGCAGCTTGCAATAGTGGTGCAACACTGGAGAAACAGCAACGCTGGGGGCCGACCCCCCTTGTTTCCCTCTTGGATCTCCTGGAAATGGGGAGGGGGGGGGAGGCGGGCACACTGGAACAGCCTTGTAACATCTGGTTAAATTTGGCCTCATCCCTGAGCGGTCATCCTAGCTTAGCAAGAACATTGTAAACCTTAGCAAACATAACAAAACCTAGCAACACCGGAAGAAACTAGGTCGACCCCCAGCTCCGCTGTTCTTTTTTTGCAACTGAACACCTATTTCACACCGTTTCAACAACCTACAGAAAGCCAAGCGTGTTGCAGTTCGTAAACATCCTTTTCGCCACACGACTACAGTCTTGTTAATTTTGAAGGTTCAAATTGGTGTTTCACGTGCCAAAGCTAAACTTGGGGCATGAGGTGCACCCAATAAGGAAACGAGCGATCATTGCATAAGAGCAATTATTTTTTTTTTGCGTTTGGAAATTTCTTGCGAGTAGAGGAGTATATGAGGGGATGTCTTCTTCTTTACAGTGCCATTATGCATCCGAACATGGCCTTATTCAATGAACAGCTGAACACCTTTTCCACACCCTTTCAACACCCTAAGAAAAACCAAGGGTGTTGAAGTTGGTCAACACCCTTATTTTCAAACAAAAAGGGCGTAGAGCTAGAAAAAGGGTGTTGAGACACAAGAAAAAGGGTGTATAGGCCTCCCAACACCCTTTTTCCACCTATGCTACGCCCTTTGTGGCTAAAAGGGTGTAAAAAAGTTTAGTGTGTGCGAATACCCAGTTTCTATACTATGCTTAGTCGGGCTGACTACTTTGTGCGCAACAGCAAGATGTTATTCTGAATGATAAAGGAATGTTCTCCTCTTATGGAAAGTTAGGTCATTAAAAGCTCTCGTGTTTACCGACATATCGTTTGTACGTGGATGGGTCTGCGGAGCCCATGTTGAATGCAACCTTTTATTCTTGAGAAACAAACTAAACATCTAGCTTTTATCTCATACTCTGATCTTCAAGCAGCATTTTAGTCGTTACATGTTAGATTTATTTCATTTTTTTTACTTTCAGTGCGACACCAGCGGTAATAACTGCCCACAAGGCTGCAAATGCTACTTCGGGAGAGGTGACAATTCAATAGGCCGATGCTACTCTGATGAATATCATTAGCCTGAGACCAGCGCCGAGATCATCGAATGTTCGGGAGTTTCTTATTTTGAACCAAAGAACTGGTCAATATAATAAAATTGTTCATTTTGAACTCGCTGGCGACATGTCTTGCCAAACTACCTAACGAGTGCGCTGCTCAAAAGCATATTGCCGCGAACCATACATTGGGTTTGTTTATTTGTGTTTTGCTTTTACCGCCCGGCTGCGCCAGTCTGTGTTATCTCTGCGCCAAGGGAAGCGCGTGTTCCATTCTTTCTTGCTGTGCCGCATGTGTTATCTGTTGTGATAGGGAGAGTATTCCGATCTAACGTGAACAGCCCAGAATAATCTCCTTGGATCTACTATGTTCTCGATGCGAATCGACGTTTCGAGAACCACGCGCGCCGAAAGATAAAAAGCCTGCAGTGCGGACGCCGGGGCATTCGATTCTGCGACGCTCGCCGACGCAAGTCACTTTGTTGACCGCTGTTTCGCCGCCTCTGTATTCTTTTGAGTTGTTAGGGGAGCACAAGTTCGCTCCAATAAACTTGTTTCTCCTTCAGGACAACTGCGTCGTCCTTGGCTTCGTGACATCTGGTGGAGGTGCTGGGTATGAAGGGTGCGTACCCCGCACCTCACCAGATGTCACGAAGCCCACTTCAACCAGATGTCACGATGCCCACTTCAACCTTTGGAAGCCGCTAAGCCAGTCCAACAAGAGCCAGCCCCCGCCAGCAAGATTTACCACCTGAGTTCGGCCTACTACCGGAGAAAGCGAAGAAGAAAGACGTCGCCACCAGCACCATGGTCAACCAAGCCAATCCTCCCGTCGTTCTGCAGCAGCCACGGGAACCGCCATCATTCCAGGGAGCCCCCGCAGAAGACCCAGAAGAATGGTTGGAGAAACTGGTGCGCGTCCGGAAATTCAACAGGTGGGACGACGCAGTAACGTTCCGGCACGTTTTCTTTTACTTGGAAGATTCGGCTCGCACTTTGTTCGAGAACCACGAGAGCTCCTTGACAAACTGGGCTCAGTTCAAAAGCGAGTTCACTAAGACCTTCACTACCGTGGTCAGAAAAGAACGCGCAGCGCTGTTACTTGAAACTCGAACGCAGCACCCCAACGAAGGTGTCGTGACCTTCGCTGAGGAGATGAAGCGACTTTTTCGCCGTGCGGACCCTGGAATGACCGAAGAAAAGAAGCTCAGGTTTCTAATGCGAGGAGTGAAGCAAGAGCTTTTTGCTTGCCTTGTCCGCAATCCTCCCAAGACGGTGGCCGAATTCGCGTCTGAGGAGGCCGCGATGGAGAAGACGCTGGAAGTTCGAACGAGGCAGTACGATCGCCCGGTCAACGTGCTGGTTTCCGAGACGATCGGTTCCGGGGCTACAAGCTCCAACACACTGCGTGAGACCATCCGAGCAGTGGTCAGGGAGGAGCTTCGGAAGCTTTTTCCGACGACGCCGCAACCTCAAGTGGCTTCCCTGAATGACGTCATCCGCGAAGAGGTTCAACACACTTGGGCACTTCTATGCCATCCGAGGCACCCCGCGAGCCACAGGCGATGACCTACTCCGCGGCTGTTCGTCGACCCCGCCCTGCTCCAACCCGTCTACAAGAAGCTCCACCGTACCGCCGTCCACTCTCGCCGCCGTCCCCACTGTCGCCGCCGTCGACCGTACCGCCGTACACAGCCCAAACCCAGACGCCGAGGAAGACTGACGTTTGGCGAACGCCAGATCATCGTCCGCTGTGCTACCATTGCGGAGAGGCCGATCACATCTATCGTCGCTGCCCGTACAGGAGACTCGGACTGCGTGGTTTCTCCGTCGACGACCCACGACCCCGACCCGGCCAGCGCCCTACCGATATCGACGAATACCTGTCGAACACCAACCGAGCACCAGCACGCTCACACCGATCACCGTCGCCCTACCCATACCAGTCGCCTAACCGCCGTAGCAATGCTGATTTCGCACGTGGAAGGTCCCCCAGCCCACGCGGGGGAAACTAAAAGCAGCAACTTCTGGAGGTGAAGTTGCTCTACGGCGTAAAAATTGGAAACCCTCCAACGACGCAAGGACGCGCCGAAGACAGTGATTCACGACATGCCCTCATCCCGACGACCCGACCTAGCCCTGACGAGGCTCCTGAACACGACGACAGCTACACGGCGCGACGCGTACACGACCTGACCGAGGCGTCCGTTAAGAAGACGACGACAACGACGATGCACAGTGCCCGACCGTCAACACGTACAAGCAGAGATACGACGCCCCGACGAACCCGGAACTCGAGGAAGACTGCATCTGACGTCAAGGTGTCCATCGACGGCTTTGACGTAGTCGCCCTCGTAGACACGGGAGCTGATTATTCGGTAATGAGCGGACCATTTGCGTCTAAACTGAAGAAAGTTATGACCAGATTGGACGGTCCGCACATACGCACAGCAGGAGGCCACCTCGTGACGCCAAGTGGAACGTGCACACCGCGCGTCACCATAGACGGCACAACGTACCCTGCGGCGTTCGTCATTCTGCCTAACTGCTCCCGCAACGTAATTCTTGGAATGGACTTTTTGATGGACAACGGTGCAATAATCGATCTGCAGACCAAGTCGATACGTTTTTCACCAATTTACTCCATGACGCCGGAACCGAACCCCGAACGACGTGCTGCTGTAAGGATTGCCGATGACCATGTCACCCTGCCACCCCGCGCAAGCTTGATGGTCGCAGTCTACTGTGAAGATGCTGCTCCTGACGTCGACGCTTTCGTAGACACTGATGAAATGGTGCTTCTCGACCGTGGTGTGTCGGTCGCAAGAGGCATTGCGCGCTTCAAGGAACACCAATCTCACATTTTGGTTAATAATTTCACCGAGGAGTACCAGCATTTAAACAAGGGCGCGGCAATTGCATTCCTCGAAGAAACGCAAGAAGCAAGTGACGTGATCGCGGTCGCGGACTTTAAACACACACCCGTAAAAACCTCCAAGCTCCTGCAGCCCTTCGACGTGAATCCGGCGCTACCGCAAGAAAAACGCAACAAATTATTGGCTTTGCTGCGTCGCTATAGCGAATGTTTTTCGTCGAGCGCAAAACTACGTCAGACCCCTCTAGCGAAGCACCGAATAATAACGGAAGATGGAGCCCGACCTACCCGACAGTCACCGTACAGCGTCTCTTCACACGAACGGGAAGCCATCCGGACTCAAGTCGACGACATGCTCAGCGACGACATTATACAGCCATCGAAAAGCCCCTGGGCTGCGCCTGTCGTACTCGTAAAGAAAAAAAACGGCACATAAAGGTTTTGTGTTGACTACCGGCAACTGAACAAAATCACGAAAAAGAACGTGTACCCCCTCCCCCGAATCGACGACGCCCTCGACCACCTCTGCCACGCGAAGTACTTCTCATCGATGGACCTGAAGACCGGCTACTGGCAAATTGGAGTGGACGAAAGAGACCGCGAGAAGACTGCATTTATATACCCAGACGGCCTATACGAGTTCAAGGTGATGCCGTTTGGGCTGTGCACAGCACCAGCGACGTTTCAAAGAGTCATGGACACTGTGCTAGCTGGCCTTAAGTGGCACACCTGCCTCGTATACCTCGACGACGTAGTGGTATTCGCCCGGACTTTCGACGAACACTTTGCAAGGTTGGAGTCTGTACTCGAGGCCATTCGTACGTCGGGATTGACGCTGAAGCTTGAAAAAGCCGTTTCGCATACGGGGAACTCAAGTTCTTGGGCCACGTCGTCAACGCCGCGGGAGTCCTACCTGACCCGGCAACAACTTCAGCCATTGCGAACTTCCCAAGGCCGAAAGACAAGAAGGGCGTGCGAAGATTTCTCGGGCTCTGCGCATACTACTGGCGCTTCGTCGCAAACTTCGCACGCATTGCAGAGCCACTCACGCGCTTGACGAAAGATAGCACCCCTTTCAGCTGGGAAAACGACCAAGAAAAAGCATTCTGCGAGCTACAAAAACGCCTGCAAAGCCCGCCTGTGCTCGCTCATTTCGACGACAATGCCGAAACGGAAATGCACACGGACGCCAGTGATATAGGCTTGGGTGCCGTCCTTGTCCAAAAGCAAAGCGGCTGCGAAAGGGTAATCGCCTATGCCAGCCGTGGTCTGTCGAAGGAGAAAAACTATTCTGCCTCTGAGAAAGAGTGCCTGGCTATTATATGGGCGATTTCAAAATTTCGCCCATACGTGTATGGAAGGCCATTCAAGGTTGTAACAGACCACCATGCGCTGTGTTGGCTCGCCAATTTGAAGGACCCCTCTGGCCGTCTTGGGCGGTGGAGCTTGCGCCTGCAGGAGTTCGACGTTACAGTCGTTTATAAATCCGGCAGGAAACACGCCGACGCCGACTGCCTGTCCCGCGCCCCCGTCGACCCACCACCACAAGACTCTGATGAAGACAGCGCGTTCTTCGGGATCGTGACGGAGAGTGACCTAGCCACCCAGCAGCGTGCCGACCCCGACTTACGCGTCATAATCGAGTACCTCGAGGGATGCAATGTTGCCGTTCCTAGGACCTTCAAACGCAGCTTACCAGCATTGAGCCTGAGAAACTCCGTCCTCGTGAAGAAGAATTTCAGCCCCGAAACAAGAGCGAATTATCTTCTCGTCATCCCCGCGGACCTTCGTGACGAAATTTTGGAAGCGTGCCATGACGACCCGTCTTCCGGACATCTGGGCACAGCCCGCACTATTAGAAAATTCAAGGCGAGGTACTACTGGCCCGTCCTTACCTCTGACGTCACCCACTACGTCCGGAGCTGCCGTGACTGCCAGCGACGAAAAACGCCGCCGACAAGACCCGCCGGACTTCTGCAACCGATCGCCGTCCCATCAAGACCATTTCAGCAGATTGGAATGGACCTTTTAGGCCCATTCCCTACGTCACGATCACAGAACAAGTGGATTGTCGTAGCGACAGACTACATGACGCGCTACGCAGAGACCGCCGCTCTTCCGAGGGGGACTGCACAAGAAGTGGCGAAGTTCTTTATAAGCCAAGTTGTGCTGCGACATGGAGCCCCGGAAGTCCTCATCACATACCGCGGAACGGCATTTACTGCGGAGCTGATGCAAGGAGTATTACGCTACAGCAACACGGATCACCGAAGAACGACGGCGTGCCACCCCAAAACGAACGGACTAACAGAACGTCTGAACAAGACCATCGCAGATATGCTGTCAATGTACGTTGACGTTGAACATAAGACTTGGGATGAAGTGCTCCCGTATGTCACGTTTGCGTACAACACGGCTATGCAGGAGACGACGCAGCTGACGCCATTCGAGAGAGAGAGAGAAAAGCTTTTATTAAAAATATGCGCGCAGGCCTGTTTAGTCCTCACATTCCAGAGAACCTCTGGTTACGTCTTCAAGCCGCTGCCTGATGTACGCCACCGGTTGCCTTTGCTCTTCGGTGGTGCTTGTTGCGGTCAGCCATCCTTTGTTGGGTGTATTTGTAGTGTTGTGTATGGTTGTGCAGTTCCAGAGTATGTGATCTTGGTCGAGTATGACGTTACAGGTAGAGCAAGTAGGGGGTGGTGTGTCAGGATCTCCCCATATCTTGTGTAGTCTAGCTGGAGTGTCCAAGGTGTCCGTTTGAGCTTGTCTTATTAGGGTTGCTTGGCGTCTTGTGAGCGTGTCAGAGAGCTGTGGCAGTTCCCTCCTTCCCGTGGAGTAGTCCTTCAATTTAGGTACTGTTGGGACCATGAGCGTTTGAGTTGGTTCGAAGTTGGCAGGAGCCCGGGCTGCGGCTTCTCGGGCCAGCTGATTAGCTTTTTCGTTGCCTGCCATTCCTTCGTGCCCAGGTATCCAGTACACTGCTACGGATCCCTTGATGCTGTTGTTGATGGCCGTAGCTATGGCTTGTGGCAGTTCCATGCTTAGAAGTTGGTGACAGGCGCTTTTTGAGTCAGTGTATATGTACGTGTGCTTCGTGGGGCTGGATGTGTGGTCAATGGCGGTGGCGATGGCGGTGAGTTCAGCCCAGATGGGTTTCATAAGGGGGATGCACTGCTGGTACTCCAATTTTCCTTTGAGGTCAGCATACGCTATGCTTGCTGCTGTGTCTGTTACTGCTGCATCTGTGTATACGTGGTTGTTGAAGTGGTCCGCAGCTGCTCGTTTATCGAGGTATTTGGCTTGAATGCTCCTTCTGACCTTGTTTCGTTGGCAATGCATGTGTCTTGGTATGGGTGCAACTTTGAGTAGGTTGGCCGTGCGTGGGCTTAGACGTTCCAGTCGTAAAATAGGCTGCTGGGGTGTGTACCCTAGACACTGAAGTATCTGTTGCCCTGGAGCCGTTGCTTGGAGTCTGAGGTGTTGGTTGTACCTGTGGACTGCTACGATCTCCTCCAGCGTATTGTGCGTTCCTGTCTCAAGAAGTCGCTTGGTGCTGGCATTGAACGGAATGCCTAGCGCAATCTTCGTCGCCTTCCTAATGAGAGCGTTGATTCTTTCTTCCTGGGTTTTAGCGGAGTTGGTGTATCCTGCATGGTACCTTATTTGTGAAATAAGAAGTGCATCCCGTAGTCGTAGGAGGTCGTGTTCCCTGAGTCCATTTTATCTGTTCGTGATTCTGCGCATCATGTTCAGGACTTGTTCTCCTTGCCGACGTATGTGCTGAGTTGTGGCATGGCCTCCCCCGTCGCTTTGAATGTAGTGTCCAAGTACCCTGATTAGCTTTTTGCAAGGAATTGAGACGTTTCCGTTTTTAATGACAATGGGTGGAGGCTTCCATCTTGGGTTATGTATGAGAACAAGCTCCGACTTTTCCGGTGAGCACTGTAGTCCAATTTTTCTGCTGCCTTACTGATGTTATCGACTGCCTGTTGTAACGTAGCCTGTATGTCGCCTGGTGAGCCTGTTTTAACCCACAATGTAATATCATCGGCGTATATCATGTGTCCGATATTTCCAATTATTTGTTAGGCTCTGTGTATCCTGAGCATAGCAAGGTTGAAGAGTGTTGGTGAAAGTACGGAGCCCTGTGGGATTCCCTGTTGTGGGTGTTGCAATTGCTGTGATTTGATTTCTCCTAGGTGCAATGTGTACATTCGACCCTCTAGGAAACTTCTGACATAATTGTACATGCGTTGCCCACAACCAGTCTTGGCTAATTCTTCTAGCATTGCATCATGTGCCACATTATCAAAAGCCTTCTTCAGGTCTATGGCCAAAATTGCTTTGAGCTGAGCTATGCTAACCTCCTTATATGTTTCATCGTATAATACAAGTAAGGCATCCTGCGTGGATAGGTGAGCTCTATATCCAATGATATTGTGTGGCAGAATGTTTTGTTGTTCTATGTGCTGCTGTAGCCTGTCCAGTACCATTCGTTCCATGATCTTTCCAGCATTCGAGGTCAGGGAGATGGGCCTATGTTGCTGTATGGCGATGTCTTTTCCCGGTTTTGGGATGAAGGTGACATTCGCACTCTTCCATTCAGTTGGCACTGTGCCTAGTACCCATGCCTCATTGATGGTTTCGAGCAGAAATTCCTGATCTGAGAGAGAGAGAGAAAGCTCTTTATTAGAAGAAAGCAGAGAGGTCTGCAGGCATGTATCTGCTTCAGAAAGGTTCCTAATTTGTGCTGTTGTTAGTTAATCAGGCCCTGGAGCTTTATTTCTTCTCATTCTGTGAATGGCCCTTTGAAGTTCAAGCAACGTAAATGGTTCATCGATGTCATTCTTGGTGGGTCCTTCATACTCTTTGTAGGCAGGTTGTTGTCGTGCTGGGATGTATATGTTTTGTAAATCTTGCAGGAGTTGTGCGTGGTTGTCCTTGTACGTCTGCAGGAGCTGCAAGATCTTGTGGTTGTTCATGGTCTTGCTTTTGCTGGGCTCTATGAGTGCTCTGACAAGGTTCCAGGTGTGGGTGAGATTGAGGGTACCATTCAGTTTGTCACACGTCTCATGCCATTGTTCTCGGCTGAGTTGGTCTGAGTACTCGAGTATCTCTTTGTTTATTCTGTCGATGCGCGCCTTGAGCCTACGGTCTGTTTTGTGCTTTTTCCATCGCCTTGTAAGTCCTAATCTTGCCTCCCAAAGGTGTAAAAAGTGGGTGTCAGCGCTTGGCTGATCCTCTTGTTGTTGCACGTACTTTGTGTGCTGTTTCTTTACTGTTTCTAGTTGTGCCCATTCTGATACACTTCTTGCCTGAACAGTTTGCCGTTCCATGCGTATTTGATGCCAGTCTGTGATACCATGTTTGGCTTGCCTTTTTGCCACCCGAATGCCCACTTTTATTTGTACGATTGCGTGGTCACTAGTTAAAGTGTTATGCGTATTCGTCCACTTGGCTTGCAGGGGTCCCTTGCAGAAAGTAAGGTCTGGGTTGGTATCTCTTTCGACCGAGTTGCCTGTTCTTGTCGGTTCTGCGATGTCATTTAGGAGAGTAAATCCCGCTTCCTGCATTGAGTTGTGCAGCTGTCGACCTTTTGGCGAGTCTTTTGTATCCCCAGGCTGTGCGTACAGCATTGAAGTAACCAGCTATAAGGTGCCACATTCTTTTCCCAGCTGCTGCTTTGATTGCATGTTTGACATGATGCACTTTCCCCTTTGGTGGACTATATATGTTGGTAATGCTTATATCACACTGCTTGTTGCGTAGGAGCAGTGTGTGTCCCTGCTCTGTTTCTTGTATTACATCGAGATGCAAGTCTTTTGTGGCCAGGGTGGCAAATGTGTCATTGTTTTGATAGGTTATATACCCAGTAAGTTGTGGTTGCTTGCCTGGCTCTTGAAGTAAAATGATGTCCGGTTTGTCGTTTTGGGCTTGTATCTACTGGTGTAACGCTCCTTTCTTTTTCCGGAAACTTCGGCAGTTCCACTGCCATATTACAATTTGTTTAAGCAAGGTGGGCTTCCTTGTTCACTGTGAGGCCTTGTAGATGCGTCTGGATTTGTGTTATTATGAGGGGAGTCAGGATTTCAATAACTTTTTCTACAATCGCTGGGATGAGTGCTTCGATTTTCCTTTGTATTGCGCTTTTTATAGTCTGCTCTAATTCGCTTTGCTGTTGCGCTATGACCTGTAACTCTAGTTTGAGGTCGGCCATTTCTGTTGTGGAGTCTGATGTTAGTGATCTGCATCGTTTGGGCTCCGGCGACACGTCGGAATTGGTAGGGGCTGTGTGCATTTCCATTGCCATTCGAGCGTCAGCTGTCTACGGTAGAAGGCCGACTACGATGCTCGACGCCATGCTTCCGCACGTAGAACACGACGGCCTCAACGCCGACGTCCACGGATATCTTCAGCGTGCGGAGGAGGCCCGCCAGCTCGCTCGAGTTCGTATAACGGACCAGCAGCTGGTGGATGCGGGCCGCTACAACCTCCGACGCCGAGACGCCGAGTACCAACCAGGGGATCGTGTGTGGGTTTGGACTCCCATCCGACGACGCGGACTCAGTGAGAAGCTCCTGCGACGGTATTTCGGGCCCTACCAGATTCTACGACGTGTTGGCCAACTTACCTACCAAGTGATCCCCGATGGTGACTCCGGCATATCACGACAACGCACGCGGCCTGAAGTCGTCCACGTTGTCCGCATAAAACCTTTCTACGGAAGATGACGAACTTTTATTTTCATTTGTTCGGACTGTCGCTTATGTTAGCATCGGGTAGATGCACTCTTAGAGGAGGGGTAATGCCGCGAACCATACATTGGGTTTGTTTATTTGTGTTTTGCTTTTACCGCCCGGCTGCGCCGGTCTGTGTTATCTCTGCGCCAAGGGAAGCGCGTGTTCCATTCTTTCTTTCTGTGCCGCATGTGTTATCTGTTGTGATAGGGAGAGTATTCCGATCTAATGTGAACAGCCCAGAATAATCTTCTTGGATCTACTATGTTCTCGATGTCAATCGACGTTTCAAGAACCACGCGCGCCGAAAGATAAAAAGCCTGCAGTGCGGACGCCGGGGCATTCGATTCTGCGACGCTCGCCGACGCAAGTCACTTTGTTGACCGCTGCTTCGCCGCCTCTGTATTCTTTTGAGTTGTTAGGGGAGCACAAGTTCGCTCCAATAAACTTATTTCTCCTTCAGGACAACTGCGTCGTCCTTGGCTTCGTGACCATATTCACAAAATCAAAGCGCTGTGCTTTGCTTTGCTTTGCTTCTACGTATCCGCCCTCCGTAAGGAAACGTGCCCGGCCGGTGGTGGAATCCCGGGGAAAATGTTGGCAATTCTACCAAAGCCGCTCACTTGTTTAACTTTTTCTCATTCGCTGGATTGGCATATGCTGCACTTCCTCCTAACCCCGCAGGAAATGTCCTTGACATCGTCTTCTCCAACTTGACCTCCTTAGACCTTAAACACGCTCGAGAAGCCCTTGTTCCGGTCGACCCGTGGCATGAACCATTCACTGTCACGGCTTTACTACCGGTTGCCTATGAGCTGCGCATGGAGACCCCATTCTTTGATTTTCCCCGAGGCGATTATAATGCCTTCTACATAACGCTCCAGGAGACGAATTGGGAGCCAGTCTACACATCGCATAATGCAGACGCAGCGGTGCAGCTGCTCACAAAAATTGTCCAAAAAGCAATGGACGAGCACATACCAAAAAAGTCTAAGCGCCCTCATCAATTCCCTTTCTGGTTCAGCAAAGAACTCCGCAGCACGCTGCGCAGTAAGCGTCGATTCCACAAACTAAGGAAAGCTAAAAATGACACGTCCGCCGACACTAACTTCAAAGAACAGCGCTCACTTGTGAAAGTGCTGCTCGCTCGCGACAAAAAACATTTTTCGGACTTCACAGAATCTTCGCTTACCCGATCCCCGAGCGACTTCTGGCGGATCTTTAGCACGCGCACAAGAAAGGCCCCTGAGCGGATTACTCTGCAGGATGGCGACACCATCGTTTCCGACCCAGCCAGCATTGTTGAAATATTCACAAAACACTTCTTGTCCGCGTACTCGTCACGCGACAGCGGCTTCCCGCTTCGGCTCGCGCAGATAGGTGATGTCATACACACGCCCAACATAACCGTTGAGGATGTCACGGCTGCTATCCGCAGCCTACCTTCGAAGAAATCCTCAGGCCATGATAACATCCCATGCTTCATTGCAAAAGGCTGCTCTGCCATTTTCGCGCCGTTGCTCTGCCACATTTTTTGTCTCTCGCTTGAAGAGCGGCACTTTCCGACAAATTGGAAACCCGGCGTTGTTTTTCCTCTCCATAAGTCCGGAAATGCGTCGGTGCCTGGGAACTATCGACCAATATCTCTCCTTTGTTCTTTCTCAAAAGTTTTCGAAAAAGTAGTACACCGTTATCTCTTGTCCAAAATCCGGCCCCTCATTCATAGTAATCAGCACGGTTTTATACCTGCCCGGTCCGTCGAATCAAACCTTGCCTGCTTTCTGAGTGACGCCAGCAAGTACATACATTCACGTCAACAAATGGATGCCATCTACTTCGACTGCAGCAAGGCCTTCGACCGCGTAAACCATGATTTGCTCCTTCGCAAACTGTCTGCTTATGGCTTGGCTCCTGCTTTCTGCGAGTGGTTTGCAACCTACCTCAAACAGAGAACAAACTTTGTTCAGTACGCTGGTGCTAAGTCTCGCAGCTTCACTGTACCGTCTGGGGTTCCACAGGGCTCTATTCTCGGTCCTTTATTGTTCAACTTATTTGTGAATGATGTGCCGTTAATTATAAAGCATTCATCTCTATTGCAGTTTGCAGACGACATGAAACTCTATCGCGCAGTGGGATCACAGGCAGACTGCGCCCAGCTTCAACGCGACGTACAAGCAATCTCCCGCTGGTGCAAAACTAACTACTTAGATTTGAATCCATTGAAGACCGTTACAATTACATACACTCGAAAAACCTCTCCTTTAACCTTCCCATACCACCTCGACTCTCTGACGATAAGAAGAGTAAGCGAAACACGTGATTTGGGCGTTTTGATGGCTTCGAAACTACGATTCACACCGCATGTTAACTACCTCGCACGCTCATCTCTTCGGACTTTGGGCGCTATCTCTCGTGCAACAAGGGACTTCTCAGGAGGTTCGTGTTTCCTTGCTCTGTACAAAGCCCTTGTACTCCCAAAGCTGGAGTTTGCATCGGCAGTCTGGAACTGCATGAGTGCGTCGTCGTCTTTGCGCTTGGAAAGGGTTCAGAATAGGTTCACGCGCATCTTCTCTCGCCGCTACACCCTACACGACAAATACGCTTACAAGGATGTCATCAAGCGGCTGAAGCTCGAAGAAGTGCAATCTAGACGCACAAAACGCGATTTAGTGTTTTTGTTCAAGTGTATCCACTCCAGATTCGACAGCCCGAAAATAGTGAGCTCTGTTCGGCTAAGGGCACCAATTCGAGCTCTCCGCCCCCACCTTTGCTTTGATGTGACCACCCCAGAGATGCTGTCTCCAGTGTGCCGTGTGCAACGTGTGTACAATAATGACTTTCGTGCATCTTTCGACGTCTTTTCCGGCAATGTTAACTCTTTTAAACGCGCCCTGAAAAATGCACGCATTTGAAGCCGCTGTTGCCCATTCAGTATGGTATAGAAGTTATCTCGTGTTCGTGTTTTCCGTTCCCTTCCCATTTTTTACACTTGCACCGTTTGCCGTACACATACTCCCGTGTACCTATGTATGTGTGTCCGCACGTGTGTGTGCATGCATGCACGTGCGCATTTGCCTGCACTTGTTCACCTTCACATCCACACGCGTGGGCATGCATGTATGTATGTTTTGTTTGCACTCACGAGCGTATGTGCCGTGCATACACATAAATTTTGCTTTATAAATTTTGCTTTATATGTACTTATTTCCAGTATCCATGTTCCCCAGTAAGTTACGACGGTGGATTGTACTGAACTTGCGTGTATGCCAATGTACTTTGTAGTATACCTTGTCACAAGCCCTGTCTCAGCGCGTGCTAATGTACCTGACTGTAATCTTAATTCCTTAAATGTATAAATTGAGTGTGTGTGTGTGTGTGTGTGTGTGTGTGTGTGTGTGTGTGTGTGTGTGTGTGTGTGTGTGTGTGTGTGTGTGTGTGTGTGTGTGTGTGTGTGTGTGTGTGTGTGTGTGTGTGTGTGTGTGTGTGTGTGTGTGTGTGTGTGTGTGTGTGAGAGAGAGAGTGCGTGCGTGTGTGTGTGTGTGTGTGTGCGCGCGCATGCGTGCGTGCTTACGTGTGTGTGAGTGCGTGTGCGTGCCTGCGAGCACGCGCGTGTGCTGTGGTACTATGTACTTTGTGACCCCTGCACTTCATAACCAGTCTCCACGTTTTACCGTTTGTATATCTGTGTGTCGCCCTGTCCTTTTTGTGTGCACCACCCAAGAAGGCCTAGTGCTGTTGGTGGGCACCACCCAATAAACAATAAACAATAAACAATCTCTTCGATGATATTCACAGCTTGTTTACAAGAAGTATTCATAACATTGAATAGGGAACAGGTGGGAGTGAGGGTTAATGGAGAATATCTTTGTAACCTCAGATTTGCTAATGACGTTGCCTTGTTTTAAGTAACTCGGGGGAGGAATTGCAAAACATACTTACCGCACTGGACAAATGGAGTAAAACTGAGGGCCTGAAAATTAAATGCAGAAAACTAAACTAATGATCAATAACCTCGGGACAGCACAGCGGTTTGACATAGGTGGCGAAGCCGCGGAAGTGGTAGGGAATACATCTACCAGGGCCAATTTGTGACCCCGGATCCCAACCATGAGGCAGAGATAATTCGAAGGATAAGGATTGGGTGGAGTACATTCAGCAGGCATTCTCAGATAATGAATGACAGCCTACCATTGTCAATGAAGAAGAAAGTGTATGACAGCTGCATCTTGCCTGTACTCATCTACGGGGCTTAAACGTAAGGGTTAAACTTAAATTGAGGACGACTCAGCGCGCAATGTACCGGAAGATGATAGCTGTAACATAAAGGTACAAGAAAAGAGCGGAGTGGGTCAGGGGACAGACGCGTGTTAAAGACATATTAGTAGAAATTAAGAAGAAAAAATGGACGTGGGCAGGGCAATGCGGAGGCAAGATAGGGCGCTGTTTATTAAGAGTAACAGAGTGGATCCCTAGAGAAGGCAAGCGTGGCAGTGGGCGGCAGAACGTTAGATGGGTAGATGAAATCAAGATGTTTGCGGGGATAAATTGGTCGCAGCGAGCTCAGGACAGGGATAATAGGAGAATAATGGGAGAGGCCTTTGCCCTGCAGTGAGTGTAGATAGGCTCGTGATGATGAGGAACCGTAAGACAACTTCCTTTACTGGAAAAACCCATCAACTTCAAACAGTCCGAAGCAACTGTACTCGTCGTGGTGATGTAAATTAATGGTTCTACGCGCTATGCTCTGTATGTAGCCGATGCTTTACACCTAATCTTTTTTTCTCTGCTGCCTGTATAGACAACAACATAAAGCAAATAGGAGCTCAACCTGGTGATCGAAGTCATTAAACAATGTTTCCCTTTTTTGAACAAGCACCTAGAGTTTGTGGACTTAGCATAATTAAATCACTAGTTATTTAACAATTCATTATTTTTTCACACTTGTAATAGGATGGCCACCCAGTGCTCCACTTTTTAACCCAACTCCCTTCCCATCTTTTCTTAATAAACATTTTCAACAACAACAACAACAACACACTTGTAAGATATACACTTCTCTCATCTTACAAATGTTTTCATTCAAATAATAAACTCCGGGTCTTGCGTTCACGTAAATATTTCTTAGAGCCATTCTGCTTCTGCATCTGGAAAAAAACGTCACAGGTGATATCACCACGATCAACTTCAAGGAACAGCGTGCCGTTTTGCGTCAAGAGCATATCCTTTCGAAGAATTTGCTGGAGGACATCCCAGAAGAAAAAAATAATGTCCCTGCAATGAAATAAAAATACGTTCAACATTCTCAGGCTTCTTACAGAGCCTATACAATCATTTACACATGGCAAACAAATACCCATGTCGTCTAACCATGGGAGAACCGGTAGTGTCTGAGTATCCAGATTAAAATAGAACACTTTGACTCCAGCAGCGTGTAATTAGCCTAACAAGCTTAAGGACATCATGACTCCATCCTTTGATATAACTGATTCTATACATTGGCTCAGGACACAAACGTTTACCTGCGTCATCATACAAACGCTGGGGCGTTACTACTGAAATGCAGTCTATCTAAAATCGCTCATAAAAGCACAGGAGAGACAACATAACCTCGCGCAAAAAAAACACTCACAGCATATATTTTTATAATTTTATTACTATAAATTGTAGAAAAGCTGAACAAACAAGCTACACAGAAAGGGGTCCGTTAAGCCCAGACGAAACAAAAATCTTTTTACAAGCTGCTCCACAAACAGGTTTCGGCATTTATAACCCACCACCGGATATGGCGGATCAATTTTCTGCGTTTCTTTCGTTCATACCAGATTGCCAGACAAACACTGCAAAGATTCAACGGAACTTCTGAATGTATGATCGTGTACTAAAAAAGGCCTGCATTCCATACCATATCTCCGCTCGTGCAAAGATGGATACAAGGTGCCTGGGCTATGTCTCGGTCTGGGCCGGCATCTCCGGCACCTTCTGTCCTCAGTACAGCGTGTTTCCACGCTAGCTCTCTAGCTGCACCCCAAGAAACCCGGGAGGCGTGACTGTATACTCGACCCGTTCATAAATTCTGGCGTATCTGACTATTCCCCTTTCCACATTCCAACCCATTTACCCAATTGAGACTGCTGCCTGGTGTTCCGCAAAATTCTCTGGTGACTAATAGATCGTTGTGAACCTTCCTTTTATTATTACAAAAAATGACCACGTCACCGCCACATGGCAACGCCTTTCTTCACATGCTTCCAGCCAAAACCCTCGAACCTGGTTAACTTGAATAAATTTTGCACAAAAGCGACCCAATATTCCTCTAGTATACGTCGCTACACTTCTTCGTATATCGCTGTTACATGCTTGAGACTGGAAAAATGGTGCGTAAGAAAATTCTTGCCTCATTCTCTGTCGCGTGCGTGCGTGCATGCGTGCGTTCATGTGTCTCTGTGTGTATCCTCGACTGCAAATAATATATTGATACCTCAATTCAACACTGAATATCTACAAACCCAATGCCGAATAGCCGTTTTACGAAGTTCAGAACTTTTATTCTGTGGCTTAATATTTAAAAACAGTTAGGTGCCATTGCTGTAGTTACACTCCAATGTTGACGTGCTAAGTGCCTTGAAGCGACATGATTAAATACAGAATTGCACCACTCAAAAAAGACAAGATGGGATAACCGCGGAGGATATCCCACGTTAACTTCTGCTGGAAGCATGAATATTAGGTGTTTCGGCGTGCGGTCCCGCAAATGATTTTACTTCCCTTGTCCATATACCACGTAAGCCGGTGACCGAATTCGCGTCTGAGGCGGCCGCGATAGAGAAGACGCTTGAAGTTCGAACGAGGCAGTACGACCACCCAGCTCATGCTCTTGTTTCAGAAACGATCGGTGCCGTGTCTGTTACGTTCGACACACTAGGCGGGAACATCCTTGCAGTGGTGAGGGAGGAGCTGCGGAAACGTTTCCCAAAGACACCGCAAGGTGAAGTTGCTTCCCTGACCGACGTGATCCGAGAAGAGGTTCAACAGGCACTGCGGTCTTCTACACCATCCGAAGCACCCCGAGAGCCACAGGCTATGGTCTACTCCGCCGCTGCTCGTCTACCCTCCCGTGCTCCAACCCGTCGTCAGGAAGCCCCGCCGTACCGCCGTCTACTATCACCCGCCCTACCCCTTGTAGTCCGAAACCAGACGCCGAGGGAGACCGACGTGTGGCGTACGCCCGATAATCGTCCGCTGCGCTACACACTAAACTTTTTAACACCCTTTAAGGTGCTAAAAGGGTACACTGAACATTTTGCACACTTTTTGCACCTTTTAGGGACCAAAACATTGCTACGGCACCTAATCATGAGGGTTCAACAAATTAAGGGGTGTAACTCAACATTTTTACACCCTTTAAGGTACTAAAAGGGTGTACTGAACATTCGGCACCCTTTTTGCACCTTTCAAGCGCCCAAATATTCCTCGGGCACCCCATCTCGAGGGTGCCAAAATTCAGGGGTGTAATCAACAGTTTAAACGGGTGCTACGACCGTTAAAGGGATGCTAAAAAGTATTTCTTCCCGATTGGGGTGTTCCTACGGAACCCTATCGTTAGGGTGCCTAAAAGTACGGTGTGTGAATGCAAGCATGCAAAATTTCACAAAACAGGCTGAATGTTTAAACCGCAAATTGCACTATTTCGCATCCCGTTGAGAGGTTTAAATATAGACTCGCCATATAGACAAGGGTAAATGCTCTAAAATTGCTGTTCGTAAATTGCACAAAACGTGTTGAATATTTAAATTCCACTCTACACTAATCTACTTCTTTGAGTGTATGGCAAGGTTCGTTTCGATGTCTGGGTGCACGGGAAGGGAAGGCTGGAAAATGCCTCTTGTAGTCCTATAAATAAAACGTTTACGCGAAGCATCGGTGTCGTCAACGAAATCGAATTTACCTATGAATTTGTTCCCGTATTATTATGTGGTAACACTGCTGAAGCGAATCTGCGGAGCGTTTGAATGAGGGTTTCGCATTTTATGAGAAACAAACAAGCGTGGAATTGTTTTTTTACTGTTGATCAAAATCTTGTCGCACGAATGGAAAATAAAAAATAAATGAAACAGTATACAACCGAAAATGAAGGCGCTTACGATGGGATCTCTCTTCGCCAAATCCAATATAATGCAGCAGCGGCATGGACGTTAAACAGGAAAAAAAGTCAGCCTTTGCTTATTACGAATTTCGACACAGTAGCCCTCCTCTTCCCACTTTTTGTCTACAGCGTTTCACGGACCACAGGCACAGCCTTGAACTGTGACCATTTGAAAATTCCGTCGCTCTCTGTTCCTCTTCTGTCCCAACAGCGCGATCATGCCCCCACCTCACCCCCCTCTGACAACAGCCATTCTCTTCGCTCAGTGGAGTTATAACGTACTAGCAATCACAATTTTATTACAGTATTATTGTTAGCGACCGTCAATAATTTGCACAAATGCAAGAAACAGACCACCTCGGTCTCTCCTGCCCAAACAACGCTGGAGAACAAGTCAGATACCAAAAGAAAACAAAATTTGGGGCGGAAGCATGAAATGAGGCGCTAAATAAACAGGCGCGAAGTAATACTACGATTACTTACACATAAAACAACCAAATGCCATTGCAAAGTATTATCCTGCCATCTGCTGCTTTTTTGTCGATCAAATCGAGCGCCAAAAAACTTAGGCAGTTCGCGTTTTATGCTTGTAAACTTTAAAAATCTAAGCTTCTGTATTATAACACACACAATAAATAATAAAACCTAGAGTTACTGCTATATTCAATAACAGAGGCAATTATCTACCAGTTGCGTTTTAATTCGTTTACGCCACCCACTGCCAACGGCCGCAACCGTGAGTACGGCGTCCGGCGGCACGCCCGAAACACTTTCATTTCGAATCGCACTATCTGCCGTGGGCCGTTGACCGTGATCTGTGGTATGCCGTTAACAAGCGCAGTTATTATGATTAATTTGGCGACTCGACGTTTTCGGTTATGTCTGTCGTGTTCCACTTCGCATTGAAGTATCTGAGAACAACTTTTCCACCTAAAGACGGCTAATTTCGTTAGGCGCTTGCCCCTGAACCGCCTGAACGTCGCTTGCTCTTCTGCGTCGTTTCCTGTCAGGTAAGCTGTCTCGGAACAGTTGCCGCCTTTCTTATCACTGGATGTCGTTTGTTGCTGTCCTCGCCGCTTTGTGGATTCGTCAACAGGAGCCCGTGTGTGTGTGTAAATTGTTTAACTGAACTGGTTAGGTTGAACCTAGAGGGCTCGTCTACAGAAAGGCGATGAGCGCATGTAGGTAGATTGTTGCACTTGCATTGAGCGCTAAGCGCCTGGTGCTGGTCTTAGTAATGTTTCCTGTTCCGCAGCAGTATATAGAACTGCTTCAGAGTTCATCACTGAGAACCACGTCTTATGCGTGGTTTATCAGAACACGGGCGGCTACTCCTCTACACTGCGCTGCGCAGCGTTTACGGCTTCGTTAATCACCGCTGTCATTTGTGCCGTGTTGACAATGGCGAGAGAGAATCCTTTGCGAGCGAATGTGCGCGCCTCGCAAGCTTCGTTGGGTTAGCGGCGGGCCACCTCGTGTAGGGTGCCGTTGTATGCAGGCATTGATTTTAGCTGAATGCTGTGTTTCCCGAGTTGTAACAATCGTACATCCAATCATTTCCGTTCTTTCATGTGTGGTAATCATGTGCCATACTGTTTTAGACCTCTGGGTGGCCTCAACACATCACGCCCCTCCATTCAACCGGAAAAGAGCCACAAGCATTCTCAGCAGTGTTTGTCCGACAAAACGTAAGTTTTCAGAGAGTTTTATTTGCACAGTGTGCTATTATATTTGAATAATGTTGTATTATTTAAGTGTACAAGTACTCTCCCCTATACTAGTTATTGGTGTTTCATGCATAACCTAACATGTAGCCACTAAATGGCAACCTTGATTGTTGATTTCGGAAAACTCAAGATTTTGCCCAAAATCATAATTTCGGTTAAGCAGTTAATCACCATGTATCCGAATTTCCTAGCGTTAGTCATGTTTACGGTGAAGCCATATTTCTTAGGTGTTTACACAAAAATGTCGGTACCTTTGTACTTTCGTCTTGGATGAAGCGCGAGAAGTTGGTTTGGTTTGTTCTGCCTTTTTTCGGATGTTTATCATGTGAATTGACAGTCCTTGCAGTCCACTTTCCCAGTTAGTTATGTAACTGGCTGTGCCATCTAACGAGGCCGGATTAGGGTTCTGAAGGCTGCCATTTACAAACGCTAGTGCAGGACCACCAATAAGGGAACATCCTTCTACAAAGAAATAGATTTAGAAGTGTGAAGTATCAGCTGCATTATCCTTAACTGGAACGTGCTGATTACAAGGCTTGGGACTTTTCCTGGAAATACTGTGGATGTTGAGCTGACCAGCTAAGAGGGAAACCACTCAAACACACCGGCCAAGGCCGATGTTGCTGCAAGATACGAACAAGCATTGAGTCGACTCAGCAATACATTGCACCTTTTTTTAAGCGGCCGACGTGCATGCCCCATGTTATCCTGATTGGGCGTGTTCTTATTCTTTCTTGCGTCCACCACACTCGAGTCACGTTAATTTCGGAATGGTGGAATTCAGCATTTTCGGGCAAGATAGGAGAGCTTGAACTCAACCCACTTGCCCGCAATGCGTTTTCAAAGCCCTCCACAAGCTGAAGGTACTCAAGTGAGTTGTAAGCATTGCCTGAAAACCATAGCAGATGAGGTAAATATAAAGCGTAGTTTACGTTATGAGCCTTTCTGTCCCATTTACAGGTTTTGAACAAAAAAAGTGTCATTTAAAGGTGACAGCTGCTTCCTTGCCGATTTCTGATGCCTGATTGTTCAGTTTGTGGGGATAAGTTTAGCAGAATGCTCACATGTCTAACCTATATTTGTGCTTGAGCATTCAAACGCTGATGTTAGTAGTGAAGTAGGTGAAAATAGTAGTTTGATTGTAGTTGTGTGCAGAGTACCTAAATTGTGTTAATTCCTAGAAAAGCAAAATTGAGGTAACTCTGCTAACTGTTCTTCAATGCAGCATTTTATTATGCGAACGTTAAGGAGTTCAGCCGCTTGTTAAAGGTGAAATAAACAGTGGTACAAAAAGAAGGGCATCTGCTAAACAGAAATATCTTCAGAATCGCAGGATGCCAACTGTTCGCCTACGAACTTGTGTCCTGCACCGTTTCTGCTGGCGGGAGCGGCTCATGGAGCATTTTCCAGCTTCTCAAGATTTGTGATCAAGCGCTCCTCCAAGTGAAAGATGCCGCAGAGGGATCTTTTGTTTTGATGCCACAATTTCACGTGCTCAGCAGTTAATTTACTCGTAAGGCTTTTTAAATATTCATCACCCAAGAGGGCATGTAACCTTCGTCTTCGGTGGACTGTGTCTGCAATCAGGTTATTTGCGACAGAAACAAGTGGACCACGTCGTGAGAGTCATTGAGGCCTTGTTGGTTGTGCATGCTTCTGAAATGACATTTCCATTCGGTTGAATACTTTCCAAATATTACGATTTGTGAACAAATTATGGTAAAAGTGATGATTAGTTGCACTACAATGCAGGAAGGAAATGCCAACATACGTTTTAAGCGCCTCTGATATTTCAGATCGCTGGCTGGTGAGCAATAAAACAAAACGGAAAATTTTTTAAAATAAAATCAAATATTCGGTTGTCACCAGTGCGTGACCGTAGTAAAAGCTATCTAGTCACCAAATTTCGAATTAGACACGAAATGCCAAGAAAAATAGGGAAATAAACTAGACAGCTCGCTACAATAAACCAATTCGTAAAATTCCTCAATGTCTATAAAGTAATGATTCAGGCGGGTTAGTTAAGGCGTCAGTGGGTTTACTCACCCAACTTGCAGGGAAGCAAATGAGCTCTCAATATTAACATGTTTTAAGTGAAGACCGTCTTCCTTCATTAGGCTGCTTTGCATATTGATGCCAGTCTGATAAATGTAGTCCTGAATTTTTGTTATGATCAATCTTTGTATGGGAACCGTATATTTTTATATGATGTCGCTGTGTATTTCTGAAACTGTATCTAGTCACCAATTCCAATTTGTTGTGGTCAGGTTTTTTCAACTAATTCGTAGCTTTTTTAACAATTACGGTATGTTTTGTGTGCCTAAAGGAATGCCTCATTGCTTGTTTGGCCTATATAGTGTTGAAAGCGGACATTTTGCTTCAAAGTGAAATGTCGGGCTAGCAACATGGTACTTCGCGTGCTGCTCACTTTCATTCATGCCATTATTTTTTATATTATCATTTAAAATTAAAAGCCAACCAATTTGCTGTCGTTTTAATTTTGCCACCTACTTCATGCTTTCTTTTTTCTTCAACTTTCTGTAAGGATTGACTATCCATATTTTTATGATACCAAGGCGTTGGACTGGGCTAGCTGGTACATGTTTGAATGGATGAAAAACCAAAGGAAAACCCAGGACACACAAGAGACCGGCGGGACAAACTTGTGCCGTCATTCTCTTTTAACTGTTTCCTGTGTTTACCACTGGTTTTTTCTGCATTCAAACATTTTTATGACTTTGTTGAACAGTGATTAGTTTAGGTGCTCAAACAATTTTTGGCTGCGAAGGCTCCCTGTAGCATTTATATAAGTGCTCTCTGCTTTTTTTTTTGAGCCAATACCCCATCGCCAGTCTTCATGAGGTGGTCTTTTGCAGAAATGAAGTTGAAAGAAATATTTGTTTGCATTGCTTTACATGTTTTGAAATAATTTCTTGTTCATTCTTGTTTCTTTCAACCCTGTTTCAGAATCCTGCTTAAGGCATTTTCTCTGTTATGTTTTTCAAAACCAGGAAGGGTGCTCATCCTCGGTTCTTGCTGAAGCAGCAGTATCCATACTTCACACGTGAGCTGTGAACACACAGTAATAATGGTATGAAACATTCTACCAGTATAAGCGTGCTTTGTAAAGGTCATTGTAGATGTCAAAGCTCTTGACAGTGTAGTCCAATGTCTGGTGTAATGCGCAATCTCTACAACTTGTAACAATTAATTTTGTGGCTATAATGTGTGAGATTATTTTAAAATGCACGTCAAGTACTATTAAGAATCGCTGTCTAAATTGGCAGCCATTTTCCTGGTGGATACAGAAAGTGAAAAGGCGCAGGTGTAGAGATTTCAGTGCACCTTAAATGTCCCAAATTTGCTAAAGCTAATCCAGAGCCCTCCCTGCGGTGCACTTCATATCCCATGTGCAGTTTTGCGTAAAAACAGCTAAAAATTCATGATCAATAAATTTATTTTAATGTTTTTAAATGCAAATATTCTTAGTTTAAGCTGCCATATTTAGAGTAAAATATTTTGTAACAATTGTATAGCTACCAAAGGTTTACAGGAAAGCTTTTTGCTTTTGGTTATGCACCTTCTTATCACAAGAAAAATGTTATTAAGAAAGGTAGAAGAAACCCAAATATGGAAATTAGCAAACCCTAAAGCTGCGGATAGACTGAATGTTTTGTAGAGAATCTTTTGCATGATTTCAGTTCTAGTAAACTCTAAAAAAGACTATAGACGTAGAATGCTTGCCGTGAGGCACCTCGTAATACTAGCCAAAACTAAAGGGCCCTGGCTGTTGGCTTTTCATTTGCAAAAGTGACAAATGACCCCACATCCACCGTCAGGGACATAATGCAAGGCGCCATGTACAAGCTAGCCTCATGATAAAATAATGTTTTAGGAACAATGACATTACATTTCAACCATGGGCTTCACCAGGGAACTTGTATGCATTGTTCTGTGATGTTTGCAGTTCTTGTTATTGCTATGTGGGGTCATTTAGTCTAAATGTATGCTTATAAAACTCGATATACCACCAAACCTTGCAAGTGCTGTACCATATGAATATTTTTTCGTAAAGCAAAAAGAATAATGCAAAAGAAAATAAATGGCTTCGGGTACCGAACTTTTATGAGTAGATTATGAGCCTCAGTACGGAGGGAACTATATTACGAGCCACAGTACGGAGGAAACTATACATTTTGCATTTGGTCTTCCTTCATATTGAACTTTCCTGCTCAGCACAAGAATAAGGCACTAAATTAATGTGTCTATTCGAGCTAGTTGGTACTTCATCATGGGAACAGGTTAAGCGCCAAGCACAACTGGAGGAAGTAAAACAATGGAAGAGCGCCCCTTTCCTGTCTGTTTCACTTATTCCAGTTGTGCATGGCGCTTAACCTGTTCTTATGATGAAGGCACTAAACATTGCAGGTAGCTACCGTGATTGGAAGTTTGATGCAATACTGAAAAGCCAAGGGTTTTATAGTTCAAGGAAGTTTTGTGTGGTTGAAGTGTTGCACACCTAATTGCTTTCACTGTATAGCATGGTTAGCTGTGCAGTGAGGCTCGAAGAATGTGTACTGCAGTTCGGCAAAGTGAACATATAATTGGTTTTTTAGGAAGTTTTGAATAATCACCTACCTCTAAAGTTATAACTCTGTACTGAGATGTGGCGCCTCACTCTTTAAATTGGTGTTTTAACAATCGGTGACACAAGTTCAAGGAAATTATCAGCTGACGTTGAGGTTCAGTGGAATTTCTCACAGAACCGAGCTTGGAAAGCACGAATATTTCATACCATAATCGTGTGTCATATTGTGCAATATGTGGTTTCACACCTGCTGCGCCATTTGTGAGCCGAGGATGACGCACCCTTTTTGTACCCCTTTAGGTGGGTGCTTTTGCAGAAGATGCTCCTACAGGTTGGGGTGCTAAGTAGCACCCTAGGATACTTTTAGGCCTAAAAGGGTGTTATAAGTCACCCGTCTTCTGGAGTGCTTCACAAAGGGTGCTCCTGTGGCGACAAAATCCAAGCACCCTAAAGGGTGTAAAATATTCAGTTTTTAGGGTGCTCCTGCGGCGACAAGCTGAAGCACCCTTTTGGGCGTAAACATTTTTGGTGTGTACTGAGATCAAAAAATACCTGTACAACGCCGACCGAGCTTAAGCGAGCTTCAACCGTTCACCGTCACCCTACCCATAGCGATAGCCAAGCCGCAGAAGCAATGCAGACTTCACGCGTGGAAGACCCCAGCAACCTCTGGCTGTTCCGGGGTGAAAAACCAGAAATCTTCCAGCGACGCAAACAGGCACCGAAGATCATGATTCACGGCATGCCCTCCGGACGAAGATCTGATCTAAGCCTGCCATGACTCCCGAACATGATGATAGCCACACGGCGTGACGCGTAGCCCACATTCCGGAGCCTGCCGCTGAGAAGACGACGTTGTCCATTGACGGCTTTGATGTGGTCGCCCTCATAGACGCGGGAGCCGATTACTCAGTAATGAGCGGATCACTGTCATCTCAGCTGAAGAACGTTAGGACCAACTGGGATGGTCTGCACATATGCATATCAGAAGGCCATCTCGTAACGCCCAGTAGAACGTGCACATGCCGCGTCACCATAGATGGAACCACGTACCCTGCTGCGTTCGTCCTTTTGCCTAACTGCTCCCACGAAGTAATTCTCGGATGGACTTTTTCACAGACACCGCAGCAATAATTGATCTGCGGACAAAGTCGGTAACTTTTTCCTTCGATCACTTTATGACGTCGGAACCTTATCCCAACAACTGTCCCGCTGCAAGGATCGCCGATGATCACGTCACCCTTCCACCCCGCGCAAGCTTGATGATCACTGTCTACTGTGAAGATGCTGTCTCTGACACAGGCGCAGCTTGACCAAAGGTTGCTGCTCGAATGTGGTGTCTCCGTGTCAAGAGGCATTCCGCTCTTTAAGCAATGCGAATCCCACGTTTTCGTCACTAATTTCACCGAGGAGTACCAGCATCTAAACAAGGGCGCTCTAATTAAGTCCCTCAAAGAAACGCACGAAGCATGATGGCGGTTGCCGACTTTGAACGTACAACCGAAGATGCCTTCAACCTTCCGCATCGCTTCCACGTAAACCAGGCAGTAAAGCAAGAAAAACGGAACAAATTATTGGCTTTTCTCCGTCGCTACAGCGAGTGCTTTTCGTCTAACTCATTAGTACGTCAGACACCTCTAGCAAGGCACCGAATAATAACCCAAGATGGAATCACACCTACCCAACAATCTCCGTACCGCGTATTTCCACACGAGCGGGAAGCCATCCGCACGCAAGTCGAAGACATGCTCAGCGATGGCACTATGCAGCCATCGCAAAGCCCCTGGGTTGCGCTGCTCGTACTCGTGAAGAAAATAGACGACTCATTAGGGTTCTGCATTGACTACCAACGACTGAACAAACTCATTAAAAAGGACGCGTGACCCCTGCTACAAATTGACGACGCCCTTGACACCCCGGCCAGGCGAAGTACTTCTCTTCGATGGATCTGAAGACAGGCAACTCGCAAAATGAAGTTGACGAGAGACACCCAGGGAACACTCATTCCTACCCCGGACGGCTTATACTAGTTCAAGGGGATGCGCTTTGGGCTGTGCACGGCGCCAGCAACGTTTCAAAAAGTCATTGCCACTGTGCTAGCAGGCCTGAAATGGCACACCTGCCTCGCATACCTCGCCGACTTTGTGGTATTCGCCCGGACTTTCGATGAACATCTTGCAAGGTTGGAATCTGTACTCGAGGCCATTCGTACGTTTGCGTTAATGCTGAAGCCTGAAAAGTACGGCTTCGCGTATGAGGAACTCACGTTTTTGGGCCACGTCTTGAACGCAGCAGGAGTCCTGCCTGATCCAGCGAAAACTTCAGCCACACCGAAGTTTTCAAGACCGAAAGGCAAGAAGGGCGTGCGAAGATTTTTCGGTCTGTGCGCGTACTACC
This sequence comes from Haemaphysalis longicornis, assembly GCF_048455015.1. Lineage (NCBI taxonomy): Eukaryota > Metazoa > Arthropoda > Arachnida > Ixodida > Ixodidae > Haemaphysalis > Haemaphysalis longicornis. Next base: position 189,421,414 of record NW_027526445.1, read on the forward strand.
GGCACTTCGTCGCAAGCTTCGCACGCATTCCAAAGCCATTCACGCGCTTCACGAAACATAACACCCATTTCAGCCGGGAAAACACCCAAGAAAAAGCATTCTGCGAGCTACAAACACGACCGCAAAACCCGCCCGTGCTCGCTCATTTCGACGCACACGCCGAAACAGAAATTCACACGGACGCCAGTGATATAGGCTTGGGTGCCCTCCTCGTTAAAAAGCAAAGCGGTTGCGAAAAAGTAATCGCCTTTGCCAACCGTGGTCTGTCGAAGGAAGAGAAAAACTACTCAGCCTCTGAGAAAGAGTGCCTCGCTATTATATGCGCCATTTCAAAATTTCGCAATACGTGTGTGGTACACCATTCACGGTTGTGACAGACCACCATGCGCTGTGTTGCTCGCCAATTTGTGGGACCCTCTGGCCCTCTTGGGCGGTGGAGCTTCCACATGCAAGAATTCGACATTACATTTGTCTATAAATCCCTCAGGAAACACTCCGACGCCGACTGCCTGTGTCACGCCCCCTTCTACCCAACACCACAAGACTCTGCGAAGATAGCGCGTTCTTCTGAATCGTGACGTTGAACGACCTAGCTGCTGTTGCGGATTTGGTAGCGTGACCGGTGATGTCGTCCGTTGTTCCACGGTTGGGGCAAACATTGCGGCCGATTAGGGCGAAGAAAGAAACTTTATGTGTAGATATTTACAAAGCGTTTCACTGAGTGAACAGGGGTTCTGTGCTCCTGCGTGCGCGAGATTAATAACCAGGTTGGGTCCACCCCCTTGCACCCTTTCTCCCGCTGCTTTCAGGAACGCACCAATCACGAAAATCCGTGGCACTGAATTTGCGTCCACACATTCACTTAGAGAAAGCACTTTCCCTCTCGCACAGGTCAGCGTCAGGTTGACTTCCGTGGTGCACTCCTCCTAAGGTCGAAGCCCTTGGGACCATCCGAGGTTGAAACGACATTAGGATGCCTGTTCCCCGTCGGTAAACCGGCGTCGGGCGCTCGTTGAATACCGGCGTCTAGGACCCGCCACAAAGCGCACCAAGATGCGCGGCTCGCATCAAGATGCGCGCACCAAGATGCGCGGCTCCCAAGAAGACAGGACCACCTCGATTACCGCCGAAAGAGCAATGCCGCGCGGCGTCTTTGTCAATCTCTCCGTGCAACATTCGAGGTCATTGCGACTTGTCTCGCCGGCGGGAGCTGAAAGCGGCTTGTGTCCAGCAGCAGCGTCATTGCATACAAAACCGGGCAACTCCCCTTCGATGAGGGCGGGGGGAGAAGGCGGACAACTTGCGAAAACTGGCCGACGGAAGGATTGGGTGATTGAACCCGATAATATTGCACACGGTCATCGCAACACCGTACGCCAATTGTAACCGCATCTACGGCCGGCGGGAAGCTAACGACGGCATTGGCTTCTAGCCTGTGTAGGAGGAAGACTTCGGGCCGGCCCATAAACACCTCAATCACTCCTTCCATAGGGTAACTCATTGTTTTAACACGACAAAGTGGTCGAAATGATGGCCCAGACGCTTGCGGGATCACGTCTGGCCTTCCATGTCACGGAAGGCTTCATGGCTCTCTCATGTGCACTCGCCAGTCCCGAAAAACACAAAAAACACAATTACAAAGCAAGCGGGTGCAAGGACAATCTCCTGAAAGACCACCAGGCTGCCTGGAAAGTCAAACAAAGTAACTAAAATCTATCTTATGAGACAACAGTCAACACCAGAATATCAAGTGATTTAAGAAATTCAGGGACACTTGCACTCACGCGCAAGACTTGAATGGCGAAGCTAGTTATCACTGACGGGCACAAAGTTATGTTTTAGTTTCGTTGTGTTGTCGTGGTTGACGTCGGCGGCATGCTATTTCAATGACCTTCTGTTCAGTAAGGCCAGAATGAGCTCGTCGTTTCGGTGGGCGTGTTTGTACGCCACTCTGTGAGCGCGACTTTTCGTCTCTAGCGGATGCTTTGCACGTCGAGCCTCTCGAAGCACGGCCTCTTCCTCGGCCTGGCGAACTACCCGCGGCTGGTCCATGTGGACTGAATGATCACCTACAGCAGCTTCGACATTCAAGTCGCGGCTCTTTAATGTACAGAGCGCATGCGCACGACGACACGTGGACGAACGAATGATAGGCGTACCTTATGATGCATCTTCCTAGTAACGATACGGCGAACGCTGGAGTGTTTTTGTGGCCAATGTTGGCTATTCTCTCTAAGAGGGTAAGCTTGAGTTCCTCGTACGCGAAGCGGCACTTTTCAGGCTTCAGCGTTAACCACGACCTACGGATGGCCTCGAGTACAGACTGCAACCTTGCAAGGTGTTCATCGAAAGTCCTGGAGAATACCACAACGTCGTCGAGGTATACGAGGCAGGTGTGCCACTTCAGGCCAGCTTGCACCGTGTCCATGACTCTGACACGTTGCTGGCGCCTTGCATAGCCCAAACGGCATTACCTCGAACTTGTATAGGCCGCCCGGGGTTATGCATGCAGCCTTCTCTCGATCTCTCTCGTCCACTTCAATGTTCCGGTAGCCTATCTTCAGATCCATCCATGAGAAGTATTTCGCGTGGCCGAGGGCGTCGTCGATTCGTGGCAGGGGGTACACGCCCTTTTTGGTGATCGTATTCAATCGCTGGTAGTCAACGAAGAACCTCAGTGTGCCGTCTTTATTCTTCACGAGTACGGCTGGCGCAGCCCACAGACTTTTCAATGGCTGTATAATGTCGTCGCTGAGCATGTCGTCGACTTGGGTCCGGATGGCTTCGCGCTCCTGTGAAGAGAGGCGGTACGGTGACTGTCGGGTAGGTCGGGCTCCATCGTCGGTTATTATCCGGTGCTTCGCCAGATGTGTCTGACGTAACTTTAAGTTCGACGAAAAGCACTCGCTGTAGCGACGCAGCAAAGCCAATATCTTGTTCCTTTGTTCTTGCGGTAGTGCCGGATTCACGTCCAAGTGATGCGGAAGCTTGAAGGTATCTTCGGGTGTGCGTTCAAAGTCGGCGACTGCGATCACGTCACTAGCCTGTTGCGTTTCTTCGAGGAACGCAATTGGAGCGCCCTTGTTTAAGTGCTGGTACTCCTCGGTGAAATTGGTAACCAAAACGTGGGATTTGCGCTGCTTAAACCGCACAATGCCTCTGGCGACGGACACACCGCGGTCGAGAAGCAACCTTCGGTGCTCTCCACGATAGCGTCGACGTCAGGAGCAGCACCTTCACAGTAGATGGTGATCATCAAGTTTGCCCGGAGTGGCAGGGTGACATGATCATCGGCGATCCTTACAGCTGCACGGTGTTCGGTTCCCCGGCGTCATGGAGTGATCAGAGGAAAAAGTTATCGACTTGGTCTGAAGATCGATTATCGCGCCGTTGTCCATCAAAAAGTCTATTCCGAGAGTTAGGTCGCGAGAGCAGTGAGGCAAGATAACGAACGCGGCAGGGTACGTAGTGCCGTCTATGGTGACGCGGGATGTGCACGTTCCACTTGGCGTCACGAGGTGGCATCCTGCTGTGCGTACGTGTGGACCGTCCCATCTCGTCATAACTTGCTTCAGCATAGACGCGAATGATCCGCTCATGACTGAGTAATCAGCTCCCGTGTCTATGAGGGCAACTACATCAAAGTCGTCGATAGTCAACTGAACGTCGGACGCCGCCTTCCTCGAGTTACGGATGCGTCGTGGCGTCGTATCTCGGCTTGTGCGTCTTGATGGTTTGGCACTATGCGTCGTCGTTATCGTCGTTTTCTCAACGGCAGGCTTGGTGATGTCGAGTACGCGTCGCGTCATGTCGTTGTCGTCGTGTTCGGGAGTCACGTCCGGGTTATATCGCGTCGTCGGGCTGAGAGCAAGTCGTGAATCATGGTCTCCGGTGAGTCGTTGCGTCATTGGAGGGTTTTCATTTTAAATGCAGAGCATTTGTATAACACACGATGTCACCCGTGCGTCGGCGTCCGCAGCAGCCAGCCTCCCCCTACACTATAAAACGAAAAAGAAATAACAGTTACCGGCGCCTGCTTACGACCTCACGACCCTGCGGGCGGAACGCAAGGTACATGGTGCTCTACCCACTGCGCCACAAAACGACACAGAATCAAAGGCTACGAACGCGCCTTATATCCTTGACTCATTCAAACTACGTCGTCAGCGGCCTGCGTTGGCGACTCAGCGGCGTGCTAGCGGCGTGATAGTTGCGTGGTGTACACGTGATAGCACCAACCCCCCAAACACTAAACGTTACCGCAATACAAGCACCCCCTATAAAGCGGGTTGGCGCGGGCTCCACTCCAGCCAACTCCTGCGCTCTCTTCTCTTGCGTTCGTCAGCGGTCGCAGTTGATAAGCGATGGAAGCAAGACCTTGAACTAGTACCGCGACGCAATCCAACATCAGCGTCGCGAAACCAGTACAAGACATCGTACCATCGTCTTCGTCGACGTCGGCAGAAGACAAGGCGGTGAGGCGGCGCGCTGCCGACGCCGAACGCAAGCGTCGTAAGCGTGCCGCCGACGCCGACTTACGTCTCTCTCCTCTCTCTCTCTCTCTCTCTCAAACCCAACTACCACCCCCAACAACTACCACTAACAACTACCACCACCACCACCACCAACCCTACGCCACGTAAACGACCCCAATGCTCTGCATTTACTCGTGTCCCTCGCGCGGGGGCATGCGACGGAGGATTTTTTCCTCCGTGTTGCAACTTCACTTCCAGAAGTTGTTGCTTTTAGTTTCCCCCACGTGCGATGGGGGACCTTCGCTGTGGAAAGTCAGCATTGGGACGGCGGTTTGGAGACTGGTATGGGTAGGGGGACGGCGAACGGTTGAAACGGGCTGGTCCACGGCTGGTGTTCGACAGGTATTCTTCGATCTCGAGTGGGGCGCTGGTCGGGTCGGGAGCGCGGTGCGTCGATGGAGCACCCTCGCAAACTGAGCCTCTTGTAGGGGCAGCGACGGTAGATGTGGTCAGCCTCTCCGCAGTGGTAGCACAGAGGACGATTTTCGGGATTTCGCCATACGTCCGTCTTCCTCGGCGTCTGGTTGTGGACAACAGGGGGCCGGGCGGGCGACAGTGGACGGCGGTACGGCGGGGCCTCTTGACGACGAGCTGGAACAGGGCAGGGTTGACGAACAGCTTCGGCGTAGCCCATAGCTTGTAGCTCACGGGGTGCTTCCGACGGCGTAGAAGTCCCCAGTGCGTGTTGAACTTCTCGGATAACGTCGGTCAGGGAGGCGGCTTCGGGTTGCGGCGTTGTTGGGAAAAGTTTCGTCAGTTCTTCGCGAACGACGGCGCGGATTGTTTCCCGTAAGTCTTCTGTCGCGAATCCAGGGGCGTTGACGGGGTTCGCCAAAAACGCGTTGTGTGGTCGATCGTACGGCCTCGAACGCATGTCCTGGGTCCTCTCGATCATGGACGCCTCGGACACGAACTCAGCCATGGTTCTTGGGTGGTTGTGAATTAGTCCAGGGAAGAGCTCCTAATTTACGCCCCGCATGAGAAAGCGCAGCTTCTTCTCTTCCGCCATTTCTGGGTCGGCTCGTCGAAACAGCATCTTCATCTCCTCAACGAACAATCCAACACCTTCGATGGGGTGTTGAATTCGATTCTGCAACAATGCTCTGCTCGTTCTTTCGCACCACAGTTGTGAATGTTTTCAAGAGTCGGTTTTGAAGATGTCCCATGATGTTAGCGAGCTTTCGTTATTTTCAAACCAGACTCGAGCCGAGCCTCCGAGGTAGAAGAACACTTGCCTCAAGGTTTCTTCGTTATCCCGTGGGTTGAAAATTCGGACGCGCTCCAGATTCTCCAGCCACTCTTCGGGGTCTTCCACAGGAGATCCTCGGAATGATGGGGGCTCCCGAGGTTGCTGCAGAACGACGGAAGGATTGGCTTGGTTTACCATGGTGTTGGTAGCGACATCTTCCTTCTTCATGTTCTCCGGTAGTAGACCGAGCTCGGGTGGGAGGCCTTCCTGTCGGCGGCTGGTACGAGTGGGGCTTGCTTGGCGACTTGCAGTTGGTTGTGGGTGCATGTACCCAGCACCTCCACCAGATGTCACGAAGCCAAAGACGACGCCGTTATCTTCAAGGAAAACAAGTTTATTGGAGCGCACTTGTGCTCCCCTAACAACTCAAAGAATACAGGCGGCGAAGCAGCAGTCAACAAAGTCACGCGCGAAGATGAGCGCGACAATTTTTTTTTAATTGCGAAAGTTTGCTCTGCAGCATAAAACGGTGGAGGCGAGTGTGTTTAAATGTACGTAAACAGGAATGTTTCGCTAAGGAAGCCTAAAAGGCTCCGGTGATACGGCCCAAAGAGCCAGCGTCTGTAGTCGGGAGGGCGGCCTGGGTTGAGTCCCACACTATGTAGTACTTGCTGTCGGGAACGTTGGAGGCAACGGCAAGTCCACAGAAGATGATGAATGTCTGCGGTCGATGCCGACGTGGTGCAAAATGGGCATGTCCGGCCAAACGGAGCCCGTCGATCCGGGGGCCAGGTGTGGGTGACAGCTGGTGTAAGAGCAGCCCCGACTCGAATCCTTCGTAGCGCCACCTCCTCACGGCGGGTGAGCCCAACAGGGAGGTTTGATCCACACGGTGGAATAAGTGCGCGTGTGGAGCGCCCAAGGTCTTCTCTGTCGGTGGCCAACTTTGACATTGCGTAACTGGAAATAAGGGCAGTGGATGCGTCGTTGGAGGTATACGGGTCGCCGCATCCGCCTGTTGCTGTCCAGAGGTCAATGTCCTCTGGGCGCAAGTAATCTTCACTCTAAAACTTAGGGCCGCAGCCTTCGCGTGGATGGTTTCGGACATGGGCACTTGATGCAGTACTTTCCGGAGGTCTCGGACTGCTTGCATTGAATCTGTAAAGATGTTGACAGGTTGCGATTGGTCTGGCCTCAGAAACTCTATAGTCTTCAAGGCGTCGAAAATCGCTGAATGCCGCGGCATCTGCTCTGCGGGAATTTATCACTCGGCGCGTGGGTTTCTCGAATAGTCGAAGTGTATCCAGAACACTGTAGATCAACTAACATTATTCTAGGCTGTTCACGTTAGTTCGGAACGCTCTCCCTATCAGTAGAGATAACACATGCGGCTCAGAAAGAAAGAACGGAACACGCGCCTCCCTTGGCACACAGACAACACCGATAACACAGACTGGCGCAGCCGGGCGGGAAAAGCAAAGCACAAATAAACAAACCCAATGCATGCTTCCCGGCAATATGTCAAGTGTCACCGTTCTTGGGAGCAACGCACAGCTGCGAGACGGCGCTCCAGTCGTGCAGAAAGTTTTTTTACAATTTACTTGACCGTCCCAACTAAGGTGAGCAGGAAAAATGACGCCAAGAATTTTGTGTTGGGACAATAAGTCAATTATGTTACCTACATATACAAGCGAGTGTTGAATTTTGATTTATTTGTCTTTGCTCTGAAAGCTATTGCTTTTGTTTTTGGTGTGTTAACTTTTATTATATTTAATTGCGACCACAATTAGAGCTTCTCTAGCACGTCGTACATTTCGCTATTAAATTATTTTAGTCTCAGGCGTTCCTCAAGCATTTCTTTCAGGTGGTTCTACACACTCGGTTAGCAAGCCTATGGCGTCTGCACACGTCATATGGTTCAAGTATTGTCCGTTGTCACGAATGAGCCCGCCGCAACACTCCTATGCTGAGCGGCGAAGCCTCCGCTACGTGCGCCGTTGGCGTCCTGTCGGTGACTCACGCTTGCAGGCGACGGATTCAACGCGTCGCTAGACGTCTGGATCGCAGGCGCCTCGCTATCGGCGTGATCAAACTTCGGAGGCAGCGAGGCAACACGCAGAGACTTAAGGGCGCGGATGCCGCTGCGAATACCTTCGCTCTCCTCGCAGAAATTCAGGTGTCGCTTGCGGGTGAGCCGTCTTTTGAGACAGGGCACTTTGAATGTAGTGTAGTCCTGACAGTGAGAAACAACGGGAACACGCTTCAGTCTTCGCGTGCTGAGGCTGTTGCTGAAAACGTGAGGGATGGCGAGATAGAGTCTCTTGGAAGCTTCGAGGTGTCTAAAGATCTCGTCGTGCCCTTGTCACTCCCAGCTGATGCTCCCGACGATCGGCAAATATGGGCTAACTAGTTGAGATTCCGGTGTCACCTGTGGCTGAGCGGAAATCGGGAACCGACCAGCCTAGAGGAGAGAACGAAAACTCCAAAAACGCCTCCCGATGTTCGCTTCCTGAACGCTTTCGTGAAAAGGTGAGCAACGAGGAGGGAGAAAAAACTTCCGCACGTTCTTGTAGAGCGTACTTCAGTGCGAAGCTGTGAGCTTGCATCGCGTCAAGAAACACCGCCTCCAAAAAGGAGTGCGCGCCTCTCGTTTGAACGCTGGAAAATCTTGTTCGCTCCTCCGCGTGCTCGACCTTTGTCGCAAACAACGGCCGGTGTCCTTTCACGCGGTCGCTGAAGCTTTCAAAGAACGGGTGCACCTAAGGTGCGATTCCCAAAGGGCAAAGTTCAGGGCAATGACGAGAGCTCTCAGCGCGAGAAGTGTGGCCTGTAGACGCTTGACTTTCTCAATTTCATTGTTTTTCCTGAAGCAGGTTTCGCCCTTCACGATTACATTTCTTTTTGTGTGGGACATTTCCAATCACGCGAATTGTCACCTTTCAAGTTAGTGTGCTGCTGGGCTAAAACCTAACCAGTGCAGTTATTAGCGTATTCATCGCAACTAAAAGCCTGCTAGAACTTCAGTGTGGATTTGTCTTTGCACCTGCCGGCAATGCGGTTGTGTCTTCCTGTGTTGTTCTGTTGCTTGCCTAGCCAAACCAGAGGTTCTTGGAGGGCCACGATTCGTCCAGTGACCGGCCCAAGCTCCAGCATGGTGTCGTACAGCCTAGGCCTGGAGTCGAGCATGTGGCGAACATTTCTTTCCGAAATCATCCCTCCGGACAACGGTTGAAGACCCTTATCTATCGGGATCTCGGACTCACGGCGGAGAAGCTGTTATGAATCAGCCCGCCGCAACACTCCTCGGCTGAGCGGTGAATGCTCCACTATGTGCGCCGTTCAAGCAGGCGTCCGTGTCGGTGACTCACGCTTGCAGCCGACGGATTCAACGCATCGCTACACGTCTGGATCGCAGGCGCCTCGCTATCGGCGTGATCAAACTTCGGCGGCACTGACGCAACACGCAGAGACTTAAGGACGCGGATGCCGCTGCGGAGACCTTCGCTCTCCTCTCTCTGGGATTCAGCGTGCGCCGCTACTACCCACCGCTCACGAACTCTGGAAAGAGTGCTGTGTGTGTCTGTGCCGGTCGTGTCGTGTGCGCAATCTAGCGCTTTGGGGATACATAAGACCCCCCCAAGCGCTGTAGTTCATTCCTGTTTGAGCAGCCAATCAATGCTGTCACTCTGCTCGAACCCTGTACTGTAACCTCCTCCGTCGGGGTATTGCTCTTGTCTGGCTTCGGCCATCTCTCGCCATGAAGTATACAAGTTACGTTTACCTTCGGCTTCTGGTCTTCTTCGAGGCAGAAACATTGGCTGGCCGCTCACTTCACCACGCTACCACACATATGTCGGAGGCGACGGAGCTCGTCTCGGGTCGGCCTTCCCGTAAGCAACACCTTTTATACGTAAATCAGTGCTCTCCCAGTCAAGCCTACTGAATACCCCCTCCAGCCAAGCGTTGAACATTTTCGGCGAGATGGTATCGCCCTGTCGTACTCCCGGACGGATGGGAACGTTGTCTCTTGGCTTGTGAAGAATTATCCGGTCCGTACATCCTTTATATGTGTCATCTAGGAGTCTTATGTAGGTCTCCTCTTTCCCTTGTGCTTTCAAATGTTTTTAGCACTGCTTCGGTGCTCCCTGAATCAGACGCTTTTTTCTAGTCTATGAATACCACTCAAATGGGTTTATTATAATCTGCGGATATTTCTATCATTTGAATGACGACGCCGATGTGATCCATTGTTACGTATACTTTCCTAAATACAGCCTGTTCTCTGGGGTTGGGAGAATGTAAGCCGTGACTTGTTCGGTTCGCTATCACTTTGCTAAACAGTTTGTATACAACAGTTTATATACAGTACCTCCACGTTCTGCACAATACCTAGGTTGGCGCTTAAAATAAAGTATAGTCCATTTTTCGCTCACCGTTCGGACCTTTCCGTGTCCATTTCCTATTGTTTCGTTTCTAGAAGAACATGTACACCAACGGCAAGTTGCTTCTTTCCGCATATCCGACCGGTGTGTCTGCGCGACTGTTGCGTCTGGCTACTCCGATGCTTCCCACCGACCTTTCTCCCATTTTCTTCTCACGTACTTTTGCATTAAAGTCGCCTATCAGTGTCGTGAAGTGTTTTGTTTTCTTTGTCACTGCTGATTCGACGTCCTCGTAGAAACTGCCTACGGCCTCATCATCGTAGCTAATTGATGGCGCTAGGCCTGTACTACCTTAAGCCTGTATCACTTGTCTAGCTTGATTACACCTACTGCGACTCTTTCGTTAATAATGAATAATCCCTTCATGTTCCCTGCTATTTCTCTGTGGATTTAAAACCTCCCCCGTGCTCTCTCTTTCCTTGATGTTCTCGGTGTCATACAACATGTCCGGTGTCATAGAACATGGCGCCTTCTCTCGTTCTTCTAACTTCGCTTAAGCCTATGATACCCTACTTAAAGTCCGAGAGATCCTCCTATAGCACAGCTAAGCTCCCCTCGCTAGACAGTAATAGTGGGTTAAACGTTGCACCGTTCAAGTTCCAAAGACAGCCTGTACGGACCCAGAGATTCGTGAATAGACTAAAAATAAACGCGGGCTTCGCTATAACATTTGCGCAGTTTTATCTCAGTTTGTGGTGTTACAATACTTTAGGTTTCAGTAACTTAATTCAACCAAATTAAAAGATTGTAATATTGCGAAGTCACTATTTTCTTGGAAAATGTAGGATTCCAGACACGCTATTTTTTAACATACGGTGCACTTGAACATGCCAACATTTCCAGGCAGATGAAAGCAATGACTCTTAAACGGTGAAGCGGTGAAGCAGTTAATTACGTCGTCTGCTGTGCTACATTGGATCTATCCCACTGCCGCTATACGTTATTTCAACCCGCGTGCCTGCAACGTCATTATCTGCCACTTCCGTGCTAACTGAGCGGGACTTCATAGCATGAAGTGTGGGCGTAGCCAACTCACAAAACAAATTGTGAGAGGCTGCGTGACTCGCAATCAAGACATCGCTAACGGAACTCTGGAAACTGACGGCAGCACATCACTCAGTGAAGCGTGGCTTCGATCGGCGTACCTATTTCTGGCGAAGATTAGTGACTGGTAAAAGCGACAGGCGCTTTTAATTCCTATATTTGTCGGACACTTCAGAAAATGCAGCAAAGGTGCCGTTACGTGAAGATTGTCGTTACCTGAAGTGATTTATTTCGAGGGGTGAGCTACATTGAAATGCCACAGGCGAAAGTACGAGGGAACCGGAATATTGCAATAATTGCAAATGATGCGTAAACATTTGCTCGTGATGTTCAACACGCTTTAGGGGACTTATTTCACGATGTTATATGCTTAGACTGGAAAGTTCTGCTTTTGGCCCATGATCCAAAACGGTCTTTCCTGTATAAGCAGCTTGACGGACACAAAAGAGATTTCGGAGGATATAATGCTATCGCTGATTTCTTACAGAAGCGAGAGATTAGCCGCGGGTAGAGGAACCCATTACTCCAAGGGAGTGAGTGTAACGTTCGCAGGAGCTGAATAAAAGTAAACATAAAAAACGGAAAGATGGGTGGACCTTCCTCAATCCATAAAGCCGCGAGCTACCTCCGCTGCTCGGGTCCGTGAGATCAAATGTTCTTGTACTTCCGGCTGCGATCTGGCCAGTTTGAACTCGCACTGATCCGGAGACGGGGAAAGAATGTTGAATGGAAATTGATGAAAGGGGCATTCCCACACAAGGTGCTACCTGGTGCAGGGGGTTTGGCGGGCACGGCAGTTGTAGGGGTATTGGGTGGGAGGGCTGCGGTGTAGAAATAGGGTTTTAAAGTATGATAAGGTTTGCAGTCTGCGACAACATCGGACGTCGTGAGTTTTAAGTACGGTGGCCAGTTCCGCTATTGTAACCTCATCTAGCCTTCTTTTCCATGATTTATTTGCGGATATTTTTTTTTCGGACACTTGTCGCCTACTTGGGCTTTTTTGCGTTCTTGTGCAAATATTGCTATTGTAGTGCTCACCAAGCTTACTAGCTTGTTTTTCGTCAAAAAACTTTAAAGCTTTTCTTATCGAAAGAGAAAGATGGTTGAAACTTGACGCTTTCTTTCATGCAACCTCAGTCAAACTCAAAGTCTAAAATCCAGATGAATTCGGCCATGTCGACACAGCGCAGTCAGACATACGTCGGCTTCAAACGCGAGGGACCGAGGGTCGATGCAGACCACGGGGGGAATTTTTTTTCTTGAGGCTCTTGATGTGCCTTCATTCATCATCGTTACCGTCTTGTAACACCCGTTGTGTACAGTTAGATTTCCTGCAGTGCGCAATGAAGCGACATCGACGCCACCAGTGAGGCATATAAAGGTTCGTCTTAAACTAAAAAAAATGGGGGTATGTCTGTTAAATTTCACGTATAGAACTGGTGAAAGCTGTTTCAAGCAAAAAATCAGATTTCCCTCTGTAGTTGTTGGACATGTCCATCAGCTGCGCCGACGTCGAGCACGTGTTCTACCCCAGGAACGTCGTGAAGTGTCGCAATGAAAAACGGAATGAAGAATCCCACATTGAGCGCCATCCTGCACGTACGTTATGAGCTTAAGATTTGAGGTGTCTTCTGCAGGTACTTTCAACCGACCGTAAAGGCGTCGCAGATTTTCAACTAAAAAACCATGAAAGGTTCAGCCCAAGTAGAAGCTGAGGATTTTGCACATGCGACGAGGGCTGTAGGTAGTTAAGGTGCAAAAGAAAGCGCACGTTGGAAACTCCAAACAACGAAAATATTGCATAGGCGTGAATAACAAAGCTGAAAAACGTGTATTGAACAGGGTTGCGGCCACTTATAGGAGTGTCACGTCAATTCACCAAGTGAACAGGATACACAGAAAAACGTTTAATTCATGAGGACGACATTTAATACTACACGTTAAGTACCGGTAAACAGTCAGAAAAGTGTTCTCGCGGGTTGAGTTTGCGTAAAAGTCAAAGTGCTGCGTCGCCTCACGTTACGGGCGATGTCTTCCTTCTTGATGTGTGGGCCAAGCCAATCGTCGTGTCTCGTAGTGCTTTTACGCCAACAGCCAAGGCAGCGTAGCCCTAGTTGGGATGTGGAACTGGCGTCGCAGCGCAGCCCGAGCGCCGCCGCCTGTAGCCCAGCTGGTTCCAGTTTCTGTAGTTGCCGAGGGTACGTTGCCGCAGGGTCTCCTTCCAGGATCGTAGCCTGGGGCTCCTGTCGGTAGGCCTGAGGCGTCGTCAGGCCCCATTGACGCTGGTGTCGGTTCCAGGAGCGTAGCCTGGTGTTCCATATCTGGTGGTGGTGGTGGTGCCAAAAGAGATGGCTCATACCCACTCAGGGGGATTGGCCAGGAAAGGGGCGCTCACAGAGAGAAATTACAAAGTAATTAAAGAAAGACATTTAAGGAGGTAAATAAAATATTAGGGAAATATATACAGAAAAAAAAAACTGCTCAAACATGAGACGTAGCATCAGGAAGTGTTGAAAACAACATAAAATAAAATAAAAAAATAAAGGAAAGAAAACATGAAAAGTACGTAGAGAAATAAAACAAGAAGGGAAGCTGGCGAAGGAGAGGCAGTGGGCGGGAAGGCACTGATAGTAGCGATCATACACGCAGGGATCTTTTTGAGGGAAGCCCGGCATGGCCTGGGGCTAGCACGGGAGACGGCCAGATTCCGAAATGAACAAGTGCACGGCGGAGCAAAGATCTGCGCGGCTAAAACCCAGTGCCTTCGCCCCGAACGATAAGATCAGAGGAACAGACAGTGGGAAGGCCAATTTGTTAAAGCTGTTTTCCAAGTATCTTTTTCGTATGGAGGAGTACCGTCGGCAGGAGAGGAAAAAATGTTCAGCTGTTTCTAATTCTCCTACTCCTCCAAACGCTTGCCTCTTTTTTCTTCTCGTCTCCCGGTTCGTCTTAATGTTCACATGCTTCATAGTTTTGCTACGGCACATATCCCTTCTCGGAGGTTGCTCATGACAAGGAGACCACAATGAAAATCAAATAAATGCTTTGGTTCATAGTTGTTTTATATATCTGTGATTCAAAATATTTATTGTGTATAACTACATATACATTTTTCGTAGGTATGAGCATTTACTTAACTTCCGCTTCTTTTGGGCTTCTTCAAAAAAGTCGCTCCGCGTTTTTGGGCTTCTTTTGGAACGAATATTTGCTTGTTGGCGGGGCTGCATCTGGCCACCCGGGCGGTAAAAGATGAACGAGGAATTTCGACATCCTGCAAATAACGTTCCTGCAGTACAAAGTTCGTGACATATCGGTCGGGCAGTTGCTTGCATAGAGTGTCAAAGTAAATGGACGGACTGCACTTTCGTGACGTTGAGCCGAAAACCCCCACGCTGTCACATACGTCACCCGAAGTTCCTAATTCGTCTTCGACGAACTTCGAATGTACTCGTGGCGAGGTTGCGCTCGCTGATGTTGTTTATGACGGGGGTCAGCGCTTTAATGACGGTCCCAGTTTACGCTCCCTATCGTGTTTTTAAGTACAGAGCACTTCAGGCGCTCGCCTTATCGTCGTAGCTCGTTCGCTGGACCCAAGTAGAGAAACATGGCGTTCCGTTATAGCGCTGTCGTCGCGGCGTACCCCAGAGGCTTCGTAAGCCAAGCGTTTTAACCGGTAATTAACCGGAGTTAAGCGGTAATTAAACCGAAGCGCCCGCGTTCATTTACTTAGGAACGCTCTTTGGGTTGGTTTTTACTATAGTAAGCGAAAAAAGCGGCCCGCAAGAAAACAATGGCGCCCTCGAAATGACGCAGAAAGCCTCCAGCTGCGCAATAAAAAAATCACGCGTTTGAAATGACGTAAAGCACCTCCAGCATACGAAATTAAAGGAAGCACGAAGAGAACAGAACTCCGGCTGGCGAATTTCCAGGCAGAGAGCGCTGCAGCCCAGCGAAAGTTGGAAATTTGAATTGCATTGGGTGGTAGCACTGTTCGGATAACGGCGCTACCGCCCATTATGGCGAATCACTGCCCTGCACTTACGCAGCTTTCACATTGAGTGGAACGGCTTTACTGGAGTTCTTCTTCGTCCAACCCATACTTTGTTTCCTGTGATGTTCGGTATTCCGCGGCAGTATTTATTGTGCCTACTTCTTCCAAAGCCGCCTTTACATGACTGTAATAGAAACTCATTAAACCCAATTTCTGCAACGTTGATCTCATGTAAACAACAGCGGTCGCATTTTTTAGAAGTACGGCCGCCACTTCGGAACCCGGTATTGGCGCGCAAATGCACGCTCCTCACTTCACAGTCCTTCGTGGGGCCAGGGAACAGTAGATGAGATATAGCGGGCCTCCCACTGCTACAGGTGGAGCAGGACCCATGCCCTAGACAACCTGCAGTAAATTTTATAAAACGTGTTACTGCTAAAAAAGTTGCTCCGTCTAAAAACTGAAAATTTCTTCTCTTTGCTGATTATTGAAGAGTAAGATGAATGAACGTTTGAAGTAAAGAATTTGTTGTCACCATTTGCGCATGAATGGAAGATAACACTAGTATTTTCAGAATAGAGCTGGGCACACGCCCAATTCTATTCTAGATTTCATCAGGCAGAGCAAAGCAAAGACAAAGTTTTACAGGAAAATCATGGAACATTTTAGAGGGTACGCCAGCACATATATTGTAAAAATATGTTTTTGAATGAACGAGAAAGAGAGGCGAGCCTATCAATCTGTTTTGTGTTTAGCTTGATGTATGTTTCATTTCGTATTTTAATAGAATGGTTTCAAAGTAAAGTTTTATGGCCGTCACCAAAAGCCATCTTGTATATGATTTTTGACGTACAAAGAACTTCAACAGCGGTCGGGCAAAGTAAGAGCAATGGCCATGGGTGCCGCTAAAATTGTATTGAAGTCAAAATTCAAGTTATATAAAGCGCAGCAAAGCTATACATCGAGACTCGGTCATCGTTGGGAGCGGAAAGGTTACTGACTTCATGGAAATCTTTAAAATATCACCAGCTATTCTTCACCGCCAGAAAACGTTTGCGCAGGACACATGTTTCTTCAAAAAGGTCATTTTAGCAGAGTAATATTTATTGCAGAACGATGTCAGGGCATAGAGCCACTTCTACACTGTATTTTTTACCGAGCGTGGAAAAATTACTTTCTCAGCCTAAAACCATTTAGATACAAGTGATCTCAACTAGGTGTGCGATGTCGTGATGGTTTATTTGATTGATTGTAGGGCTCAACGCGGGGACGCAACGCAGGTGATGAGGCGCGCCGGATTGGAGGGCTCCGGATTAATTTTGACCACTTGGGGGGGATCTTCAACGTGCGCCGAAATCTCGTACACACGGGCTTTTTTGCTTTTCGCCTCCATCAGGAAAGCGGCCTCCGCGACCGGGAATCGAACCCGCGTCCTCGTGCTCTGCAGCGCAGCGCCTTAGCCACTGAGCCACCACGGCGGGTATGTCGTCATTGTTAAAAGCGCTCACTTGGAACATGCAAAAACATAAACAAGCTGTGTAAAATGTGAAGAATCTTGCTGTCGATGCAAAAACGGTCAGTCCGCCGTAGTCACTTCAATTACGAAGCCCATCCCCAGCGTCACTGACCTCTATAATCCCTGCACAGGTCGAGGAGGCGGCCATTGAACTGTCCGTTTCCCAGACGAGCGCGGACGCCGTCATAAATACTACACAATGCGCGCGTCGAAACTTCCTGCGTGGGGTAATTACTAATAGCCCTGGGCATCCTGCTCCAGAAAGCAGCTGAACGAAAGAACAATATTGTTTAGGCGCTGGTTGGCCCAACGCTCCAGGCCACCACACGCGAAATAGAGACTGCGAATTTTTTCGCTTGCGTACCAAGAGACTGCCTTCTAAGTACTAAATGGAAATATACGAAATCACACAAATACAAATAAAAGATCCAGAGGCACTCTTTGCAGTTGCTCCAAGCTAACACATTTCCTCACCCGAGAAAATTCCACTTGCTCTACACTACGCATTTCTTCCCGCTAGTAAAACCTGCGATTCCCCGAGCACCTCGAATCCCGTGGTAGGGCAGTGCTCCGAAAACCTAAATACTCTCGTATTCTGTGACCCTCCTCCACAATCTCCTCCAGTGGAGGAGATTTTCCATTTTCGCATGCAAAACCATTACGTTATTCTCCACTCAGTCGATCGAGAGAACAGATGGAATATGGGACAAACTGGGAATACGGCGAATAGAATCCGCCGTTTTGCCAAACAGCAGTAGGAAAAAGAGCGGTACAACTCCGGTCCTGGTTGCCTGATCCGCTTGGTTGAAAGGGCCGGTGTAGTGGGAGTGTTCAATGGGGCTTTGAACTGACGACCACCAACCCCACATTTTAAGGCCATTATAAAAGTTATTTTCTCGCTGTCGCCCTCTCCGCATTAAAAATTTAAGGAATAAATTGCGGTTGCCCTATTCTAGCTGCTATTTAAGCCAAGCCCTATACTTGTTGCTACTGCCTCTGTTTTTGGCTTTGTTTTTTACTACCGTCTCACTTATTTTCCAGGAAATCTTCAAGGCGTGTTTTTAAAATAATGTTATGCGTGCGATATGATTTGACACATGGACCTGACGCATAAACGCTTGGCCCTCGTCACATACAGCGTGATCTGCGACAACCGTCATATACAAGATTGAGCGTTTTAGCTTGCTGGCTACGCTGCCGTCTGTCTGCAAGCTGCTCTTCTTCTTGAGCATCGGTTACGAGCAGTGAACTCTCCTGTTTCATATATTTCCAGGTGCAGCCTTTAACAGGCGCAGTGTTTCAAATGCCCGCTTTCTCAATTTTTCTTCTGACGGTGGCTTTTTTAAGGCACTTACCTAATTTACTATTACTTTCCTACATCATGTTTGAAGCTCCAGTGGTACATTTTCGGTAGATCTCAGCACGGGGACCATACAGCTTTGCCATGCATTTTGAGGCGTATTTTTAAGGCAGTCACTGAATTTGTTCTACCTGTGCGTATATGACGTTTACAAACTAGTGTGGAGTGGTAATTTTAGGTTAAGATGATGATGATGATGATGATTAGAGGCCCGGGCTCCCTGTGTATCGGAACGTCGGTTGTCACCGACTTGCTTGTGTTATTCTCCTTATTTCTCCTACCCTTACCTGATCTAATGGGTTGCCCCCCTTCCCCGGGTTTTAATCTCCCATCGCTCCCCCACCCTTCCTGCTCTTGTACACCTGTTTACCTCACCCCCTTCTGTTCTAAATTCTAATTCGGTATATTACTCTTCCTACGTCCCACTCTCTTCCCTACTTTTTTTCTACCACCATTCCAAGCCGCCTCTACGTCGCCTCTATGGCCCTGAAGTTGAGGCTCCCCCTCACACCAAACCCCAAAGCCTCCGTCAACGTCACTTCCCCATCGTCCCCCCGCATCTCTGTGCAGTCTTTGACAATGTGCTGTACGGTTTCCCGTTTCCCAAGCCCAGCCCCAGCACACACGAGTTAGTTCCTGCCGCCTGTAGATAGCCGTGTATGCGCGTGTTCTCAGACACCCCACCCGTGCTTCAAAGAGCAATGCATTGCCTCGAGTAGTGCCGTAGAAACCCTCCGTAGTGATTTCCAGTTTCTCTCTTCTATAAGTCTCTATGGTATACTTCCCTCCCATTCTCTGCACCCAATTCGTCGTCTCTGCTGCTTTTAACTGCTTTTTAACTGTTTTTTATACCTCACCATCCCCTACCGAATTTCCGAACCTCTTGGACAGCTGCCTGGACCTCCGTCTCCACCGCGTGTCCATGGTCCTCATATACAGGTACCTAAACCCTATCGCGCCCCATGTTTCCTCCTCCATGTCACGCAGTCTCTCCTCAAATTTTATCTTGCTCTGCGCCTCCCTTGCCTGAAAGAATGACCAGCCCATATCCCACTGTGCCGCTTCATTCGTCATTTAGCTGTTGGCCCTTAGGGCCAGCCTGCCCACCGCCCTCTGATTTACCTCCAAGACCGCTTGGGTCTCTGACTTCATGCATATAACCGAATTTCCGAAATAGAATTCTGGTACCATGACCCCCTTCCAGACTCCCCTTACCACCTAGTATTTGTTGTAGCCCCACAGTGCTATATGTTTCATTATAGCCGCGTTCTGTCTTCCTTTTGTTTTAAGGTGGGCCTCATGCGGATGTGCGTACTCTGCGCCGTCGTCAAGCCCTACTCCTAAATACTTATATTCCTTTACCAGTGCTATTTCTACTTGTTGGAGTGATAGCGATTTGGGCTGCATGTCGTCGTTAAAGAAGAACATTCCTGACTTTTCTGTGCCACGGGATAGCCGAATGTGCGTCGCTTCCACTCCGCATATATCCATCAGGTCCTGTATACCTATCCTGTCGTCCGCCATATCAACAATATGTTATATGCATACATTAATGCTGGAATTCGCTGTTCCGCCACATCTCCTCTTCTGGTCGCTTCCTTTTGTATTCACTTTACTGTCCTGTTTAAATGTGTTGTACTGCTGTCGTAACCAATTAGCCCATCCTAATACACTGCCCGTCTTTATTACCCCATGAATTTGTCAATCTCCTGTTTTTGCTAGCGCTGCGTAGACTGGCTCAAATGAACACACTTTTATCGATTATTCGGGTGATAAAGTGGTATTTCTTTAATAAATTCTGAAAGAAGAATAACTGCCTTGCGTGGATTGCGGCGGTCACACCAACTAACAGCAGTGACCCTAATACAAGGTGCCACATGATTGGACGATGTCATATATTGGACTTCAAACCACTTTCGGTTTCGGTTTTGTGAAACAACATGCTTGGCATCCGACGTTATTGTCGGATGGGCATCCTCGACATCTCAGTAATCGGCATACCGCGCTTGTGCTATTTTTCGGCTGCAAAATGCGCCAGATAAGCCTACCAGCACGGCTTGGAATCGTAACAATCACTAGCCGAGGAGTACGCAGTGGATGACCACCCGCCACGTCACCCGAGACGCTCAAATTCGATATACTTTTCCTCCACCCTTGGAGCTCGCCTGGCTCGTGCGTGTATCGTAAGAGGCGTATTCGCACCAGTTCAAGGGTCGGCTGATCCGGGACTATGCCCGCAAGCAGTCGGTGCTTATGGAAACACCACGCCAATGAGAACTAGCGAGTGGGTAAGTGTCAGCCGGCACGCGTTCTGCGAACTCGCTCGTGGAGCAACCAACGTTCCCCGAGAAAATGGTAAATTCAGTATAGAAAGGATTTCCCAAAAACCAATACACCAACTTCAAAAAAAAAACATGCGTGGCCCCCGTGCCCCGAAACGTGCATCCTGTAAACAACGAGGGCAGACGCAAGGCAAGAGCAGCAGCGATCCTCAAACAGATCAAGCAAAAAAACATTATAGCAAGCTTCGTTGACGCTGCGGAGTACAGCAATGGGAAGACCTTTGCGGTCGCTGTGGTCGACTCCAGCGGAAATATTTCTAACTGCGCTTCCATTCGCACATCAGTGCCCCAAGTCGCTGAGCAAGTCGCCATCGCCCTCGCCCTGCTAGACGGTCGTGGGTCAGAGATCTACAGTGACTCCAAAACGGCAGTGAGGGCTTTTCAGAATGGCCGCATAGCTGAGCAAGCTGCTCGCCTTCTTAGCG
Source organism: Haemaphysalis longicornis (assembly GCF_048455015.1). Classification (NCBI taxonomy): domain Eukaryota; kingdom Metazoa; phylum Arthropoda; class Arachnida; order Ixodida; family Ixodidae; genus Haemaphysalis; species Haemaphysalis longicornis. The sequence continues at coordinate 189,442,258 of NW_027526445.1, forward strand.
TTTGGCGTACACATGCTCTCACGCATCATTCAATTCACTGGTTCCCCGCTCATGTAGGATCTCTCGCGGGTGCTCCCCCGAACCTCAATGAGTCTGCTCACGAGGCTGCGCGCGACCTCACTGACCGCGCTTCCTCTGTAAGGAGAGCTGACTCGCCTCCCCCTTACGGCCACAGGAATGCTCCCGCTACTTATAACGAGGTCACGAAATTTTTCTACATGTCTAGAAGGGTCTTTCCACCCCCTCACCCCAAGTTGAATAGGGCGCAAGCCGTTTCCCTTAGACTATTACAGACCTGCACATATCCGTGTTTGGCAGTTCTACACGAAGTTTACCCCGACGTATATCGCGACGACGCCTGCCCGTCCTGCGGACAGACCTCTACTCTAGCTCACATGCTCTGGGAGTGCGGGTCCGCACACCCCAAGTTCAGCAAGGAGGAGTGGGACTCTCTTCTGCGTAGCCCCGCTCTAGACAAGCAAATCCTGGCAGTCCAGCGTGCCCGCGACCGGACCGGTGGGCTAGACCTGCCGATCCCGACGTGGGACTAGCCGGGTGCGCGACGAGCTCGCGTCATCGCCGGACCCTCAATAAAGTTCTTTCACTCACTCACTAGCGCTCCAGACCACTCAACCATAATCCAACGCTGCCAGAGGTAGAAATATCAAGAACATAAGTCCATAATGTATAGCTCGTTTACATTTTTGTTTTATTTTAGCATTTTAAGCAGATTATGTGGAAAACGTCCAGGGAGGCAAGGGAGGAGGCCGTCGTCTGGGAAAATCACATATATTTACAATATGTACAGAGAACCGGGTGCTAAGCAGCCATCTTGACGCCTCGCCTGGTCGTCGTCTTCTTCATCGCCTATGGGTATGTTGCGCGCTCTGCTTGCGTCCTCCTCATCGTCGTCGAAAGTTCCAACATCTTCCCGGCCCACAAGGGTTCGTACGAGCGGTGGTCTTAGTCAGTTTGCCATTCAGCTCCAGCCGGTGTCTGACTTTCTTTTTTTCCTTATCTTTGGTCTTCTCTTTCTCCGGGACTTCGCCTTTCTTCTGACTTTTGATCTGTGTTTCTTCGGGATAACTGCGCGAGGTGATGAGTCAAAAGCATAACATTTCTTCTTATTCCGAGTGCGCACTGACTTCAGGTGTAGTTTCATTGACATATTGCCTTTGTACCCGATGCACCAGTTGAAACTGTGAACGTTTACATCTTTTCCAGAGTGAACCTCCGCAGTACCAGATTCTCCTGGCTTCTTCGATTTACGAACACATCTAGTGTTCTTGTTGGTCGTAGATGTCATCATGCTGACGGCACCTTTGTTATCTGGCCTGTTTTCTCGAGACGAGAACGTGCGGTCCTTTTCAGTGTCCCTCAAGCCGATGGGAATGTATGTGGTCGTCAAGTAGCCCGTGCCTTTAGGAGCAGCGCGTCGAGGCAGTTTGAGTTTTGAGGCCGGCACCTTGGGCGGTTCTAGCTGGTGCACGCTTGTTTTCTTGGCCGTAGGTATTGGCCCGTAGGCGCTCCCGTTACAGCCACGCATGTACGACACATCGGCACTTTTTTCTCGTAGTGAAGACTCTATACAGTCCGGTGTATTTTTGCGAGCTTTTCCGCGGGGTTCTTCATCATATATAGATTCGCCTGAATCTAGATTTTCATCTTCGCTCTTTTGAATATCCTTCTGTGCACAGTCCGCACGTACATACCTTGGGTTTACAGGGAAGGTCTCAAGCAATTTTGAGGCGTAGGTTTCGCCGGTGACACCTTCCAAAGCCGGAGCGTCATCGTCGTCCACAGTATCCTCTTCTGGCGCCGATGATACCGACTTAAGTAGCTTGCAAACAAAACGACTTTCTCTTGGTTGCGGATACTGTGAATGCGGTGTCATGGCGTCTGGAGGTCTGAGCAAAGGGTGCGAAGTTGTCTGACGTATCTCTTGCGAATTCTCAGTAAAGTCTTTTAAAAAGGCGCATGCTGTCGTTTGTACATGTGAGGCAATCGGGGTTGAAGATTCTTGGGGTCGAAAAACGGTTTCCGGAATGCTCATTGACGTCTTTGAAGTCGTTGGCGGGACGTGGGTTCCTTTCTCTTTGCCATGTCCTTTGCTTTCACTTGTAGTAGTCGATCCGCCCACTGGTCGGGGCTGCTCTTCTCTCACGAGATCTGGCTTTAGTGGTGCGTTCTCATTACGTTTGTAAAGTCTGACTTGAAGTATGGCGATAATCCTGTAAGCTTCTTCTACCGACCCTAGAGCGTCGTCGTGTTGGCCGTCGATTTTGGGTCCACATGCCAGGGCATCCAGCTTCTCGCTGATTGCAGCAAGTCGGTCGGCGCTGTGCTGGAGCCTGGCGATCGAAACTGCGGCCTCCACGTCTTTGTTGTGCTCTAGAGTAGGTGTTATCTCGGCAATAACTTTCCGATTGAATTCTAGAAGGCTGTTCTGGGCAATCTTTAGCCGGTTCCTCTGTCTCGACGCCTCCTTCTCGCTTCGGGGTGAGCAATGCGGTCGAAGAGTAGATTTCCGCTCCATGGCTCACCTCGTCGTGGCGCTGGACCTCCCGGGTTTCGGCACCATGTGGAAAACGTCCAGGGAGGCAAGGGAGGAGGCCGTCGTCTGGGAAAATCACATATATTTACAATATGTACAGAGAACCGGGTGCTAAGCAGCCATCTTGACGCCTCGCCTGGTCGTCTTCTTCTTCATCGCCTATGGGTATGTTGCGCGCTCTGCTTGCGTCCTCCTCATCGTCGTCGAAAGTTCCAACAGATTAGATTACCATTTCTTGCATAGCGCTCGTGCAATGAGCGTTTCCCGAATTCCCACAATATTTCATATCTGGCGACTGCCTTCGTTAGACGAAAAGGCGTTCGCCGATGTGTAGTTTTGCTGCTGGTCGCTGTAGCAGTACCCTCTGTGCAAATCGTGCTTCCCGCACTCGCTGTACGATAAAACTTTCACGCTGTACGATAAAACTTTCGGTTCATTTTAATTCTTTACTACCAATAGAAACTACGCTGACTCTTCTCCAGCCTTCAATTGGCCTTACATTTTTTCAAATAGCGTACCAGTCAGCGAAACATCGCATGTGCGCTTGTGTGGAGAGACTTGGACATAGGGCTTGATACAGTCTACAAACTAACAAACTAAACGTGCATTATTCCTGGCACGAGTGTTCCGTGCCTTAGTTTCAACTGAGCGGACGAATGGCGACGACCGCCTGCCGCCATCCGGCTTAACGGTGGGCCGACAGATTCTGTCGGAGAATCGGTGAGCCGTGCAGTAGTGCAGTTGCAGTAGTGCAGTCAAGCCAAGCCATCTTGACGTCACGCGAAATCTCATAGGAACTTCGCAAGGAGGATGCAGAGAGGAAGACAGCATTTTCTAATTGATTTTTCAAAGGAATAAAGTCGCGTAAACGCAGCGAGAGCGGTCGAAACGTAGAGACTAAAGAGCAAGTAATCCCGAAATGCTTACGAATCGCTTCAGTGTCCTTTTAAAGGACCATGAGCAGGAACACAGGGATAAATAACGGCTTCACGTTACAACTTCGCTAGTTAACAACCGGTACAGAGTGCTTTGGCATATTTTTTAAACCAGTATTCTTTCCTTATGTACACTGGCATAACCTTCAGTTCTCTTCGGAGTCCGTCCGCAGTGCTGACAGAGTTCTTTGCATTGTGCTTTGTTTTGACAATGCATGTTTATTTATCATAATTGTTCCAAGCGCCCTTGTGTCATCCATGGGTTCGCGGCCATCTCTAGTCGCCAATGCGCAAATCAAGGACGTGTGCTTTTGACAGGATCTGATTACTACAAACAATTTCATTCTTGCGGTCACCGGCCGTGAAGTACAGTTCATTGATAGGTAGCCAGATCTCTCGAGTTAGTTCAAGCCTGCTTAATTTTTGAATACAGATGTGTTGTGGCTACGTACGAAGCGAGTCATTACCTGGTGTGCTGGTCGGATACCAAGGCTACCCAAGCGCTTTCTTTCTCATGAAATCACTGAGATAATTCCCAGAACAAGTGCAGGAAACAGGTAAGTAAGTGCCCATTTTCTCTGATTTTTTTTTGCCGGGGGCGCTTGTATTTAGCCCGAACATAAACATCAAATTGAGCATAAAGTATAGTACGTAAGTACAGAACAGATGTCTTTTCGTTTTTTCTGCAATCTAATTTTAGTACCCATTTAGCTCTTTATGATACAGCGTTATATTTATCTGGCGCCAAAAAACTTTCTGCACCCAAGACTTGAACAAAATATCTTTTATCAATGTGAAATAAATGCTGCCAGTAGGACAGCGCTGGACAGAATCAGATTAAATAATATAATTAAGACGTTACTACAAAGGTCCCTCTTTCCCAACCACAATACTTTTCGAAACGTGATGATAGTGTTGACATGTATTATATTAATGAATTCTACATACACACACAGGTTCGAGAAATAATCGCTTTGTGGTTTAGCTGTAAAACTACGTGATAAAGCGCGTATTATACAAAAATTATCAAGAAAACACACTTGAATATTCATTGGTTTAGTTTTTACGCCCTGTTTTATTGTTTCACAGCTTCTGTAACCAGGTCGCCCAATTAATACATTGACAAGTTTTTGTTACACAATCTCTCTGTTTTTAAAACGCTTTATCCAGAATGTTGGGGCTTTCATACAATGCCTATATTAGAATATGAGGTTGCTGTCTTGTAGGAATATCTGGAAGGTGATGACAAATAACCCCAGCTTGACTGATCATAGGTGTGAAAACTAAAGGGGAATCGATGCAAGAATAAAATTAACTGATAGTGCACGACGCTAATATGAACGATTCCTAAGTTGTTACGTTTGTATAATTATGTGCACAATGGGCTAGAGGCTCAATCCCGAGATCTGTTGCACAAATGAGTAGCATTTATTTGGGCAACTAGTGCACGCATCCTGTGGAGCTTTGTGACCTTGTAATGCTTAATGACCAGAGAAACGCTCCAATGCGCGCCATGCAGTGCGTCATTTGACTGTAGCCATATGTGTGAGCACGGCGGCCCGACCAAAATGAAGTCGTCCTACAGGTTTCTGGCTCACACAGACTTTGCGTGGATTGCTGCCCGCATAACGAGAACCACCGATGCTCTATGCTCAATCCCAGCTGTCGACGGACCTTTGCAGCGCAGCAGAGAAGCCCGGATGCGTGTCAGCGAAAAAGATCTTCACATAACATTTCTGCACACCTGGTGGCGCTACACTGTCGATGGTGTGGCGGCTCAGCGCATGGACAGAGGAACCGTGGGATTCTAGTACAAAAAAAAACTATCCAGCGATCATCCGGCAGTCATCCTGGCGGTAAAGTCAAGATGAAAATAAGCGGAGAGTTGGGCAAGTCGGTTGCAAACTAAAACATTTTTTTTGGTGGTAGGTCTAAGCTGAAGAAAGGACGAAACATACGCTAACGTGTGTTTTGTCCTTTGTTCATATTCGGCCTTTGCACTCGCCGCAGCGGCTTAGTGGCTAAGGCGTTGTGCTGCTGAGCACGACGACGCGGCTTAGATTCCCGCCCGCGGCGGTCGCTTTTCTGATGGAGGCAAGAAGCAAAAGCACCCGTGTGTTCGATATTTGTGCGTACGTTAAGGATCCCCAGATGGTAAAATCAATCCGGAGCCCTCCACTACGGAGCGCCCCATCGCCTGAGTGGCGTCGGCGCGTTTCTAATACTCGCTTGCACAATAAACTCATTTGCCAAGATGAAGTCGTCCAATCCTACTCTTCATATAACTTATTGAAAATATTTTAAAAGAGCCAACCTTTGTTTTCCTCTGTTGTCATGCCCGTGGTGGTTGTGTTAATGCTTTCAGTTTGATTGTTTCTTTCAGGTTCTTTTTGCTACTCGGAGGGTCGTGGAAGCAAACCCTGTACCTGACATAGGAGCACTCGCCAAGCAGCAAAGAAACACTGATGCCGCTTTTCCGGAAATAAAGAAAAAAACTACGAACTAACCAAAAAATAATGCATTGGATAACAAACTGCGAAAGATTTGCGGATTTGAAAAACAAGTCGCAGGTTAAGTGAAAAGATAGATGTGCTGTATGACAATCTACAAGCTGTTACAAAAAAAATTGGATGAACCAGAAAATAGGATCTGTACTGCAACTCATCGCCGACGGCGTAGAAGAACAGTAGAACTTGTCTGCTGCAACATTGCTAAACGTACGGCCAAATTAAATATTTGAGGATATCCTAATCTGAATACAAGAGGAATAGAAGCGATACACCACTTATGAAATGATCCACTGTAGATTAAAATAAGACCAGGCTCATTACCTTAACATTCGTTGGTTATCGGTACAAAAAGAATCTATTTAGACACTTCTCTAAGCAAGAATGTTCCGATTATTCAGTCAGCAATGACTTTTCGCACACCGTGCGAGATATCGGAAAGAAACTGAGGGATGGAACAAAATGAAATCCAAACAACCATGAAAAAGTGTGGCTTGCCTACGTTAATGTGAGTATTAAAAGTAAACTGTACGGCTTAGTGAGCATTCACGACGACAACATCATTGCTCTAACAAAAAACATGCATGGAAGGTGTAGCCACTAGAAGCCGACGTCACTAACATTATTTAATGTCAATGCTCGAAGTCTTGCGAACTAAACCAATCGTTGGAAGCCATTCTTCTGGCCTTTCAACCACACATCATCACCATTGCGGAAACTTGGTTAAGAAAAGAAATCGCGCAGTGTAAATGTTCCCCGAAACTATGTGATAGTTTGTTCAGATAGAGAGCGCAAATTGTGCGTTGCAATTGTCCTACGACAAGACATGAGCTTCCCAGTCATGCCAGAACTTCTGGTGCAAAATTTCCAAAATACCACTGAATCCATCTTTGCGATTACAGACCTCCCGTGCGAACATAGTATAAGCGGCATCTTTATATGACTATGTACCCAACTGCGTGAAAGGTGGGGTAATAATCCTAACAGGAAACTGCAATCTCCTCCACGTAAACTGCGATTTTCTGACCCCAGGAATGGCTAAGGATGACCGTCTAAGCGACTTTCTTCTGACAATTATTCTTGTGTCGCGCCGAAACGTGTAAATAGTCATCGAGTACCTTACCAGATACCTTACCAGTACCTTACCAGATCTACCCGCTGCGGTGGCTCAGTCGCTAAGGCGTTGCGCTGCTGAGCACGAGGTCGCGGGTTCGATTCCCGGCCGCGGCGACCGCTTTTCTGGTGGAGGCGAAAAGCAAAAACGCCTGTGTGTACGAGATTTCGGTGCACGATAAAGATCCCCCCAGGTGGTCAAAATTAATCCGGAGCCCTCCACTAGGGCGCGCCTCATCGCCTGCATTGCGTCGGCGCGGTAAACCCTACAATCAATCAAAATTACACCTTACCAGATCTCATTTTCGTAAGCGATAATTTGACAAAAAAGCGCAAAACTTTCAACAGACACTCTGGAGGGGCTATAAGATGATAAAATGGTTTCATGCAGCTTGCTCATGCCGAGCCGCTCTCAAATTCATGACCCGGTTAAGTATGCCTTGACATTTCACAAGGCGGATAACGCAGCAGTGATGGCGTAATTAGAACCTGAATGTAAATATTTCTTGACTATTTGTGCTGATATGGGCTAAATTTGAAGCTCATATTGCCTATTGCATGACCAACTTTGTTTCCCAGGCAGCAAAAGTAAGAAAAAGAACATCCTCTGAGTTACACAGGGCATGAATTCTACTAAACCGAAAAAAAGGTAATAAAATCGAAGAAATCCAATCTAGTTAGTAAAACGAAAAAAATCTTTTTTTGTTTTGGTCATTAAAGGTGAAAATCCGTAGTCCAAAAGAGAACTTCTGCAGCACAACTCCAAGGTAATTTTATCGCAGACTCACTTTACAAGTTCTGGCGACATCTTTGTTCCACAAACAACACACCTCCACGGGATCCACCGGAGGAGGAAATAATCAGAGCGAACTTCTTCACAATTACTTGAAGTCCGTTTTCACTGCAGGCAATACTGCCACCCGAGCAGCGACAGCACGCGGCTACCTGGACTAAGGCGGCCGCCCATCTGCTCTAAATATGTAAAATAAACGTTTTTTCCTCCTCCTCCCGTTTTATCATGACAATAGCAGTACAATATGCAACCGTTATTTGTCAGAGGGGGAAGGCTTTCAATTATATTAAACATCAATGAAATAAAGTGCTGAACCGGGCGGAATTCCTAGTACGTTTTTTAAACTTTACGTAGAGAAAGTGTCTAAATACCTTTTTCTTAGGTTGTCACTTAAAGATGGCCAGGTCTCATAAGAATGGGAAATTGCTAAACAACATTTTACACGATAAAACGGTAACGCGTCTTCTCTACCGAATCACACACCAATTTCCATTACCGATTTCCACACACCGATTTCCATTCCAAAGTTCTTCAACACATCATTCAAAAGCCGCTTACCGAATTCGTAGAACGTGATGGCACTATCCATTCTGTTCTGATCAGCACTGTTTTTGACGCAGTCTTTCTTCTGTCACACAGATTGTAGAAATCTTGCATGACCTCGCCAATGGCATTAAAAATCAAACGCACGTTCTGGTAACTTTTTTATACCTTTGGAACATTACAAATAGGAATCCTCTGTAATCCTTCTGAAAAAATTGGGAGAACAGATATTGGTCCATAATTGGATAAGTTGCTATAACACGAAAGTGTTTTATTCCGGGGTACACAAACATTTGAGGGACGTCATATCCGTCACGGAAGTGACGCCAGTTAACGAAGCAAGCGGCCTATAAAGGGTGCACCCCTGCACATAGAGTCTTCTTGCGCGGAAGCAAACTTTAGAACCAAAGAGTACGTTATACTTAGGGCTGTTCGTTTTCGGGTTTTATATTTTCACACGAAAGGGTTTTATCCAATGATACGCCAAGATTTCACTGACGTCATATCCGTCACGGAAATGACGCCAGTACACCTTTGCTGAAGCGACCCACCAGGAGGATGTCGCTCGCCAAGCACAGCCACAAGACAGCCACCGACCCGCAAATCATGCTCAGCTGCACACATCAGTTTCGTGTTTTAACGATTCCTATGACACAGGAATCAACCACAATTTTTAGATGCGACGCATCTCTTGCTCTGAGGCATGTCCCTCCTGCGTCGTCGCGCCGTCCGTCCGCAGCCCTCCTCCGTTCTTCTCTCCCACAGCTGTGTGCAACACTCTCACTCCGGCTCATTAGCATACCACGGCAGGCGCGCTTGTTTGGGCGCGCTTCACTGCATTAACAACTGCTCCAGCGCGCGCCGTGTGCGCAAGTGCGCGCATGCGCGACTCCGCTGTCTCCTCTCCTTCAGGCGCTGTGAATATAAAGCGGGTAGCGCGCTGCGGCGGTTCAGTCAGCGCTCGCTCTCGTTCGACTCCGCGTGACTTTGCTTGACGACTCCGTGCTTGCCTTGATTCTTCCGATGAAGACGTGATGGAAGCGACGGTCCCTTCCGCGAGTGGGCTGACACAATCCAATACCAGCGTCAGCGCAAACGCTCAAGGCAACGTTACGACCAATTGAACCCCTCGATGCGTCACATCACATCAGGGTTCCCTCGCGGAAAGATGGGCGTAATTTTTTCTTCCTCCCCTTGAACAGAACCGCCGCTTTTGCTATTTTCATGCGTGAGGGATAAATACCATTTGAAAAGGCAAGGTTATAAACGTGCACTAGGGAAGGTTAATATTATTTATAGTGTACTTTACCGGGCCACTATGTATGTCGTCAGCGCCCCGTGCTTTACTATTTCGAAATGAAAGATAGGTACAGGTGATTTCGGCACAGTGTGTTGGTAATAAAAATGCGCTGTTACTGTTTGGGAATGGCTTATATTTCCCATGTTGCGCATTGTATGCGCTGTTATCAAGAGAAACAAAAAGTTATTGAATTTGTTAGCCAGTGCTGCCCCAGATGTTGGCGTTCCATTACGTGGAAGTTCTTTGATTAGAACTTGCTGCCGTTTTGGCGCGAGAACAGTGTTGATTCTTTCCCACAAAATACAAAATATCGCCCCATGGCATGATTTACACATTAAATAAATTACTGATATACCTGCGTTTAGCTTGTCTCAAGACAGTTCTAACTTTGTTGCGAAAATCTTTTAATGCGCGCAGGTTGCTTGGGTCTCTAGTTTTGTAGGACTCATCGGTATAGATTGTGTTTATGTTTAATCAGTTTTAACGAGTGACAGGTTATCCACAGTTTTCGACTTTTCTTGGGGCACAATGTTTTGGTATCGAAATTGTTTTTGTATATTCCAAGGAAAATTGACATGAAGGCGTCATAGGCAGCGTCAGGCTCAGTTTTATTGTAAACTTCTTCCCAGTTCACTAGCGTCAGCTCGTTGCGGAAAAGTTCTAATGTTATTGGGTTTATGTCTAGATAACTAATTCTGAGGCTTTGTTTTGGCGTTGTTTTAATTGGGCCATCCAACATTTAAAAAATGGGTAAGTGATCACTCACTTCAGCTCCTATAACGCCGGGCTGAAGCATTTCTGCGTGTATATTGGTAATGAAACCATCAATTGAGGTTGCCGATGTTTCAGTTATACGAGTTGGGTAAGCAACAGCGTTAATGCAGGCATTTTAATCCAGCAAAGTAGAAGATCTTAATGGAATGAAGTTTCGTTCAGCATGTTAATGTTCACCACCTAAGACAAGTTTGAAGGAATGATCGTTTGCCCATCCCAGGGCATTATTCAAGAAAGCTAGGAATGTAGGAATACTACTGCAACGAGCATGATCGAAGACACAGAAGACGTACTATGGGTACATAACTGTTAATATTTCAAAATCATCATTATTTTCACGGAATTCCTCAACTGTCACATTTTACATCGTTTGTAGTCATTAGCAGAAGCCCGCCTCCTTTTTTAGTGGGGCGGTTGAGGTAATGCGTTGTGTGACCAGGTTGTTTGAAAACTTCGTCGTCATTCTGAGACCATGTTCCGGTTAGCATTATTACATCAAAGGAAAATCGACAACAAGGAATAAAATTACTGAGGTTTTCTTCCTTGTTAGGAACAGACTGTGCGTTTATGTGTAGAAAAGAGGTTGATGGTTTCTTCATTTAATAAAGTTTAGACACATCATCACTGCAAAATGTTTTGTCTGCCATGCTCGCCAGGTAACGGTGCCACTGGAATTATTCAGCAGACACCTACTGCATTTTCTCGAGATCGCAAGAACAGGTCACACGCAACGAACACCTTGTGTCGTTTTTCCGCGCATAGATTTTCCCTTTTTTGTCCAGGCGTATTTCCAGCCCTTTTCATCCTTCATTTAAAATACTTGACCAAGCAGCTTTTTCACTGCGGGGCTCAAGTATTCACTGACGTATATTGGAGATACGTCTGAAGCCCCACGCTGGGAGGTGTTAACACGCTTCTTGCGTACCTTTTCCAGAACCACATTACGTTTTGTGCGTGACCTAAAGTGGACCATAATATTCGGGCATCCTTAGTGCCTTCAGGGCACACGATGGCACACGTCTAAGTCAGCTGGGGTTATTGGTTCTGCGATGACATAACCTAGCTTTTCAGGAGGTCAGGAAGGCTTTCATTTTTTATCAAACGGGATGCTTTTGATCTCGATGTTGTGGATACGTGAATACTGCTCCATATCAGCCATGCGTCTGTATCTGTTAGAGATTGCTGCAATGCTTTGCATTGTGCTGAAAGACCGGCATTTTCTTTTTTGAAGCCCACGTTTTCCTTTTCAATTTTTGCATAGCGCGTTGCCATTTTGTCAAATTGTTCACTGAAAAAGTCGGTAGACTGCTAAGGTTCTTTGAAGTCTTTCTGGAGCTCTTTTTCCATGACGCTACGCATCTCTCGCATCTCTAATCTTAGATCCTTGATGAGATTTGAGAGCTCTGGCGTCCACTCAAAAGACGACATGCGGACACTTCGCTTGGCAGCAGCGGCAACCAGACAGCAAGGAAAACGCGGTTTAAAAAAAAACCTCCGTCGCATGCCCCCGCGTGAGGGACACGAGTAAATGCAGAGCATTGGGGTCGTTTACGTGGCGTAGGGTTGGTAATGGTGGTGGTGGTGGTAGTTGTCGGTGGTAGTTGGTGGTGGTAGTTGGGTTTGAGAGAAAGAGAGAGAGAGAGAAGAGAGACGTAAGTAGGTAACGCCAACGCACGCCGTTGACCACGTAGTTTGAATGAGTCAAGGATATAAGGCGCGTTCGTAGCCTTTGATTCTGTGTCGGTTTTGTGGCGCAGTGGGAAGAGCACCATGTACCTTGCGTTCCGCCCGCAGGGTCGTGCGATCGAAACCAGGCGCCGGTAAGTGTTATTTCTTTTTCTTTTTATAGTGTAGGGGGAGGCTGGCTGCTGCGGACGCAAACGCACGGGTGACATCGTGAGTTATACAAATGCTCTGCATTTAAAAGACAACCAACCTGCGTTGTAAACATGCGTTGCTTAGGAAGTTGTCGGCTGTACCCGTTGCTGCAAGGGAGCTATCCGCAGGTTCAGCAGGGGTTTTCTAGTAGGCTTGCTCGTCGATCGGCCAGTTGGCGTTTCGGGGGTTGCGGCGTCACTGGTCAGTCACGTGCGGTGAATCAGTTCCCTGGTTGGGCGCCCCACTCTTCAGCAACTTATCATCCATGCGAGGAGCCACGTGCACTAATGCATAGATGGCCCGGCAAGGAAATCGCAGACTGCGGCCAAGCAGCACTTGATAGCTGGACCTGCGTTGGAAAAATGCGTTGCTTAGGAAGTTGTCGGTTGTGGCCGCTGCTCAACAACGTTCAAAACAGGTACAATATCTGCCGGTGTTTTTAATAGCATACCCACGCCATAGAATTAAGTAAGTAAAGTCACGCACTATTTAAAATCGCGCAAACATTTTAAGTTCGCTAACTACAGAACGTTGGCAGCCTGTATGTAAAGCAGAATCCACTGAGGATAAGTTTGACTGTTTTCTAAACTCTTTCGTTGAGCGCATAAAACGTAGCGAAGTTGCAGTTACCCTATCAAAAACTACAGTAAGGCGTAAACCATGGTTAATGACTGTGCTCCTAAAATCCGTCAACCATATGAATAATGTGTACCAGAAACTCAAGCGCTAACCCCATAAAGTTTCTCTGCAGAACAATTACAAAGTTTACAATAAATTGCTTGCAGACCTGAATAATGTTTCAAAAAGGAAGTATTTCCAGTTGAGAATACAGCAAGCAAATTGGAACATCAGTGCATCCAGTAAGGTTATTAATTCTGCTTTAAAGCAAACCTACCCGGCCAACACCGTAAGGCAACTATTTGTCAGATTCCATAGTAACGCCTAGCAGTGCAGTTTCAGTACCATTTAATAATTACTTTGCCACGCTGCCTTCTAAACTGACACAAACTGCTTCGGGGGAAGTATTAATTTACCACGAAAAAGCCATAAACAGGTCTAGATCCTTATTCCTGCAGCCACTAGACACACACGAAATTTCTCAGTTAATTTTAAATTTAGAACCAACTGCATGAATAAGATATGATGACATTTCGGTTTCACTGCTGAGAACGTGCGCAACACATCTAAGTTAACCTTTAGCGCATATTATCAAAGACATTTTCACCTCTGGGGAATTTCCAACAGGACGTAAAATATCAAAAATTGTACCAATATTTAAAAAGGGAAATAGAACAAAATCAGAAGACTGTGGACCTATATCAGCCTTATCACTGTTGTCAAAAATTGCTCAAAAAGCCATGCTGTTTCGTTTAGACCAATTATTTGGTATAAACTTCAAATGGACTATATGCTCAAGAGCAATACTGTTACGTGAAAGGAATGTCAACAGAGCTGGCTTTGCTTAACATAGTTGAAAAAACAAAACAAAATATTGGAAAACAAGCTACTTACAATCGGCGGGGTTGTAGATTTGACAAAGGCGTTTGATGTGATAAACCACAAAGTATTGTTAACAAAATTAGAACAAAGCGGTATTCGTGGAACCCCTCTCGAACTGATAAAAAATTACCTGCTAAACTGCGAGTAATACGTATGCGTCAATGGTGCTTCATCGATTGCAAATAATGGTGAACCACAGGGACCAATTTTAGGCCCTTTTCTGTTTCTGTGTTGTAATAATGATTTATTTGTGTATTTAGAAGAGCCACGTGTTTTGTACGCTGATGACAATAACATTTCCTTGGCAGTCAGAAATGATTCGGACCTCTATGAAAAAGCTAATGGCGTCTTAGCCAAATTATCCCAATGGATAAAACACAATCATCTCGTCGCAAATGTTACAAAGAGCAACTATATTGTCTTTTCAGCGAAAAGCACCCCTTTATTAAGCAATGCATTCGTACGGCTCAACAATGTTAACCTCGAGAACGTGAAGCACACAAAGTTCTTTGGCAGATGTCTATGGCACAAGCATGTTGAAGAAACTGCACGTAAAATCGACAAAAAAATCCCAATGCTTCGCAAAGTACGCGATGTGTTACCCCTTAAAACTCTAATTATAATGTACCATAGCTTATTAGATTCCTGCATTGCATATGCAGTCAGTGTATATGAATTAACGAATCGCAGCACTCTTTCACTATCCAAATGGCCCAAAGCACAACTCTTCGCGCCAGGCTATCTATACATAGATGTGAATCTGTCAAATTTGCAACTCAAATGCTGAATACAATGCCCTTAAACACTTGTATAAAATATCGAGCTCTGATACTTCTGTGTATAAAATAAATCGCAAATATCGTCATCAGTCATTTTATTACAGTTACACACCACTCTAGGAAATACTCCCTTCAAACCACTTGCCCAACCACATTGGCAGTTCCTGAGATTAGAACTGTGGATTTTTTTTCTTTTTCCTTCGCGGCTGCACGCTTATGGAACAAACTCCCAGGGAGCATCACGCCAGCACCATCATTTTATATATTTAAAAACAACAAAAAGATCAAGTGTTTACGTTGTTGGGCTGATTTACCGATCTTAGTAGTGTTAATAATACCAGTGTTTCACTTTTATTGTAATTGTTTTTATCTTTGCTTTCCAATATGGTTGATCTTTGTTTTTATTCTTTTTTTCGCTCTTACTTCTCTTTTTTTCGTGGCCAATGATCTTTCGCCTCCTTCATGATTGTCATTTGTTGGGTTATTACGCATTTATTCGACAAATATTTTAACAATTGCCTGTACGAGGAGAATGAATATTTTGTTTATGAATTCTCAAAACTATCGATGCCTGACACATCGTAGGGACCCGATTTACAACTCATTCCTGAGTTCAGGGGTCCCACCTGTATACTTCCAGGCACATGTATTCATTTTTGGTACAATGAACTTGAACTTGAACTTGGACTTGAACCTAAATTTTTTCTTACTTACAGTCGTAACGGACTCTTACGTGGCACTCCAAGAGATTAACAAAGCCTTCACGCAAAACTTCACAGCCAATTACATAATTACAAAGAATTACAACGAAGTTTTGAAGGCATCAAAGTCCGCATGGCTTTGACACCAGCGCATACCCCAGGAGCGCAGGGCAACCAACTGGCACATAATGCTGCCCGGGAGTGCGTACAAAATCCTCCCTTAGTCCCTCCCGTCGTCACTGAGTGCGCTTCGTGCACCCAGGCAGACGTACCCACTACTAAGTGGCAACAGGAGTACCGACGATTCAAACTACTCAGCAGACAACGATTGGCCGAAGCTTCCCCACCTGGTTTTTTGACACCTTTAAAGACGCTATCGAAACGAGACGTATTCGCCAACAAGGTGTATGCGGATGCTGCTTACACACCAGACATCATTTCTGAAGGGACAAGAAATCAGGCTTCGGCATGTAAATGTACCTTCTGTGCGGCTCATACCATCCCCAATCTCTTTCATCTAATTTGGTCTTGTTCAGCATTTTCAAGGGGCAGAAAGCAACTCCTAGACTCTCAGGCAGCCCCGCATATACTAATAGCGCACTTGCAGCTTATTAGATGCGATCCACGCACCATTGAAAGGGTAGTAAACTTTGCTGTACAAAGTGGTCTGTACAAAGTTGTATAGTGGCTGACTGACTCCCACCCTTTTTTTTCAAGTGTTCGTGCACGCGGCTGTACTCGTGTGAACTTTCGGGACAGTGCTCCACGTACCAACGATGAGTGCTTATGTGAGCACTCAAACCGTGACTGCAGCTAACCGGAACAGAAGTTCTAAACGATTACAACGTCGTGTGAACACTAATTGTAATACGATTCTTCCCCTTCCCTTTTACCCCTAACCCGCACCAGGGCCTCAGGCCTCTTCCTAAATAAAGGTCAGTCTTCTTCTTTTTCTTCTTCTTCTTCTTCTTCTTCTTCTTCTTCTTCTTCTCACTTAGCTGACAATTCAACCCGTCGAACGGGTCCGCGATTATGTTCAAGCTCCCGAACCGATTTGCGAACCGGTTTGCTAGGGGATTCAGTCAAACCGGACTGTACCGGAGCGAAATAAATTTGCCCCAACCCGAGCCGTCACCGAGCCGGTATTTTTTTTCAGTTCGACGTAGGGGTTTTATTGCGTGTTTCAGTTGAAACCACCCAACGGTTTCAAATTCGACTTTAATGGCTGTCGCCAAAGACTCTTGTGTATATGGTTTCTATAGACACGAAATTACAAGTCGAGTAAATGCTTTTGACATATCAAGAACTTCAACAGCGGCCTGGCAAAGTACGAGCAATGGCCATGGGTACCTCTCAAATTTTATTCAAGTCAATGTTCAAGTTATTTAAAGCGCAGCAAGGATATACACCGAGACTCGGTCATAATCGTAGGGGCTGCAAAGGTTACTGACTTCAAAAAAATATCTAAAATACGTGCAAATATTTTCCTCCGCCAGAAACCTTTATGGATGAAACGTGTTTCTTCAGAAAGGTCATTTTATCACAGCAACATTTCTTCTAGAACAATGTATGGCGTCCACCCACTTCTACACTGCTCAATACGTCGTATTTTCTGACGGAGCGTCACAAATTACTGCTCGTTTTCTAAGCACAAGAAGGTTTAGATAAGCGTTATTTCAACTAAGAGTTTAATGTCGTCATTGTTAAAAACGCTGACTTGTAACATGCAAAAATATGAACATGCGGCATAAACAAAATATCAAAAATCTTGCTATCGACGCTAAGGGAGCCAGTCCGCCGTAGTCCCTTCAACCACGAAGCACATCCCCAGCGTCCCTGATCTCCACGATCCCTGCACAGGCCAAAAGCATTCCGGTATTCTCCAGTCAGCCGAGTCGAGCGAACACGTGCAGTGGACGACAGACTCCCAATACGGCCGATAGAATCCGCCATTCTTCTCAACAGCAGTAGGAAAAGGAGCGGTCTAGCTCCGGTCCTGACCCCCTACTCCGGCTGGGGGAAAGGACCGTTGGGAGTCTTATATAGTGCCTCGAACTGAGGACCACAAACCCCACAGTTGAAAGCCATTATTACAAGTTATTTACTCCATGTCGCCCTTTTTCGATAAAAAAAATTAAGGAAGGAATGCCGGAAGACCCGGTTGCCCTATTCTTGCTGCTATTTAAAATCCTACACTTGTTGCTGCTGCTCTTTTGCTTAGTTTTTTACTGCCGCCGGACTTGTTTTGCACCCAGTCTTTAAGGCATGTTTTTAAAATAATATTATGCGTGCGATGCGATTTGATGCATGGACCTGACGCATGCACGTTCGGGCCTCGTCACATACAGTGTGTTCTTCGACAACCGTCATAAGCAAGATTGAGCGTTTTAGCTTGCTGGCTGCACTGGCGTCTGTCTGCAAGCTGCGCTTCGTCTTGAGCATTGGTAACGAGGATCGTTCACGAGCATGCAGTGAACTGTTCTTGCTGATATTTCGAGGAGCAGCCTTTTTCAAATACCAGATTTAGCAACTTTCCTTCGCACAGTGTCTTTTTTGAGGCACTTACCCAAGTTACTATATTTCCCTTCAATATTTTGAAGCTCCAGTGGTACACTGTAGGCAGGTCTCAGCACTGGGTACATACTGCACTGCCGTACACGTCGAGGAGTATTTTTAAGGCCATCACTGAATTTGTTCTACTTATGCGCATGACCTTTAGAAACTGCGGTGAAGTGGTATCTTTTAATTCACTGGGAATGCAAACTGCGTCTGTTACGATTTCTTCCTTCTGTATCATCTTTACTGCACTGTTTATAAGTATGTTTTATTGCTAACGTAACCACTTCGCCTATCTAAATGCATTGACAGTGAAAAAAACAGTTTAAATATTGGAAGCTCACCAAGGCATGCGCATAGCCACTCAGACTGGAAAACAGTACGTGGGACATGCTGACCAAGCTATTCGTGTAAGTTATCCCGGTGTTTAAAAATTGAGAAAGCAAGCAGGTTTTGTTCGAAGCTCTCGCTTTTGAACATGTGTAACATAGTTTCTACAGTTATACAGTAACCAAGTGTTATCATTTGAAGCCAGCTGACGCATCATTTGTGAACGCAAATGGCAACCCTCTATTCACCGTTGCCTGTAATTAAGGGTAGGCAAACGAAAGAAGGGGTGCGTATAGTTTTGGTCTTTGTGCTGCAAACCGTGGATATGTGGAAATTACCGCCGGATTACCACCGGGAAAAGATACCTGGTTAAGACGAGGAGAACGCACAGGGGATTCAAGAAGAAAGACGACAAGCGCTCTTCGGTTTTGTGGTGCCCTGGTGCCTTGGCATCCTGTGGTCCACGTCCCATCCGCCACACTCCTGAGCCGTGGCAAGCGCTCAACCATGGCGTGCCCTGCCCATGGACGAGACCCGCCTGATGCCCATCATCTGCCTGTTCCATCCTCTCTGCTATCTGCTGAACCTTGGCACCCGATCGTCACTGGGCGTCGGGCTACCATGTCCTACCTTTCCGAGGTTCCGGCACGCGAGAGACAGCCATCATCGCCTTACATTGCTGCACGAACCTGCGACGCCCTATAGCGACTCCGCCACGTTATGGTGAACAGGTTAGGTTAACTTTCCGTTGAGCGGTTCTTAAATCGAAGCTTTATATGGCAATTCGAAAGTGAAATCCTGCGATCCTGTGTGCGCCGTAAATTCATCCGGTGAAGCATCGTGTTGCCAAGGGAAACACCGGCCGCATGTACCTCTAGAATGGGTAGGCCACGCGTCATGTATGTGCACGTGGAGCATGCAGCCTTCTAACAGCGAGAGGCGGGAACGAGCTCGTATACGCCGTGCCCATCGTGCAGCCCGGGCTCAACAATAGGCTCTAATGAACCATAAGGAGTAGCACGCGGGTAAACACCGGCCTCACATTGCAACTTCACTCGTTAACAATCTGTACAAAGTGCATGGGCGCGTTTTATCAAGCAGCACTTTTGTCCTTATGTACATTGGCATAACCTTCAGTTCTTTTCGATGTCCGTCTGCAGTACCGGCGGAATTATTTTCACTGTGATTTGTTTTGACGATGAATGTTTCTTCATAATTGTTACAAGCGCCTTTGTGTCATCACTGGGTCTGTGGCAAACTCTAGTCGTCAATGAGCACATCAAGAACATGTGCTATTGATAGTATCTGATTACCCCAAATAAATTATTTCTTGCGGTCACCCGCCGTGACATGGAGTTCCTAGGCTATGGTAGCCAGCGCTACCTAGTCAGTTCATGGCTGCTTAATTTTTTAATACAGATCTATCGTGGCTAAGTATGAAGCGAGTAATTACCTGGTGTGCTGTTCGTAGACCAGGGTTACCACTGCCTTTCAATTCAGCATAAACTCACTGAGGATTCCCAGACGAAGTGCAGAAAATATGAAGTGCGTTCCCACTTGCCGTGATTTTTTGGCAGGGGCACTTGTATTTAGCTCGAAAATAAACATCAAATTGGGCGTATAAAGTAAATTCCAGTAAAGTAACGCAAACAGATGAACTTTTGTTGTCTCTCACCTAATTTTAGTAATTGATGATACAGCTTTATATTAATTTGGCAGCCAAAAAATTGCTGCGCACAAGACCTTAACAAAATGTTTTATCTATGGGAAAACCATAATGCCAATAGGGCATCGCTGCACAGAATTAGATGAAATATTAAAATTAAAGACCTTACTAAAAGAGTTCCTCCTTCAAAACCTAAGTTATTTTCAGATCGTGGCGATGGTGATCAGCTCCAGTATATATAATGTATTAGTTACACATTGACAGACACGTTTGAGAAATGATCCCCCTGTGGAACGCTTCAGCAACATTTGTTTTTACTGAAGCCTCGAAGCTAAAGAAAATAGCGAGCATGGGACTAGAAATATGAAAGAAACAGACATGAATGTTGGTTAGCTTGGTTCTTACACCCCCTTTTAATGTTGTGCAACTCCAGTAACCAACTTCCCCTTAAATGCATTGAGAAGTTTTTAAGTGCAGAGCACTTTAGGACACGTCTTGTCGTCGTAGCTAGCTCGCTAGACACAAGTTCAGCCTCACGGCGTACCGTCGTAGCGGCGTACCACATAGTCTTCGAAAACCAAGTGGTTTATACAGCCATAACCGTTCGAAACTCACGAACCGCTGGCGCTTTTATGTGCAATGCTTTATGTGCAATGCCAGCGTTCGACGGCCCTTTACAGCGCAGCAAACGAGCCCGGTTCCGTGTCAACGGAAAAGATCTTCACATGACATTTGTGAACGCCTGGCGGCGTCACACTATCGATGGTGCGGCAGCTGAGCGCATGTGCACAGGCACCGTGGGATCCCAGTACAAAAAACACTCTTCAGGGATCACCTGGTAGTCAGCACGGCGCGAACGCCAAGATTAATTTTGGCGGAAAGATGGGCAAGTTTCAAACTAAAACCTTTTTGGTGGTAGCGAACATTAGACAGGGCCAATCTGAAGAAAGAACGAAACATGTGCTAGCGTGTGTTTTGTCCTTTGTTCAGCTTCGTCAAGTGCTCGCTAGCACCATACATTCCTCAGCCAAGATGAAGTCTTTCAACCTTGTTCTGTTATTCATATAAGTTACGGAAAAAGTTTTAGATACGGCAAACTTTGTCTTGTTATGCGGTGCCGTGGTAGTTGTGTGAATGCTTTCACGGTAATTGTTTCTTTCAGGTTTCTTTTGCTATAGGGAGGCATCGTGAAAGCAAGCCCTTTACCTGACATAGAAACATTCGCCAAGCAACCAGGCGAGGTCCCTGCTGCAATTGACGAAATAAAGCAAGAGAAAGCACAACAAAAATTAAAAAATAAGTGCGATGGATAAAAACTGCCAAGGATAAGCGGATTTGAAAAAAAAGTAATGGACTGCGTGAAAAGATAGCTGTGCTCGAGGACAATCTGCAAGCCGTTGCAAAAAACTCTATGAACCAGAAAATATGAGCCGTACTGCAACTCATCGTCCACGGCGTAGAAGAACAGCGGAACTAGTCTGCTGACACATTACTAAATGTACTGGCGAAGAAAATCTTGGAGAATACACCAATTTGAAGACAAATATAATAGAAACAATTCACCCCTTATGTAAATGATCCACTGGAGATTAGAACAAGACCAGCCTCATTATCTTAACATTCACTGGTTATCGGGGCAAAAGGAATGTATTTAGAAACTTCTCTGAACAAAAAGGTTCCGGGTACTCAAGCAGCGACGGCTTTTCAGATACCGTACGAGATATCGCAAAAAGAAACTGAGGGACAGAACGAAATAAAATCGAGACAGCCATCAAAAACTCTAGCTGACCAATTTTAATGTGAGTATAAATGGTAAACTGTACGGCTCAGTAAACAATCATGACGATAACATCGTTCCTCACAAAGAATGTGCACGGGAGGTCGAGCCACTAGAAGCCGACGTCACTAACAATATGGAATGTCAGTGCCCTAAGTCTTGAAAACTAAGCCAATCGTTGGAGGCCATTCTGCTCGCCTTTCAAACACACATCATCACCACTGTGGAAGCTTGGTTACAGAAAAAAATCAGGCAGCGAAACCATTGCACCAAAATACGCGATAGTTCGTTAAGATATATATCGCCAATGGGGTGTTGCAATTGTTCTAAGACAAGGAATAAATAAGCTTCTCAGTCATGCCGGAGATTCCCGCTGACGAAGCGGTCTGGTGCAAAATTTCCACAATAACAGTGTGTACATCAGTGCGATATACGGCCCTAGCGTGCGAGCATTGTATATGCGGTGTCTTTATGTGATCACGTGCCCAACCACATGACTGGTTGAGCAATAATCTTAGCAGGAAACTGCAATATATTCGATGTAAACTTCTAATTTCTGACCCTAGGAATGGCTAAAGATGACTTTCTAAGCGACTTTCTTCTGGAAATTATTCTTATACAACTTATTGTCACGCCGAACCATGTCCATGGTCATCGAGTCACTTGACAAAAAACGCACAACTTTCCACAGACACTCTGGAGGGGCTATCTGATCATAAAATGGTTTCAAGCAGCTTGCTCGAACCGAGCCACCCTCAAATTTGTGACCAGCTTAAGTATGCCTTGACATTTCACAAGGCGGGTGACGCAGCAGTGATGGAGTAATTAGAGCCTGCATTCCAATATTCCCTCGATATTTGGGCTGATGTGGCCTTTGGGACAGACGAGATATGGGCTAAATTTGAAGCTCATATTGACTATTGCATCACCAACTCTGTTCCTCAGGCAGCAAAAACAAGAAAAACACACTACCTCGGTGTTACCGACAACATCATTTGTACAAAACGGAAAATAAAAAGTGTAATTAAATCGAAGAAATCCTGTCCAGTTCGTAGCACAAAAAGTAGCTTTTTCGTTTTTTGGTCATTAAAGATGAAAATCCATGGTTACAAAGAAACGTTCTCCAGCCCAAGCCCGAGTAATTTTATCAGAAACTCACAAGTTCCAGAATCACCCCACCCCCAAAAGCTCCACCGGATGAGAAAAAAATGAAAGCGAACTTTTTTACACTTATTTGGAATCTGTTTTCACGGAAGGTATCGCTGTAACAACATCGTTTCCACGAATAACAACGGCAGTACAATATGCAACCTTTATATGTCTAAAAGGGATAGCTTTCAATTGTATTGAACATGAATGCAAGAAGCAGGTGGACCCGGCGGGATTCCTAGTAAGTTTTTAACTTTACGCTGAACAATTGGGTAAAAAGCTTTTTCTTATGTTTTCACCTCGCTTAAAGGTGTACTGACATGAAATTTTATTGTTGCGTTTTTTCCGCTGCTATGGGTGCCTATTAGCCCACTAATCATGGAGTGGAACATTACACGGTCGATCGCAGCGTATACTACGGCGTCGTTTATGTGTGTCAATTTCGGTTTCGTGAAACGACGGCCGAGCGGCCGCCATGACAGGAGGTAGAACCTGACGTCACCATTCTTAATCGTCGCAGCGCTGCCGGTCTGGACGCGCGCGCGCACGCGCTCGCCCAGACCGGCCGAGGTGTTCACCATTTGCGCGCACCTGGGCAGCATGACGTCAGTCCCAAAACCATGACGTGTACACAAGGTGTAGCAGCGCGCGCCAACCGCAGCCAGCGCGTCGTCTACGTCACGGGGGCCCCTACGTCGTCAGTTTGGGGCAAGTATCAGATGATGTCATGCTGGCCCGCTCTGGTCTTTCGCGTGCGAGCAGAGGTTAAAATGGTTCTAAAATATGTTATTCTTAACGGTTACTGTTGACACTTGGTGGGAGATATCTCCCGATAAAAGGAAGCAGTTTACATAGTTATTTCAGCTTTGAAATTTTGTGTCACTACTTCTTTAAAGATGGCCAGATTCCAGTGCAATGAAAAATTGCTAAAACTCTTACACAACAAAAAGGCAACGCTATATTCCTCTTGTCCCCTTCCCCCGGATCGGTTTGTATGCTGGTGAACTCCCAAATGAGTTCAAAATATCCCCAGTCCACTTCATTTCCACTTTCTATTTCAATAAATCACTCACTCACCCTTCTCCACCGTATTACCGACCGATTTCTATCACATGTACTTGCTGCAAAGTTCTTCAACACATCATTCAAAAACCCCGCACCGAATACGTAGAAGATAATGGCACTATCCATTGTATTCTAATCAGCACTGTTTTCGACACAGTCTTTCTTCTGTTACATATCTTGTAGAAATCTTGCAAGACCGCGCCAATGGCATCAACAATCAAGCGCAGTTTCATTAAGGCAGTTTCATTAACTTTTTAAGGCCTTTGAAAAGCGTTCGACCGTACGTGTTTTGCATCCGAAACTGATCTGATCTTAACGATATCAAGTATAACGGGCGAAACTCCTTGCTTATATCAAACTTATCTATTCAGTCGTCGGATATGCCAATGTGGTATCGTTCCCTTTCACGAACAGAAATATACGCGTGCTCGAAAAGGTACAGCGGAAAGCAGTGCATTTAATTTCTAAATTTTACAGGCACACTTATTCACCGACAGCTCTTTTGCCACAGTCTGATCTTTCCACTCTACCGAGCCGAAATTCAAAGCTTCATCGCTTGCAATTTCGTTATCTGCTCCTACATAATTCATTCAAAATAAATCCGGCCACTGATTTTAAGCTCAACTGCAAGCGACAAACACGAAACAAGCATTGTCATACACTTGAAGAATAGTCTCGCACGAACAACGTACTTCGTTGGTCCATACATCACACGCGACTGGAACGAGCTTCATCTCATTCTCTTAGTACAGCCGACCGTTGAAAAGTTCTTGAACATCGAACCTGTTTAGTTAATCGCGATTTTTTGTTTCCGCAGTTAAAGACGCCAATAAATTGCCTAGCCCGCGCCCAACGAGGGCTTCGCGGTGACCGCCTGGCAGCTAACGAAACAAAAAAAAAATACCCAGCGCTCGTGCGTGCGTGCCTCGTGACGACCGCCCAGCCTCCCCTTCACACGTTTGTCAGGCTAAGCATACCCACTTAGGGCCATTGGCGGAGATTCCGGCGATCGCCCGGCATTTAAGAAAAAACAAGAAAATGCCCGGCGCTTTGTTGTGTGTGCCTCCCGGCGACCTCCCAGCATCCCATAAGCACGTTTGTCAAGCCAAGCATACCCACTTAGGGACATTGGCCGAGAATGCGGCGACCGCCTGGCATTTAAAAAAACCAAGAAAATGGCCGGCACTCTTGTGTGCGGGCCTCGCGGCGACCTCCCAGCGTCCCTGGCACATGTTTGAGCCAATCATACCCACTTAGAGAGAATGGCCCAGATTGGCCAAAAAAGCGTTCGCCGTAATTCTGGCAACACTTGCTCGGAACGAGAAAAAAAATCATAGCGTACGCCCCTTGCAGGTGATGTCCAGTCATTATCACTTCCAAAAAAGGGCCCATCTCCCCGCGAGGGGGACTCGAGTAAATGCGTCGCATAGGGGGTGGGTGTATTGCGTTAACGTTTAGTGTTTGGGGAGTCGGTGGTAGTGAATGCGTTGTATCAGCAGCTTCTTGACGTAGTTTGAACGAGTCAAGGATATAAGGCGCGTTCGTAGCCTTTCATTCTGTGTCGGTTTTGTGGCGCAGTGGGAAGAGCACCATGTACCTCGCGTTCCGCCCACAGGTAGTGAATGCGTTGTATCAGCAGCTTCTTGACGTAGTTTGAATGAGTCACGGATATAAAGCGCGTTCGTAGCCTTCCATTCTGTGTGGCCTTTGTGGCGCAGTGGGTAGGGCACCATGTACCTTGCGTTCCGCCCGCAGGGTCGTGGGATCGAAACCAGGCGCCGGTAAGTATTACTTTTTTATATAGTGTAGGGGGAGGGGTGCGGACCTGTTGTTGAGAGCGAGGAGGGTAGCGTGATGCGGGAGAGGAGGAGTGGGGAGAGGGCGCACCTTGGACGGCTGTTGCGGACGTTGAGGCACGCCGTCAACGCCGGTGACATCGTGAGTTAAAGAAATGCTCTGCATTTAAAATGAAAGAATCTCACACCTATAGCAACAATGATAGAGTAAAGGTCAGTGCGGTAGCAAAGAATAAACAAATCGGCTGCAATCGTCTGCCTTCATTTTTTTTGTCATATCAAGCGAATCTGTGTTGACATTTATGCAGCCACGACGATTTTGATTGCTTTTGACTGCGTCGCACGTTGTAACGCCGTGTTTATTCTTTCTTACCGATACCTTGGTACATATTTCGCAGGATGTGTATTTTTTGCTTAAATATGTGACTCCATTCCTGTAATAAGCCCTCAATGGTATTGACACTATCCTGAAAAAATGGTTGCGTATCTGGTCCTTTCGTTGCAAATGTCCACGAAGGACGATAGTCCACTGGCGCCCCTGCAGAGTAAATGCATCCCTTCTCTTTCCCGCTCACCTCTCATGCTGTTTCTCGCCCGCATCATTCCTCCCAATATAACACGCTACCTCTAGGCCGCTTTTTAACGGCGAAGTTGTTGTACTTTGAGCCTTTCAGGCCTCCTGCTGTAGGTCGTTCGTCACGCAAGCGCACGGAGCGAGAATATATGTCGCACGCGAAGCAGCCCGTTGCGGAAAGCAAGCGCGACCGACCAAATACTGTGACAATTAAAATGAACACGGTCTATAAAACTTTGTAGCCACGACGCCGAGTGAGAGGGTAGCGGCATGTGATAGACGAAATAATAGTGGCCACAATTCTTTCCAGGGCCGCGCAGTTTCTTCTGTCGCAACAGAAGTCGCTAGCGTACCCTATAGACCAAGCCCTTGCAATGTTATTCGGCCGTCCTAGGAAAAAGTGTTTCCTTTCCTGTCTCCTTATTACTCCGTGGGCAGGGGTAGGAGCAGGTTCCGAGACCCGCCGGCGGCCTGGCAGGAACCGTCTCTCATACCCACAGATAGAGGGTGCAGTTGGTCTTGCAGGGGCGGGTTCCTCTACCTCCTATTAGGTGAGGGAAAGGGAAAGGAGCATCCTGCCAGTAACGTTTAGCTGCCCGTTCCTTTGCGTGAACCGCAGAATTTGTGCGGTGACGGCGCTGCCGCTCTCGGGCGCGTGCCCGTTGACGTTCGATCCGACACAAGACAGCCACAGCTCCTTTGTTTCATCAGATTTCACAATGGGTGGAACAGGACTAAATTTTTTTTACTATTGATCATTGGCGCTGACAAAACCCGCCGCGCTTTCTCAATTGAGATTAAGTATCTCTTATTCTTTGCCTCATCCTTGAATAAATGGAACAATCTATCTATAAACATGATTAAATTACTTTCAGAACGCATCTATAAACATGATTAAATTACTTTCAGAACGCACCGGGGATATCAGTTAGTGGCTTTACTTTTAACCGTTTACTTACAGTTAACCTACATCCAGTTTGAAGCGACTCCCCACTTACAATGACAGGCTGTATGTATTGAGTCTTATATCCGGGGTATTCTTAGAGAATTAGTTCTGTAGGGAGGGTTTATTTCAGAACATAATGCAGCACGATGCTCAGCGAGGGCAGTTCAAAGCAAGCGGGGCAGTCGGCTGGCTCTCACGCGCTCTTCTCGCGGTCCACGCTGATGGTGATGCCTGTCCGGTTCACCGGTGCTTCATCTTCCTTTTCGTTATTGTACGACGGCCAATCTCCTTGCAAGGGTAGGAGATAGTTAGAATAGAGCTGTTGACCGCTGTTACCTCTTCCGCACTACAGTTCTTGCTAATTTAAATTGTCACTTTCACGGCTCGCTAACTGACAAAGCCGTCCTGAAAGTGTTCCATTTTGTTGATGATTCTGTAGCTGTTTTGAATTGTGAAGCTCAGATCCTTGAATGTAAAAGTGGGAACGTGCTGGCTATGTTTAATCAAGCAATGCCCCCCCCCCCCTGTCCTAACGCACGAACATCCGTTCCTGTTTAAAGGTGCTGCTGTCTGTTGGGGCTACGATCCACGCACCAACAAACAATTTTAAGCATTTCAATCGCGCTCTTCATGGCCGTTGAACGACGAGATCCCGTCCCTTCTGGGTACAATGCTGGCGTTTCCTTCGAACCAAGCGCCATCTACTGCTTAGCCTGGAACACTTGCAACTGCTGAAACAGCCCCGTTGTTCTGCCTCAGTAGTATAGGTGTATAACTGTGGTTTTGGAACGAATGCCCTGGTATCAAGTCCCTGCAATGCCAACCTGCAGTCAAGAAATGTCTAATTTGTTTTTGTTTTTGTTTTCTGTTTCATGTTTTGCTTTGTGCCACCTTTGCGGAGGGCTGTAATTTCCTGTGGATGCACGTTTTGTTTGCTGTTGAAGTCCAGCCAAAGTCTCGCTCACGCTTCAGCACTCGCTTGCAGTGCCACTGCGTTAGGTATTTTCAAAGACGATAGTCTTTCTTGGGCTACGTAAACGCACAACTTTTGGTCTGTCTATATGTCTGTCTGTCTGTGACTCGATTCAGCCACCCGGCCAAAGCGAACCAGAAACTATGGTCCCTAGAATTATCTTTCTAGGGACCATACAGAAACTGCGCAATGGTCTCATACAGCCACAGCCAAATCTAAACGTCTAAGTCCGGTGTTAATGCTCATACTTTTCAGCATTGTTCAACAAGAACGAAACATTACGCAAATATAAAGCAGAAAATCAATACATGAGTGATATTTGCAGTGTTCCCTTATTAAATATTCACGGATGCTTGGTTTTTGCTATAGCAAATAAAATACTCCATCAAGTGGCGGAAACCGCCGCGTGTTGTTTCCCGCGCTCCCTGGTGAAATTTAGAAAAATCAAACGACAACAGAAACAAAAGGTTCCGCTAGATATGTGTCACATTCCGCTTGGAACGATCGTGGAGTACGGCAACGTGGCTCTATAAACGTTGTAGTAGGGTGCCTCGACTCATGCGCATCTCTGCCGTATGGCAGCGCTGGCATCGAGGCACCCGACTTGGAGCAGTAGAACGCGGTAAATTTAAATTTACTTGATCAAACCTCTAGCGTGTTGTCTTAGGAGGAACGATACGGGAGAGGAACAGCATGAGAGGTGAGCGGGAAAGAGAAGGGAGGCGTTTACTTGCTAGGAGCGCCAGTCGACTATCGTCTTTCGTCGACATTTGCGACGAAAAGAGCAGATACGCGGTCAATTATTATTTCAGATTATTGTAGTTTAACGCGCCGAGGCTATACCTATCAAACGCGCCGTAGCGAAAGCTGCCAGCTAATTTTGGCCACCTGGAGGTCTTTAAAATGCACCGAAATCTGGACACACGGGCGTTTTCGCTTTTCGCCTCCGTCAGAAAAGCGGCCGCCGCGGCTTGGATCAAGCTGCTTTGGATGTCCAACGTTGTTTGCAGTTTTCATTGCTTTTTTAACAGAAAAGCTGTTTAAGCCGACACCAGTCTGTCCGGCGGAGATAGAAAACCCGGAGTGCACCTGAGCGTCGCGGCGACCGTCCGGCGTCGTCCATGCTTGCGCGGGGGCTTACCCCGCATGAGGAGCTCCCGCGTTCCCCTTCGACGTCGTGTAGCGACCAGCGCGCCACGGGTTCGCCGCGCCGAAGACGATGACGACGGATCTGTCACGCCATCTCTTCACAATCCACACGTGGAGACGGCCACCGAACCAGCTGTCAGAGGTGCGCGGTCTACCGAGACGAGGAGGCGCTACAAGATGATTCGATCTATGCTCTTGTGCTGTCAGAAGACGGCTATGACAGGGATGACGACGACTGCTGCTGAATAAAACACTTTAAATACTTTAATGGTCCATTTAAAACGACTTTTCGCTGCTGGGGTCCGACGGCTCCCTCTCTCCTACGGATCCGCTCTCCGTGCGGGGAGAAGCTCGGTTGACCCCCAGCCTTGCTGTTTCCCCGGCCTAGCACCACTAGAGCAAGCTGCGATAATTTTTTAGTATTCATTTTCATTTCAATAAATTTTATCAACGTGATGTGGTTTTTGTTTAATGTAATCTGCAAACTGTATTTTGCGTTAAAACTACCATGGCTGTCCGTGGTTCCACGCTATAGTCTACTGTTATGACGCACGCAGTTTATGCTGTGGGTACAAAAAAAAACGCCGTGACTATCAGACTACACGTCAGCGCACATGTTTAGGCTGTTTCGAGCTTCTCATTTACCCTCTTGCATTATGCATGCCCAAACAGGGAGGCAGCGTTTTAGCATTTCAGAAGAAAAACTACAGGGGAAAGCTTGCACACACGGTCGTTCACACTTCAACTGAAGGTGTTTGTCGTGAAATAAGTGTTGTGTCGGGAATGATAGCGTGATGAATATTCTATATATATTCAGGCACGGAAACTTCGTCGTTTTTGAAGACTGCTGTAAGGACATTGGCTTCAGTGCATGGTGGTAGATGTTTGCGAATAATCGCATTAAGGTCCCAAAAATATTCTCCGGCTACACTAAGTACGTTGCTTTCTCCGTTTATTTTTTCTGCACCCATTAGTAATCTGTAAATCACAAATAGACAATAAAAGCTGTGTTGAACGTCACACCCCTGTGACGTCTTTATGTTTTCTTTGAAAGCTTTTGAACTCAAAGTCAAAGCATCGGCAAAAGGGTAAAGTAGGAACTAAATATGCCTATAAGTTTCAACTTTTTCTTGCGAAGGAATATCACTGTGCAAAACGTTGTTTTTCGGGTACCCGACGCTTCTTGATGCGCATGTTAAGAAGGTCTTAGTTATAGCATAGTACGCGCGGGTTGCAATCTCAGTCAGTTTTCTGACCACCAGTGACAAGGTTCTCAGCTTTTTGGTATATATAAATAATCTTATTTGGTCAGAGAGCCAGCCTTATATTGAAGGCTTTAGGCTTACCTATTGTTGTGAACCGAGAGCTCCCCTAAGACCTTCAATCAATCGATTCGACGATGGCTATCGTGCATGCCATGTAAGTACCTCCTGGTTCGAAGATTAGTTTGGTCAATGTTCCCTACCAAACAAGCTAGAAGAAATATTGCTTTGAATGTACTGTGTGACCATATTTCTCAAAACGAATTTTCTTTTGCTGCTAACCTTTCGCATGCACTGTCCGAATATTTCAATTACTCTCCTCTGCATTCGGAGTGCAACAGGCTACCAATGTGACCGTCGAGATCAATCGTCATGATGGAAATCGTCCAGCTGTTCCGAATTAGAGAATGCCTAAACAAGATTTTTTTATCCGCGTCAGAGGAAAACTTGGTTCTATAATTACGAAAACTTGCTGTACTGCCTAAGTGAAAGGAGCAGCTGCCCGTCCGACTTGGCACCCTTGGCGATCTTTCTGAATACCTTTACGGAGCCCGTTGAGGTACCTCCTCACTACCTACTGCCGGATCTACTGCAGTGTTTTCTGTATCTCAGACGCAAATTGTTTGTTGCTTCGTTGTGTTCTGCCTCCCTCTGTGAGTCTAATTTAATCGCTGGAAGGCTTTGTTGATCCCAGGAAACCAGCAAAAAAGGTTCGCGTAGAAATATTTTGTATGCATGTAGCGTTAATAATGAACCGAAAACTTTGTTATTCCCGTGCCTTATTTTTGTGAAAATGTGGCTTTCTACATACTGCGCATAGGTTTTGGCATAATTACCTAACTGTTTTGCTCTTTTGAACGCCTGTGTTCTTTTCCCAGAATGTTCATGCATTAGTATATGCCTCGAATTTGGTGCTCTGTTTTATCAACGTGGCGTTGCTGTGTTCACGCTTTTGTGCGTCTTGTCTCGCGCATTAAAAAAAGCTGAAGTAAGTATAGTAGTTGCGGGCTCATCTCGCTTTTCTAAGGCCCCGGGTTCGATTTCACACCTAATTTACCCAGTTTTATTGTGAACTAAATTCCTTAACTTTGTTTACAAATGTTTTCCTGCGAAATTTCCAGGGGATCCAAAAATTATTCCCCCTGTTTTAATCATTTGCGCTATAGCCCACTTCCCGAGCCATCTGGAGTCAATTCGATACACCATCTCTTGAGCTCTACGACCCTGTTTTTGGGCCTACCGAGCTAACTCGTAATTTCGCTTTACAAAACAGTGCCCAATTGAAGAGGCTGTGCCTCCACATTCGTCTCCTCACAGTGCGAAAGCATCAGTAAAAAAAATTACACCCATCTCCCCGAAGGGAACCATGAGTAGGATGCGCAGCGTCATGGGGGTTCCGTTTCCGTTTCGGGGAGGTTTATGCATTTGAGCTCCCTCGCGTTGCATTTGAGCTGCTTCCACAATCTCCCATTTGGGCTGATCAAGGTCACGAAACATATCCATACATTGTTCAAATGCAGGCGAACATGTTTGTTAGCCAAATTTGGTGGAAATGTAGTGAACCCCGTAATGCTCATATATTTTACTCATGGTTCCCTTCGGGGAGATGGATGTAATTTTCCTTATTGTATGCGTATATACGCGAGTGAGACGAGATTGAAGTGGAATCTAAAGGTCTTTATTTAGGTTTGCACGTCTTCTTACTTTGAGTATGACGGCCTTATGGTCGCTGAAGTGCACAGTCAGTGGACCTCGTAGCAGCGGTTGTATGCAGTCGTCGCCGTTGCAGTTGGTAAAGACGAGATCGATACACGTTCCGTGTATTGTAGTTGGGTGTAATTGCTGTTAGTGTTTACGCTGATGCTCTCACCTAATTGCGTCAGCACACTCACTGACGGGGCTGTTTCTTCCATCCTACTTCATCTGAAGAATCACGGAGTCAAGCGCAAGCACAACCGGAGTTATTGTTGTTGTTGTTGTTGTTCCTCTTCTATGGCACGTACCCACGTGGGGGATTGGCCAAGAAACGGTGGTGTGCGGACGCCGGACCACCGCCGACGCCGCGGGACATACCCCCGAGCATAAGACGCTCCGCATCTAAAATATCAGGGGTTTACTACTACCACCAATAGGAATAACAAGATTCTTTATTGCTTCCAGTGCTAAAGGATCAGTGAAATTTACTTGGGCAGTACTCGTGTGTGGTGAAACATCGACGGCTAAGAAATAACTCTATACGGGCATCGTACACACGTAGGAGGAAATATGGTCCCCATGATGATGCCAAATTTATTGTAAATATAATAGTACGAGGCCTGCCTCGGTAGGAGTGGTGAAAGAGATTGACGATAACTTCCGTCGTATCATAGAAGCTTCACCGCAAAGCTTTATAGTGAGAGCACAACTCTCTTGTCACCGCGCCTGGCGGGTGCGGTCGTCATAGATACGATCGGCGGGCGAAATTTGTCACGTGTATCCTAACACTGAAACCTTTCGCTTCGAAACAGTCGCTCTACCGAGAATTAAACTTAAATAGGGAGGGAAGGCACTCAAGCCTACCACACACTATAAGCCCATTGTGAGCAGTCAATAAATTTATTTATTTTTCTCGTCTTCTTGAAAAAATCATCACCCCACGGCAATACGGATATCACGAAGTGGCACTACACCATCAACCAAAGGCTTTTAGTACCTACCTTATATTAAAGAATTTGCATTCAAGGGCAGTGCTGGCATTCTTAAAAAACAACGGTTTTGCAGCTCGGTTGTAGCCCAGTCCCGTTGTGGTGAACTATTGAACATGTATGACGCATGTTCAATATAGTATACGCTATATACTATATTGTATATACTTATAGTATAGATAGTATATACTTATACTATCCCCTCTATCTCCATCATCATACCTGTCACCTTCTCTATCTATGCTGTTCTCCCCCTTCCCCCACCCCCCAGCAGGTCAGGGACTGCACGATCAGGCCTACCTCCCTGTGTTTTCCTTCCATTCAATAAATTACCGTTTGTCAACGGCAGTATTCATCGCTAGTCCATTCCACAATTTTTGACACCCGCGTCCAATATCGAAGTTCACCCATTTTATGTTAAGCATACGAGGCTCAAATCATCCGTGCCTGTTTTTCGTGATAATCGTAGTCAGTGAAGTCCCAAGAGCGGGGTGACATCTCCGCAAAAGGCCCGCGGTCGTGGCGTCTTCTGCGGAGCGCCGCTGCGTGGGCCTCAGATCGGAAGCGCGTCGTGTGCAAAAGCATGACGTCGCCTGACAAGGGTGCACTTCTGTAGGAAGCAGACTCGGTTGGTTTGGCTGATGCGGCTGCCTCCATTTATTTAGAGAGCGTAGGCCCGGCCAGAAGCGGGAGCGGCGAAGACGAGCTACCACCCAGGTGCGCAGTCGTGTTCGATCTCCTGTGTGTCGCGTCACGTGTCACTGCTGTGACTGGCCAGGCCCCGCTGATGATGATCCTGGCGCTCATGATGACGATGGCGATGGTGTCGCTACACTTGTGGAGATTCGCTGAGCATAATAGGATAAAAAGCGAACCAAGAGTTAACAAAGGGATCTCCCGAGGCGAATGAAGCGATCTCGGCAGAAGGCAAGGAAATATATCAAGGTGTAGCAACAGAACTGCACAAGCCGCATCCGTGATTGCAAACCGACCGTGGACCTGCAACAAACCGTTGCTATATATTTCACAGATTACGTTCGAGGCGATAAGAAATTCCACGAGTTCCAGGCTCTGAACGTAGCAGCGGGAGCAAGCAATCAATGCATACTTTTTCAATTCGCTGTTTTTCCAGTTCCTAATTTTCTTCCAACTCGAATACTACTGCTTATATGGTGCTGACTGGTTCTCCAAGATAAACATAATCATGGGCCTGTATTAGTAAATAGCAATTAAAAGTGCCAAATTGCGAAGCTCCTCGGTGGTTTTGAATTCGTCTAGATTTCTTCGTAAGTATTCCTGCCAGAAAGATATACTTTCATTACCGAGGTCCTTAACCCCAGTCCTCATTCAGCAAGAAGATATCCTCCGAAAAGATCAAGTGGCTCGAACTCCCTATTCGCGTATTTTTTTTTTTATTTTTGGCAACGCTTTCTCTTTTTGTATATTTGCATAAAGCTTTATTACCTGATTACGCTATCAGGTGCGCAAGCTTACGGCATATTGTATCTTTTTGCATATCACACTTTATAATGGATAGCTTCTCAAGTTTCTCAGCAATTCCTCTACCCGTGCGCGCTTTATATACCTCCACCGATTGAAAGCCCTAAAGAAGTCTCCCTAACTCCATGATATCTCAATGTTTATACAAGTTCGAGAACTTCCACTGCACTCTGTCCTTCTTTTTTATGGCCATATTCGGAGGTTACATATATTTAGGTGCTGCCAGTTGACCTGAACCGCGTCACTGTGATAAACTGCAAAACAATGGGTCTAAATATACCAAGTTCGATGTTTTTTATGGAATGCTAAACGGCTATCCAGTGAGTTATTTATGACTTTCGCAAAAAACTGTCTTGATTATTCAGGCCGAAAAAAAATCATGACCCTTGGGATTGACTTTTACACGCTTGACAGGCAATCTTGAAGCGCATGCTTTGACGAACTACGGGTATAGGGTATATTGAATGGCCAGTAAACAACATAATATAGTGCACAACACAGAACTCTGAAAACCACTTCTACAACAGTGATCTTCTTCTTTATATAGCAATGAAGCTTTAAAACTTTTGTGACAGTTCACTAAGCCACTCCGGTGCTCCGTGAACAGTGCAGTGTGTGGAAATTTTTTTTTGTTCTCACTGGGCCAGGCTAGCAGTCTGTGCGCATTTCATGGTTTGCCAGTCAGGGAACACAAAGGTGGGGCCAGTTTCAACCATGTGCCTTCAATCTTATGGCCTGTTGGAAGTGAAGAAATAATGAAGGTGGTTGCGCAGGACTTTTTTCATATCTGCAGCGAGAAGCCCGTGGACAGGGCTACTGCAAGTATACTTTCAATTACCTTGGAACTACCGTATACGCTCGAGTAATGGCAGACTCACGTAATGTCCACATATTGCTAACCTATTAGTGCGAAAAGGCGACAAGATATTTAAAAACACCTATGTAGGAACCGTGTAGGAATTTTAAGAAGATTGAAAGCTTTCACTTAGCTGAGTGACAAGTCCAAAGAACTTATTTTCTAGTTACGCTCAGCAAGTATCCCCAAAAAAACGCTTCGCACTTTTCTCACGAATCAGACTATCTTGTACATCTAGTTAGTTAGGGAATCATACAGGCTCTCAGATGTTTTTGTGTCATTGGCAGCATTCAAGCCGGTGAAAATATTTACTGTCGTCTTAAAAATGGGAGCCCATAGCTGATGCTAATAGTGATGAAAACCTGGAATACGGTTTTATTTAAGACCACAGGGAGAAGCCCCAAGGTAACCGGAATTATGTATTATCAGTAGGACGAAAGATGACCTGATCGGAGGATGATTTCTAGACAAGCTGAGGAACGAGTATACGGACTAGTTATAACACTCGCCATGCTCGTTACGCAGACAATTTACTTTGTTTTGTTTTCTGCTAAGCCGTGTGGGGGCTCTCAGCAGTACAAAATATATGTAATCGTTATTATAGTGTAAATGAAAATTATTGCAAAAGAATACCACAATAAAATAACAAAACAAAATATCACCGAACGAAACAAGAAACAAATCGTATTTGGCTGTCGATAACGAAGTATGGCCACCATGGTGCTTCGCAGGAAACCTAACAACCAAAAAGATTTACGCTACACAAATCTCAAAGGTGTATCTTACATGATTGATTAAAAAAAGCAAAGGAGAAAACAACAAAAAGAATTACTTCAGTTGACGTGTTTCTTCACTGCCACCATGGAAAAGTAAGTTTAGAAAATTGAGGTCATACAATGCATATAAAACGGTTTAAGTGCATACCTTACTACGTTGCCTCGTGGGAGGTAGCCACGGCATATCCATGGACCGCGAAGAAACGGCCTGAAGGGATGCCCTACATGTCTGCCTGGCATTTTTTGGTGTCTTGCTGCCTCCTCAAGTCATGAAAACCCATTCCATCCTGTCGCTTCAGTGGCTTCTTAACCCACAAGTAATACTTAAATTCTGATGAGGGAGTCAGCTCATGGAATACAATACCTTCCAAGCACCTGAAAAATAACCCATGTAGCTAAGTGTCAGGGTTGACCAAAGAAAACACAAAGTCAAGCACCCCTCAACCAAATAGGCAACTATTGTCCTAACATTCGCATAATATATTCAAGTCGCAGATTTAGGCATACAAATAACAAGCACGATAAAGCTACACAAACATAATCTGTAGTGGACGCCGCTAAGCGCACCCAACCAATCAACGATATCGACATTATTGTGCATGCATGTATAGCATGCAAACATTATGCAGTGAGACATCCGCAGTAACGTGGAGACAGATGTATACATAGTACAACACTGAGAAATCTTTAAGACATTAGTGCGCGAAAATATTCTATTTATTAGAAAATGTTTGAAATTGCTGTGCGTTACCATCACGTTGAAAGAGGCCATTTTGATATAACCGCGCCACCAAAAGTGTCTTGTTTCGAATGAAAACTCAAATTCGTTAAGCAAGCCTAAACACAAGGTTTCAAAAAAACATCTCTGTGAGCTAAAACGCTTAAGTGAGGTTCTTATACAAGGCAAAAGAAACTTAAATGAACCTGCGACAAACTGTTTTTACTGTTCAAACTGCTATAGCTGCATTATCATGCCTAGTATTCTGATTTCGATTTTTTCGGAGATGGTTTTTGTGCCGAATAGGGTTTGGGAAAGTAGTTGTTACGTTTGGTAGATTCAAATGAGCTCGCATTTCTCTGGTGATCATGCAAGGTCGTCCTCTCCTGTCTTTTCCACTTCCACATTTTGGTGGCTCACAGCTGTTCTATTTTCTCTCGAGGCTTTCTTTTGGAGCCCCATAGCGCGCAATTGTCACGTGTGTAAGTGCGACCCCTTTAGGCCGTAAGTCTGCAAAGACTGTGTTGCATGCTGCTTCTTGTGTGCGTACGTGCTATGTGATGCAGACGACGAAGAAGAAGCGCGTTGGCTTCCGGCTCGTGCTATGTGCCGTTCGCCATCTTGCCAGCCACCGCTATCCCGCCTCGCTCTGCCTCACGTCGCCGGTCAGGCACACCGTCTAATAAATAGCCCCCTCCTGTGTGCAGCCAACTTGCGTCTCTGTTTGGCAAGACGCAACACTCAGGAACCTAGACGGGGCGAAGTTAGGGGGGCCGGCTGGAGATGAACACTGAACCCTCCCACAAAGATGTTGCGTGGCGGCAAGACAAATGACATGGCCGATTTTTGGGTTCCAATGGTCTTCTTCTTCTTCTTCTTTTTCTTCTTCTCGTTCTCCTTCTTCTTCTACTTCTTCTTCTTCTTCTTCTTCTTCTTCTTCTTCTTCTTCTTCTTCTTCTTCTTCTTCTTCTTCATTTGGTATGGCACGTACCAACTGAGGGGAATATTTAAAAAGTGTTTTCGCCAATTGGATATCTCAAGCCCGGCTACGCGCTGCACACAGCTTTGTCTTCGTGGGAAGAATGGGCGATTATCCATTGTCCAC
Source organism: Haemaphysalis longicornis (assembly GCF_048455015.1). Taxonomy (NCBI): domain Eukaryota; kingdom Metazoa; phylum Arthropoda; class Arachnida; order Ixodida; family Ixodidae; genus Haemaphysalis; species Haemaphysalis longicornis. The sequence goes on from NW_027526445.1 coordinate 189,480,517, forward strand.
TTCGTCTCCATCCCGTGACAGTATAATCTGCGTAAATATCGCGTGCTACGTCTGTGAATTGGGTAAGGCTTGCCCTATTTTATAGAAATAGAAATCAAAACAGAACAGACAGTGCTTCCAGTAAGCTCTACACTGACATGACGCTGGGGCGCGCAGACAGCATGGGACCCGCGACAAAGAAGCTACTCGTGCGCGCGGCGTCTTGAGCCCTTACCGTAACACACAGGAAGAAAAATACCCTCACAAGTGGGCTTAAAAAAGGCTCTACGTGGAGTTTCGACGACCCAACAATTCGAACGACTACCTTACGGGCACAGCCTGTATGAACAGAGCCCTAAGAGCGAATCCTTCGAACGCTAACATGTGGCAAGGCCTTTATCCTACCTTCAGATATCCAGAAATACTCCCGCCAGGATTTCTGCGCGGCTGTCATTTATTGACGCCACCAACCGACACTCAAACCTTAAACAATATTCCCAACTGCTTCCGTCGGAGTTCAGGTCGAACGCGGGCTACTGTCCTATACCCTCGGTACGGCTCCTCAACTGAGAAGAATGCCTGGTGAACCCGTTGCGCCAGGGAATTCTGTCAACTAAGTACCGTCCGCTTCAACGAAGAATCCTATAGTGACTCAGCTACACTTCGACCCCAACAAATCTCGAAGACGCGTCGGGTCCGCTGGGTAACTCGCTTATGCGTTCGGAGCCGGGGTGCGAGTCAGATGACCTTGCGGTTACGACGATGACCGTAGAGACTCCGGACCTATAAAGCTGGTCGGGCCGCCGTGAACATACCGATCGGACTACTGCTAAAGAATCTTCACCGCTGGTGTACCCAGCGACTCGCACATCGTGCGAATTCCAAGAGACTGCCCCCGTGCTGGCCTGCGCACTTCCTTTTATTCCCGACGAGCGGACCGATGGCAACACCGACGGCTACGCTATTTCTACTGGATCCCGCCTCCCCTCGTCTCCTGCCGTCGCACCGAGAAACACTACGGCTGACTTTTCTTCCCTTGGCCCCATATTGGCCAAAATAGTTTTATCTACTATACTCTACGGCTTCGTGCGCAAAACGACCGTAGAGCCGTCAAGACACTTCTTCGCCGCAAGGGGAAAAAATAATGATTGCGGCTTAGCTCAGCTAACCATGGATATGCAACGCAAAGGCTTGTCCTAGTCTGGTTGAGTCTTGGTTTCACTTCGTTAACCTTTGATGTAGCTGTATTGCCGACCCCGGCTCAAGGTCGGTCGGTCCGGTGCAATGCTCATAGAAGAAAGCCCGGCCTCGCTTTCATTCTCGGCTAACGCGGCGTTCCTGTTTCACGGCGAACGCCGTGCAAAATGAGTCACATAGCCCGAGACGACCAAGCGGCGCATGCGTGGAAGGCAGCGGTTTTGGCCAGCTGCCAATCATCTAGGAGCGGCCGCCGCCGCCGCTAAAACGGGGCCTTGTGGGCGGCGCCGACAGAGGGCCCGGCGAAATCACGCGATGCGCTGCGAGAGATGTGTCGCCGGGGGTGTGTCTCCGGTCTAAAGGTCACCTTGTGCATCCTCCACGAAATCGCTGGACGAAAATATAAAGCCATGCTTTAAAAAATGCAAACACACAAAAAAAGGGGGCGAGCACCAGGAAGGAGCTAGGCAAAATGGCGGGCCCGGGGAGGAAGCCGCACTGGCGGCCCCGTCGGCAAATAAACCCAGCGCCTTGGTCATGTGTTTGTGACGTGTATAAACATCAATAGTATGATTGATCTGTAGTTCATAGACTCTTTTCCATACCTTTCCGAGCGCATTCCACTTAGTTTGGCACAGCTACAGTGAAACGCTCGTTTATTTTGCCAATGAATTCAAAGAGCACTCGCTCAAGGTTACCGAGTAACACACACTCCTGGGCAGTATAAGGGCATCCCGTCCAGCTCAGATCCCCACTACCAGTTTGAGCTGTTCAAGAGGGCTTGGCTGGAGGCGACCGCCCTGGGGCTTTTAGTCTCAGATGTCGTCTTTACGCCATGGGCCCCATCAACTGAAAACTTTGGCTACTATAAGGTTTATTCATTACCCCTCCAATTAAACCACCTTTCTTTTGACTTCATTCGTGATGTCTTACTGAAGCTTTCGAAATGAAAGACCAGCTGGCCCAAACACTTCACTTATTATTGCACTAATCATTCATCACACTGGTGGATTTCTCGTTCGTTCGGTGTGTGTTCTAATGTAGCTCGTCAGTTAGTAGTGCGAGTTTGTTATGAAACGTTTCTATAACCCCCCCCCCCCCCCCGCACGGGGCACCTTGAGCAATCTTGGTGACGGTACTGGCGATACCGCGGACCCCGAGCCCCCCAACATAAGCTGTGTCCTACCGTGGTGATGTGTTTTTAAGGTGAAGGGTAGAAACCTTTAACGGTGGCCGTCGGAGCCTTGGTCAAGCTCCGGCCGATGGGCTCCCTGCCTGTCTACCAGGCAGGGAGCTCCGGGACCTCTTTGACTACCAGGGTAAGGTCAAAGGAGAAAGTACCCCCGTCTCCCTGCTTTTATACTATACTTTATGGTATTGTCTAAACCCCCCCCCCAACCGTGATCGGCCCCCTAAAAGGGGCCGCACCGAAGTATCGTTACCCCCATTGCCATCTTTGACATTTCCTGAACCAGATAATTATTCTCGATTTCTTGTGATGGAATCGCTCAATCCAACCCACCCTCTTGCATCTCAGTCAGTCTTCTTGATCGCTAAGTATCTTGAAGTCATAATAGGAAAATCGTATAAGTGCAAAAAACAAAGGTCTGGTGAACTCCTAATCTAAATAAATGACAAGCAGCAGTCTGCAAAGCTTCTAGCTCAGACTAGACTGGCTGATCTTGACATCAGGGTCACACCCCATCGGAGCCTCAACAGCTCGCAGGGTGTGATATCAGAGGCAGATCTCTTGAATGAAACGGATGCGGATTTCCTTGCCGGCTTGAAGGATCAGGGCGTCACTGCCGTGAGACGCATCACTATCCGCAGAGACGACAAGGAGATTCCCACCAAGCACATCATCTTGACCTTTGACCGCGCAGTACTCCCACAACACATAAATGCAGGTTTTATCCGTTGCTCCATCCGTCCGTACATCCCGAACCCGCGGCGCTGTTTTAAGTGCCAGCGGTTCGGGCACGGTACGAACTCTTGCCGTGGCCGATTGACGTGTGCAAAATGCGCGGCGCACGATCATCCGAGCGAGAACTGCGCATCCGAAACCCTCACTTGTGTAAACTGCGGGGGGCCGCATGCAGCATACTCCCGCAAGTGCGAAAAATTCCAACTAGAAAAAAAGATCATAAACATTAAGGTCACTGAGAACATCACCTTTCCAGAGGCGAGAAAGAGGTTCGCCTCTTTCCCTCTGGGGAGGTACGCCGACGCAGCTCGCCGGGGGGCGGAGCGGCGTCTGGTTTCCACAGGGACCCAGTTCAGCGAGTCTGACCTGGTCCCTCTCCCGCCCCCCCCCCCCCCTGGGTTGCCTCGGGCAGCCCAACCTGCCACCACGCCGCCTGCTGAGGCAGCAGCGGTTGTGGTGGCCACGTCTTCCGTCGGGACCGGTGCCACTCCCGCCTCTGTCTCCCCGTCCTCCAGTCCGTTGGAGGGTACCGAGGTGATGGACACCACGGGCCCCGCACCGGCTCCCACCGCCACCGCACCGCCCGTGCCACTTTTGGCGTTCCCGACGCCCGCGGCGGTGGCGGCTCAAGCGAAGGGCTCCCGAAGGGGGGCCAAGTCCGGGGGGCCCGGTCCGTCGGGCACCCCTCGGACATCTGACGAAGAGATGGACGTCGGGCCGTTCCTGCCTGCAACGCAGCGCAAGGAGCGGCCACCGACTTCCAAGCCTACAGAAAGGCCCAAAAAGCCCTATCCAAGGGTAACAGCCCCGAAAGACGACACATGAACACACACGAACACACACATTCCAGTCATTCTTAAATTTAAATAATGGGAACAGAAAATATTATCCAATGGAACTGCAGAGGCCTCCTTAAAAATCTTGACGATGTGTATGAGATTCTGCATGCCAGTCAGCCAAGTATTATGTGTCTCCAGGAAACCCACCTCAACTCTAAACAAACAAATTTCTTAAATAGGTACATGGTATTCAGAAAGGACAGGGTTGGCTGCACCCACTCTTCAGGAGGTGTGGCCATTATCGCCCGGAAATCATTAGCATGCCACCCTGTCACTTTAAACACTGTCCTCGAGGCTGTAGCGATCCGTACCATAATATTTAATAGGTTGATAACGATATGCTCTATTTAAATCTCTCCTGATTTTGCACTTCTGAGCTCTGATTTCGAGGCACTGGTTGACCAGCTGCCTGAACCATACATACTAACAGGCGACCTTAATGCGCACAACTCTCTTTGGGGCTCCACCAGAACGGATGCCAGAGGTCGCCTGATAGAGAAGTTCCTTACATCCTCCGGAGCATGCCTTTTCAACAAAAAACAGCCTACATACCATAACTTAGGACACAATACATACTCGCATCTTGACTTGGCTATTGGTTCCGCAGTTCTCTTTCCATGTCTTGATTGGGGTGTGGGCACAGACCCATATGGTAGTGACCATTTCCCCACTTCATTAACGTATATAGGTATAGGCCCGAGCAGTCCATCTTCCCATAAAAGGTTTAATGAATTACAAGCAAACTGGAGCACATTCACACAAACATCTCAACTACACCACACATCCATAAAACACCTACACGTGGAGGACGCCGCCCAACTCGTCACGGCGCACATCCTCGACGCCGCCGAAAAGTCCATTCCCCAGGCCTCCAGTGGGTCCCGCTGCCCAAGGAGGCCCTGGTGGAACGAGGACTGCAGGCGGGCGCGAGAGGCCCAGAACAAGGCGTGGGGTGTCCTTCGCCGGTACCCCACGTCGGACAACCTCATTTCTTTTAAACGGGCAAAGGCTTTTGGGAAGCGAGTGCGTCGTGAGGCGAAAAGGGAGAGTTGGCGCACCTTCCTCACTTCCATCAATTCATACACTGATACACACAAAGTCTGGACACGAATACGAAAACTAAAAGGACAACAGACACACAGCCTGCCCCTGGTTAGTACAACAGGGGACACACTGGAAGACCAGGCTAACACACTTGCACAACACTTCGAACACGTGTCCAGTTCAGCACACTACACAAACACTTTCATGAAACACAAAACATCTGTAGAAAAGAAGTCCCTGCGTGATAACAACAAGGCGCACACTTCTTACAATTCTTGTTTTTCAATTCATGAGCTGAAGATTGCTCTGAGCACATGTAAGACGTCAGCTCCAGGTGCAGACAAAATCACATACACCATGATACAACACCTACACCCAGACACTCTTGAAACACTCTTACACCTATACAATAAAATATGGCTTTCGGGGCACATTCCTCGCTCTTGGAGGGAGGCCATAGTAGTGGCTGTCCTAAAGGAAGGGAAGGACCCTTCCTCTCCTGCCAGTTATCGCCCCATTGCCCTGACAAGCTGCCTGTGTAAGCTCTTCGAGAAGATGATAAACAGGAGACTTGTGTACTTCTTAGAGTACAATGGTCTTCTTGAGAGCTGCCAGGCGGGCTTCAGGGCGGGGCGATCTACCAACGATCAACTCGTTGCGTTAGAGCCTTATATCAAAGATGCTTTCCTCCACAAGCAGTACTGCATGACGGTCTTCTTTGATCTTGAAAAGGCGTACGATACTGCTTGGCGGTACGGCATCCTTAGCGACTTGAAGACCTTTGGCATGTCGGGTAACATGATGAACACGCTTGCCAGTTACCTGTCTGAAAGAACGTTTCGCGTGCGAGTTGGAACTGCACTTTCTAGGGTTCATGTGCAGGAAAACGGCGTGCCGCAAGGTGGAGTTTTAAGTTGCACCCTTTTTATTGTAAAAATGAATTCTCTTCGTAAGGCGCTACCACCATCAATTTCCTCCTCCATTTATGTAGACGACGTTCAATTATCCTTTAAGTCTTGTAACCTGTCTGTCTGCGAGCGCCAAGTCCAGCTTGGTGTTAACAAGCTAGCTGGTTGGGCAGACAGCAACGGTTTTAAATTTAATCCGGGGAAGTGCACTTGTGTCTTGTTTTCCAAGAGGCGTGGCATCCGGCCGTATCCAGACATTCATCTCAATGGTGTCTCGATTCCTGTCAAGAAAGAACACAAGTTTTTAGGTATAATCTTTGACGAAAAGCTCACATTTATCCCACACGTAAAACAACTAAAACATAAATGCTTAAAAACAATGAATGTCCTGAAGGTTCTGTCGCACATCTCTTTTGGTGCTGACAAACAACTTCTTTTACGTGTTTTTACCAGCTTGATAGGCTCACGATTGGACTATGGTAGCGTTGTTTATGGGTCAGCCACTAAAACATCCCTCAGAATGCTGGACCCTGTGCTTTATCTAGGGCTCCGCTTGTCATGTGGTGCCTTTCGGACTAGTCCAGTCGAACGTCTGTATGTAGAGGGCAACAAATGGAGCCTAGAACGTCAGCGAACCTACACAGACTTGCTTTATGCTTTTAAAATCTCATCAATGCCTCACCATCCTTTTACATCAGTTTTTTATGATACATCCTTATCTCAACTTCTTACTAATCGTCCATCAGTCTCTGCTCCCTTCGCTTTCAGAGTAAGAGAAGAAGCGTCGCAACTTGATGTCATGTTCTCAGACACCATCAAAACCTCCGCTACTGAACTTCTAGTACCGTGGCAGCTTCGCCCGATATCATGTGATGTATCTTTTATAAGTGTCGAGAAAAACAGAGTGCCTAGAAGCGCGATCGTGCAACATTTCTTGTCCCTGCAGCACAAATATAAGTGTGCTGAATTTTACACGGATGCTTCTAAAACTGCCACAACTGTTTCCTGTGCTGTGCTGTTTCCTGTGCCACAACTGTGCTGCGCATGGTGGTGGTACCTTTAATGTCTGTAGAACTATGAATAGAAATACAAGTATCTTTACGGCAGAGGCCTATGGCATACTTCTTGTAGTTAAACATATTTTTCTAAGTCGAATTCCGAAATCTGTAATTTATACTGATTCTTTAAGTGTTGTGCGTACATTATCCTCACAGAAGACTAAAAACCATGTGGTCAATGCTCTCATTAGTACTATTATGTCTGTGCATGCGTTAAACCTTGAGGTGACCGTGTGCTGGGTGCCAGGGCACTCTGGAATTCCAGGTAATGAGACCGCAGACCGAATGGCGGCCGCTGCTGCCCTTACAACTACAGTTGACATAACAACAAAACCCTACACCGACCTCAAATCACACATCAGACAACACCTTCGCACAACATGGCAAGCGCACTGGAATCAACAGACTGACAACAAACTACACATTATAAAGCCACTCTTGGGATCATACACCACTGATACTCACAACAGACACAACGAAGTTACCCTGGCTCGATTACAGATAGGCCACACGCATGCAACACATTCCCACCTGCTCACGGGATCTCCAAGACCCCTGTGTAGCAGGTGCGGGGAGGGCCTATCCGTAGTCCACATACTAATAACATGCAAGGCACTTCACACAACACGACACAAACGCTTCAGAGAACTCTACAGACAACATATCCCACTACACCCATCGCTGTTTCTAGGTGACGATGCCAGTGTTTCTATGAAACGTGTGTTTGATTATTTGTCAGATGTTAAATTTTTAAACCTTATCTCATATCACGCATAATCAAATCTGGCCCTATACACCAGCCATCACCATTACCTTTAATTGATTTTACAATGTCCGATTTACATGTTTTTATACCTACCTTTTTATGGTAATCACTTCGCTTCATTATATAACTTCTTTTCTGGCGCTCTTTGCCCTCGCTGGCCTTGCGCCATGAAACACCAACCATCATCATCATCATTCTATAACCCCGGGCATCTGTCACCTTACTGACTGCGGATTTTATTGTGTTGTCTCAGTTTGTTTTCTCTTTTCTCAAACCTGCTGAAAAATCACAAGACAGAATCTGGTAATCCCACGCCTCTTGATGTGAAAAAGTATGGATTTCATCTTTACCTGTGTTTTGCTACGAACAGCATGCTTAATAAGAAGACTGCTTAAGAAATTTCGATTTGAAATTTAAAAAAACGTAATGGGACACTGACTTAAACGCTAAACATGAATATTATCCCTCCGTTTATTTATTTGGCGCAGTTAGCAGGATTAAGTGTTGGACAAAAACTTATCTTTTTGCAGCCTTGCCATTATTACATAGTAAGGAGAGATTTTCCTATTCAAAATGTAATTAATGTAGCATGCTCAAAACGCAGTAAATTAAATGTCGCGGTGATCTGAACAATACTCGATACTTTAAGATTGTTCAAAACTCGCTTCATTTCTGTAAACTTGCTTTTCAGGGTCGTTTGCCTGGTCTTGACAACTGTCGCCATATCAGCGAATAGCAATCAACTTCTGGAGCCTCGCAGAGGGTGTTCCGGACCAGTAAGTCACACCTTTTTTGCATAAAAGGTAGCAATAGACTGAACTGAAAGAGTAGTTGGTTTTGCAATTTATAGCTTTAATCTGCAAATTTTGTTTATGAATAAGTAGTTTCTAAGCCCTCATTTTTAGGTATCTTTTACTTCTGTCCCGTAGGTCATTGCAGGAGTGAGTACAGCATAAAAAAGGTGGATTTCACGTAGATGTGGGAATCGACGCGAAGCGAAGCTTTCAATCATATTTACATATTCATTAATGGCATGGTCCTGAACTGCACAATGGAGCCCAAGTAGCACCGTATCAAATAATCGCAAGAGCGTCATGGAAAAAATTACGCCCACCTCCCCTCGCGGGAACCCTGGTGTGATGCGACGCTGAAGGGGGTTCCACTGTGCGTTTCCGTTAGGTCGATTACTCGAATTGCGTGAGCAATCGTCGAGTAATGCGAGAGAGAGAGAGAGAGAGAGAGAGAGAGAGAGAGAGAGAGAGAGAGAGCAAGCGTAGCGCGGACGACCGTTGACTGAGAGACCGGCCGGAGCGCAGCACTCTGCTTATATGCGCAGCGCACCCGAAGGAGAGGAGACCGCGGAGAGAGAGGGCGTTGCACATGCGCACAGCGCGCTTGCGCCGCGCGCAGCGCCGCCCACCGGCAGAGTGAGAGAGCGCGCCGCACTGCGCGCGCCACAGATGTTGGGGGAGAGGGCGCGCTATCACGGCGAGAGGAGGAGGGGCGCAGCGGTGCGGACAACAACAACAACGACGGACGCACGCAGGAAGGACAGGGCCGCCGACAAGAGATGCTCTCAGCGTCGCATCTAAAAACTTGGTTGAGACGAAAGGGCGTGAGGCCTTTTAAAGACGATAGTCTTTGGCTACTTAAACCCAGAAATTTTGGTCTGTCTGTAGGTCTGTCTGTCTGTCCGTCTGTCTGTCTGTCTGTAACTCGATTCAGCCACCCGGCCAAAGTACAATTGATACTGCGGAATAGTCTTATATACTCACAGCCAAATGTAAACGTCTAAGCCCGGTTTATATGTTCATACTTGTCAACTTTGTTGACCAAGAACAAGACATCACGCAAAAATAAGACAGGAAATTAGTACACAAGCGATATTTAGTGTTCCTTTATTAAAAAATCCATGGATGCTTGGTTTTTCGATAACAAATGATATTCTACAACTACTGCAGAAAACCGCCGCCTCGTGGCGGCGTATGAAAAATCACGCCGCAACAGCAACGAAAGGTTCCACTGGCTAGGTTCCGCTTTCTGCTTGGAACGCACGTGGAGCACGGCCACGCGGTTCTATAAAGCTTGTAGTCGGCTGCCTCCATTCACGCGCGTCTCCGCCGTACTGCAGCGCTGGCATCGAGGAACCCGGCCTGTAGCAGTGGAACGCGGTAAATTCAAATCGCCTTGCGCAAACCTTTAGTGTGTTTACCTCTGGATGAGCGCGACGGTACAGGAACAGCATGAGAGGTGAGCGGGAAAGCAAAAGGGGGCATTTCCTTGGCAAATGTCTACAAAGACTATCGTCTTTTGACGACATTTGCAACGAAAGGAGCATATACGCGGCCATTTTTTTGTTCCCTTGTCGCTTCAGGGCGTTCTCACGAAGTTCGTCGCCTTTCATTGCCGCCCCGAGTTTTTGCCTTGACTCACGTCTTCCAGCCAGCATATTCAGCATGGATCGGCAATTTCCGTAGCGTTTAGCAGTTAGCGAAGACATTCCTGCTCAGCGTGACACTTTTTTCTGACCTGGATGTCCTGCATGTACGCTGAAGGAACGTTCTTGGGCAATTTTGCTGGCGCGTAGTCACGTGCCCTTCGAACGCATTGGCGACGGCGGGGTACTATATTCCAGTTATGACGGTGGTGGTGATTATTAGAGGCCCTTCCTTTGTATCGGGACGTCGCCTGTTTTATTACACTTACTTGCCCTACTCTACCCTATTCGCTGAGTCATGTGCGCCATCTGGTAATTTTGTGAAGAACCCAGGGTGCTCCTTTTCGTCCCCAGAGCTGCGAGTGAAGAGGTACCGCCTGGCACAAGCGACACACTCGGTCAAGGGAACATTAACTAGCAAAAGGGTGTCCTGGAGGGCTTGTTGGTACAATAATAAGGAAGGAACAGACGACACAAGCGCTGACGAACAACTGCGCCTATTTTTAATTCGCAGGAAAATATACATGAAAAGCGAAGAAAAACTGATAACAAAAGTGATAACAACAGATTAGTTGGAATGACAACATTTTTATCCGCCGCATGAAGATTTGTATAGGACTTGTCACGTTAGGTAAGCGCTGTTTTTAAACGATTAGCTAGCAGCAACCCCTCAAAAAACAGCGAAAGAAACAAATAAAGCTTCGCTTTAAATAATCACAATGTGCATCATGCACAATAAAACCACATTATACGCAAAGCATTTGACACATTTAACATGCATACATGGAGCACTGTATAACCAGTAATAACCGGGACGTATCTCGGCAACAGACATGTTTTTGAGGACAGTAAGATAACCATCCACTGTGCATAGATTATGCTATTCTTGATTTGCACGTACAGCCGGTAAAAGGCTTGTCTATAACACAGCGTTCGTACTCTCAGCCCTATCCTGCCTCGCCGTAGCGGGATTTGAATAAAACTGCTGCGGAATTCTGAAGTATTAGCCCTTCGCTTTTGCCTCCGACATGTTTGGAACGAGTATGCTTCTGCAGTTTTCGGATGTAGCTGGTTGAGGTTGAAATCGTTGTTATAGACAAGCGTTTTACCGGCTGTACATTACAACAAAAGCGGTCCGTCAAAATAGCGTGCCTAGCCTTTAAAGGTGTTCCTCCCCTGCCACGTAAACCCTCCTTCTGATTCCTGATCCAACCGATAGACCCTGCCGTTTCCCTCCTCCTCTTCCCATTCCTTTTTCCCTTTCTCCCTCAGCCCTCTTGCCTTTTTATTCCGTGACTCAATCCAGCCTTAGCCATCTTTCTCACTTCTTCTCCTCCCCCCCCCCCCAATTCTCCCCTCTCCTCCCGCACTTCCATATTCTCGCCTGAGCATCTACGCCTCTTTTTCTCTACCTCCTCACAGTCTTCCTCTCTCGGCCCCCATTCGTCATCCCTCTCTCCCTCCTTATTTTCTTCTCTTCCATTCTCTGATTCTCTATTTTCTACGCCATTTCTACCCCTTCATGTCTTTCCCCTCTTTCTCCAGACCTGTTCCCAAACCATCATTGACCCGCCACCCTCTTACATCACCTTCATACGTATTATCATCCATAGAATGAAGGTGATAACCATTTCTGGGTCCGGAAAGGCCCTGCAGTGAACTTACGTATGGCTACATGTCGTACACGAACGACTTCTGGCGAATACAGCTCGTGAACTTTCTGAAATTACATGGAATCATTTTAGAACGAGTCAAATTCAGAGAATAGAAGAAGAATTTACGGTGCTAAATACCGGACATACGCTGAGCTACCGTGGACATCCTGACAAGAAAAAAAAATTGCAGACCTCTACATTTAGATCCTAACATGTAAGGCGCGATAGCGATACTTCGACTCCCACGGAGCGTTGTTGTACGTACTTGCTGCATTTCCGATATGTGCTTCTCCAGCACTAAAGGTCAGCGAAGAGAGAAAGACTAGCAACGAGGGTTTTTTTCGCCTTGGCCCAGGAGGAGGCGTCAATATCAGTTTATAAATATGTTTGTGCGGTGATGCTATAGGCCGGGCTGAACGATTTTTCTTTTTTTTTTTTTTTGAAGACAGAGAGAGAGAGAGAGAGATTTGTCAAGGGAGAAATAGTTGTGGTAGGAAATTGGGGTAAAGAGATCGCAGGGAGCGCAAAGGTGGCATCTGAGTTTACGGCACCCGATGCAGCAGCTCCTTCCCTTGCCCTCTCAATCAGCTCGCGCTGATCTTGAGGTAACGAGCTGGTCAAAGCTGCCTCCCATGTCTCGAAGAAGTGGAATATGTTATTTGTTTGAGTTGTTATCCCCTAATTATACCCTGGGACACGGCTAGGTTGCGTGTAAGAGGTGAATATTTCCGCGATTTTAGCACAGTTTCACGGCAATGTCGTGTTCCCGCAGAACACCTTAATAACGCGCATTGATTTTCAGATTCTTTGGTTGGTTTTTCGTCCACAGAGGTTGTGATTCTTCGGCACTGAGACCTCGTTGTAGCAAGGGGAAATATCGTCTTTCTGAGCATAGGATGAGAATTCGTTCTTAACGTTTTTCGAAAAGGGCAGTGTGGTAGTCGTGCTCACAAGGAGTGCGGTATGCGAAAGAGAGAGAGAGTAAACATTTATTTCTAGAAATTGGGGGAGGGTAAAGGAGGGTGTGAGTTCAAGTGCCTTTTGCTCAGTGCGTTGTTTCCTTCCAGACCATTAGGTCCGGGTGCCTAGGTGACGTTAACTTTTTCTGTTGTGAGTGGGAACATGTTACCGAAGCTCTTAGGTATTCTGCCTCCAGAAAATGGTGTAATGTCCTTTAAGAGTCTGTAATGTTACGCATATATCTGATACTTCCGTTATTCGGAATGCCAAGAGGCTGGCTCCAACTTCCACTTGTTTGTTCGGGTACGTTCGAGGGTCATGCAGTCACAAAGATTGCCAGAGTAGTCAACTACGGAAATTGGTCCCTCGTGCTTTTGTATATCCCGGAGTCGGTGTATACTGCGGTCTCATGATATTGGCCTCCACCCGCTCTTGTTTTGCGCTTCCCGAGTCTATTCTTTGCTCCTAATATTATTTTATCCCTGCATCAAGAGTATGACCTTCCCCTTTTTCTAGACACGTCTATGCATATCCATTCGGTTACCCTGGTGGTCCATTCTTTGTTAGTTCGTCTCACGGTCAAAATTGCGAGGTTGGGGACTGCCTTATATGGTGTCCTGATGACGGTGTTCCTTGCACTTTTTTTTTGTGCGGGTAAATTTGTGGCACGGCAGGCGCTGAATATACTGGTCGGGATCAGTGGTTGCGTGAGTCTTATCTTTTTTTTCTGCTTCTCTTGCTCTGCTCTCGGTTGGGCGTTTTGTTTGTGGGCAATTGATTAAAGGTTTTCTGTTTGTGGCGATGGTGAGTTTGGGACTACCGCTTGTCTCTAGAGCAAAGCCAAGCCTTCTTACGCGACTGTTCTCTGGGAGGACACCCCTACCTTTTTTTAGGGTTATTTTTAGCTTGGCCGCGCGACACCATCTCTCGTTTGCCAAACCGAGCTTGCACCGGAGACAGAACCGTGGAAATATTGAACAGTATTTTGAAAACTTATGTCATTATACGCTGTATGTGGGCTTTATTTTAGCTCTTTTCTGCTTATGATCTATGCCTTCCTTGATTTCTGAGAGACCGGCGGTAGTCCTTTACCACCTGCTATAGTTAGGTCGCACAATGTTGGTGCCAAGTCCCGCAGGTAAACCCACCGCGGTGGCCCATTAATCCCTAGGACGCTGGTTCGGTTCCTGGCCGCAGCGGTCGTTTTTATGGTAAAAGCAGAAAACCACAACGCCACTGTGTCGAGCTTTCGGCGCACGTTAAAGATCCTGAAGCGGTCCTAATTCTTCTGGAGATATCCGCTACGGCGTGCCTCGTAGCCCACGTGTAGCTTCGGGGCGTGAATTACCGGAAATTTATATTTTTTGATCTTCTGATGCAAACACGCTTTGATGTGATGGCGTCAGTTGCGGGCACGGCTGGCGACCGTGTCTGGCGAACATACTACCGCCGACTGGGCATAAAATGAACATCACTACGCAGGCGCGGCACCTGCTGAAAACTCGTGTCCTTTCTTTCGTCTTCGCCGCCGTATCATTGTCCTCCTTTCCACAGCTCAGTTGCCACTGCGCGACATTACAGATTAAGCGGAGCCCTCGAATGTTGCCTCCTCAGTCGTAGCTTCCGGGTTGCACCGGTGACGTATTTCCGTGGATGCCTGATGAGCACGGCTGATAGCGGATGGCTAGGAGCCACGGGAAAATCGAAAAATGAGCCTAATGACGCTATCGCGTTAATGATAGCTTTATTGTATGATGGAGCATGTATGCTTTGGTGGGGAAGGAGAGAGACATGGAGGGAGGGAATAATCGAAAAGGTGTCGCGGTTCAAGGCTCAATCACTCGAATTGATTGAGAGCATTTTGAAGTTTATGGTTTCAGTTCGTAGATATAGGGAAGAGACAGGTGCTACGTTTATGACAGGAGTCGGTTCAGGTCATCACACCAGCTTGTAGAGACCACTGGGTAGTGAAATTCAATTATTGTCTATAGCACTCAGGGGTCTGCTCGAACGCGTTGCAAATGCGTTTCCTCATCTGCAGGGGGAACAAGGTCCAATAGTGGCTCGTGACGAGCCGTGAAATGTGCACAGTGCCTTATCAAATGATACAGATTAGGGATGCATGTATCGTCGCATTACGGGCAGCGTTTGATGTGTGAGCTGGCTCCGTGGGTCCATTTGTGTACAAGGGGTTGGTGCCGGGTCAGCACATATCTTATTAGCTATAACCTACCCCCTACCGCGTTAGCGTCTCGAGCGGGCTAGTACACCCACCGGGGTGGTATCTTGCAGCCTCGTACGACTCTCTGCCTTGAATTTCCTCATATAAAGTTGCCAGTCTGGTAAAGGTAATTAAGTTTTCAGTAGGTCGCTAGAAACCACTGGATGTGTGTCAAGTATCTCCCGGGCGGTGGTGTGAGCCGTGTGCTTGCCGTGTGCCCCAAGCGTGTGTCCCGGGGATCAGACGATCCGGATGGCGATGCCTTCCATGAAGGTTGCGAATGACATAAAGTATATTCGTGGCCGTATAATTAAGCAAAAATTTTCTAAGCAAGGCTTGGGTTTGGGCTAGTTGGCTATACATCGTTTGAAGAAACAGCGCAAGGGCGCGGACGACAGAACGTAAAAAAGACAATACATGCGCTGACTAGCAACTGGAGACGAGATCCAGGAGACGAGACTTTGGCGTATAAACGCCATTTCCTACGTACACAAAGTGTCACATGGACTCAAGCAGATTGGCCAGAAGGGGGAATTAGGACAGTGTTTTCCGCACATAACAAGATTGGGAGAGTGTGCAAAGCCGTGAACAACGTGACACTTCCAAAGGCGGCATGCGGGATAACATGCCACTCGCTTCGTTCCCTGTCGCGACAACGTAGTGTAAGAGATCCCCCTCAGGTGCGGGGCAATGTACGTTGGACAAACGGGGAGATGTCTTAACGAACTCCTAAGGGAGCACGCATATGCCGTACGTGTCGGCACCGGGAGCCATTTGGTTTCCCATTGCAAGACGTGTGGGTGCACCCCACCTGTTGTATTATTGTAAGGAGCTGCAGACAACGTGAGAGACAAGACCGAGGAGGCGTCGGCGCCACACGCAGACGAAGTTCACACAGGCTTGCCTGCCTCCAGCGAGTCACGTAAAGCGCCTGGGCCCCGTCACTCAACACCTCGTACGATCGCCGTAGACGTCTTCGGAACGGCCACCGGGGTTCGGGGAGACCCATTCGAAGAGCGTCTGTTTCCCCGAGGACGCCGGCGCACGACAGTTATGTCTGGGCTGCGGCCTGCTAGGTTGGTTTGTGTGTGCGTGCGTGCGTGCGTGTGCGTGCGTGCGTGTGCGTGTGCGTGCGTGCGTGCGTGTGTGTGTGCGTGCGTGTGCGTGTGCGTGCGTGCGTGCGTGCGTGCGCGTGTGCGTGTGCGTGTGCGTGCGTGCGTGCGTGCGTGTGCGTGTGCGCGCGTGTGCGTGTGCGCGCGTGTGCGTGCGTGTGCGTGTGCGCGCGTGTGCGTGTGCGTGTGCGCGCGTGCGTGCGTGCGTGCGCGTGTGCGTGTGCGTGTGCGTGTGTGTGTGTGTGTGTGTGAGAGAGAGAGAGAGAGAGAGAGAGAGAGAGAGAGAGAGAGAGAGAGAGAGAGAGAGAGAGAGAGAGAGAGAGAGAGAGAGTTGTGCGCGCAGTGAGTGAACGCTGGGAAATGAAGACGACTCTCCCACGCCGCCCGCTCCGGAAAGGACGCTTGCGTGGCTGTGGATGCCTGCAGCAACCCTCCCCATTCTTTTCTATGTATCTTTTTTTTTCTTCTTTTCCTTCTCTCGAGATTCTGCCAATAAAGTCAGTCTGGAAACGGAACCCAAAGTGGACGCACCTCCTGTTTTAGGCTCCTGCGCGCGTGGCCTCGCCACCCCGTAACGATACGTGCAGTAGAGTGGCAACTTGTTTTCGAATAGAGTATGCATCTAAGCAAGTTATCAGCAAGCTCGTAAGAAAGAGAAGAAGAACTACAACACCACCTCTTTTTGAGAAGAGCAAGGTTCTTAAGCACTACTTGGGAGTGCGCACGCGCGAAATTTTTAAAGCTTACATGATAGCGAAAACGGGCGACACGTGCGTCAGTCAACCCTTTGTTACGTTGCTACAGAAGGAACGTGACTATATAGACGGAGCATGTCGGAGGTAGCAGCATCAAAATGCTTCCCTCAGCGCTGTGTGCAATGTTCATTTTTCACCCGTTTTCCTATCCTGTCCTTTTTCTTTTCTTTTTTTGATTGATCGCAAAGGTGTGACGTCGCCTGTGTTTTCCTATATATTGCAGAACGCAATAAACTTCACCGAGTTGCTAGTCAGCGCTTGTACGGTCTTTTTTACGTTCTGTCATCCGCGTCCTTGCGCTCTTTCTTCAAGACTAAATGGTCTGTTCAATTCTTTTAGGGCGACGTGAGAGTCCATAATGATGCGAAATTTCCGGGCTGGGAGCTCCACAATGGTCGCGGATGGAGTGGACAGCGCCCAGGACACTCATGAGTTCGGCTTCATCATCTAGGTCCTAGGTATTGGACGTCTGGTGGGAATCGTTTAGCCAGGGGGCGTCAAAAGATGTCCATGCGATGGCAGCTTTAGTGCCGCGCACGACGGAGTGCGTGGAGATGTCGACTTCGTTGTCCATCCTGCTGCCGAGGTATAGGAAGACGCCGAGGAATTCCCATTGTAGGCCACTCCCAAGGTGAAAGGGACAATGGGTAACGCATGAGGTCGAATTTACTGTCCATGTGGTATGAACCTATCCTCTGCCTTGGTAGGACTGCTCAAGATGTTCCCGAAGACGTAGCTTGGTCTCTTCAATGAGGGTACCAAGGAAGGGGGGGAGGGTACAACTTGATGAAGAATGTATACGGGGTTGAATTGAGGAAGACCCCTGATTGTACGAGAAGGTGCCGATTTAATATATGGAGATGCTTTACATGAGCTAGTGGAAGATGATATACCCGAAGGCTGTAAGTGATCATTTTTTCACGGCCAAGTATCGTACAAGACTGTTGACGGGCGTCACCCGTCAACAGGCTTTATTGGATAGCAGAGGATGGCATGCATGGTGTTGTGCCAAGTTCCTTTCAAATAAAGGAACTATTTACAGGGAGTATTGCACCTGCTAAATGACAAGCCGAGGAGACGGATGGTGTCGTCATGAGAATCCAGCTGCGTATCCCCGATGTGAATAGAAATGGCCTGGTCTGAATTTGTGCCAATCTTGCAGCCAATTCTGAGTGGCTCCGTTTCAGTGGTAACCGGAACTGAAAAAGGGAGCGTTCAAGGGTGAATATATATACCTCAAGGCTAATAGTAGCCTGGAGTTCCGCTTACATGGAACCTTAAGAAGGATAGCTTCAAGCTTCTGTCCAGACCACTACGTCGTCCACGCAGAAGCAAACGTTGCAACGATGTCTTGTTTGATGTAGCCTTGTGGAACGCCGCGATCTAAACAGGAAGTGGTCGGCTGGCGTATGGAAGGGTTTAGTCGGATGGTTTCGCACTGAAGAAAATTTATCAACAAGATTTAGTGGAAATCTCCAAGGTGGAATACGTTTCCGCGAAGTTAAGGATCCCCGGCGCGCCTCATCGCCTGCGTTGCGTCGGCGCGTTAAACCCTAGAATCAATCAATCAAGTTTCTGCGAAGGGAAATTTGACGTCCATCTCAATGCAGCCGTACAAAGGAAAGCTGTAAAGCTTTGCTTTGTATGTATACAGCTTTCATTTGTAGCCATACGGCTGCATTGAGGTGGATGTCAAACTTTCCTTCGCTGAGGAAAATTTCTTACCCAATTTTAAGTGTTTCGACTGACGAACGCACTAGCCAATTCCTGCAAGATGCCCGATTTAATAACATTATCAGAAGCTTCGTGAATGTCGAGCGCAAGCACATAATCTGGCAAAGCCAAGCGAGCAGTTCTGTTAATGAACCGACGTGGGGGCATATAGGTGCTCAAATGGGGTCGAAAGCCTGTGAGAGCGGGGTGGAACCATCCTGAGCACTCAATGTTGTGCATTAGCCTACTGTCCATCATTCTCTTAATGAGTTTACACAGGACTGAGGTGAGTGTTAAAGGCCGCAAGTTCTGTGGGCTATTTTGGTACTTACCAGGCTTAAGTAGTAAATGAATGATGGTACTCTTGAGATGTCAGGAACCGTCCCTGAGGTCCAATGATCGTTCACAAGGTTACGCAGAGCTTCCAGGGCATGGGGGGAAGATTCCGTAGATTCTGCCATTTGACGTCATGATGCCCTGGTGCTGATTTTGAGCGGCCTTGTGAGATGGCTGTCTGAAGCTCTCCCATAGTGAAGAGAGAATCTAGCTCTGGAAGGCGATCGATAACGTCAATAACGGGAAGGTCAGGGAGAACCGATGGATCCTTTACAGCATGAGGGAAGAAGGCGTGAATGAGATTATCTTCTACTTGAGAGTAATCTTTCGTTAGGCACATGTCATTAATGATGGGCAGCTTTTTCTTGGCGCGGCCATTCATACTATGAAAACACGCCATAGATGAGAGAGACCCGATCCATGGTCGAGCTGCCGACAGAGATCGTGCCAATATTCGCGTTGAATGGGGACCTGTTACTATTTAATGATGTTATAGTAGTGTTCAAGCTGAATTAAATGATGGTGTTGCTTAGTACGCGTACGATAACGATGAGTGAGGCGCTTTGACTTTTTGTGGAGACGAAACATGTGCGCGTCAGCTTAAGAAAATAGCAGTGGGCTTATTGATATGCAAGGAAATAGCAGGGCATGTGGAATAACTTTACAGTATTAGAGAGCCGGTGGCAGCAGTTGGGAGCAAGATAGCTTAGACACAGGTTGCAGGTAATCCAAATTTACGCACCAACTTCGGCCTACGAATACAAGCTTGTAGACAGTTTCTACAGTGATGTCATAATGGCGATGAAAAAATAAGAACTCGCTCACTACTCTATAATCATGGAGATATTTAAGCAAAAGACAGGGGAGCAACAGATTTTTTTTGCGTTTTAAGGGTGAGTACATTTTCCCTCAGCGGTTTTTTTTTTTTTTCTGCGTGGCGTCGGATACTATCTTGATCGCGCAAATTCCGGTTTTTATTACTGTCGTTGCACCGTGCCTGGAACAGTGTTTGTCTCTGCGAAACACGAAAATAGATATAGACAGGACAGGTCTGCTTTATTATACAACAGGGCTATAAATAACATTTTTTCTGTGCTATGCTTCTTCGTGCTGACCGTTTTGCGCGCCCCGGTGAGATATAATTGACAAATGAAAATAGATTATATTTCCGCTTGCACCAACTTATGTCGCTGAGATCTCAATTTCCACAATTTTTTTATATTCAAAAGCGTGCTCGGACAATAGTGCCTTGCTGTTGAACTCAACCTTTCATTCTTCACAAATGCACTGACAAACGCAACGTGCCTCTGACTCTCCGTTACTCTTGCACGATTTTAGTCGTTACGTGCGCGTTTCTAACCCGTTTTTTTTTATACTTTCAGTGCGACACCCACAACGATGACTGCAAAAACGGCTGCAAGTGTGTGTCTAGAGGTGACGATAAATACGGCGAGTGTATGGAACCCTACCCAGGGTGGTTGTACTAGCACTCGCAGGATACAGCTGCCTGGAAGCCGCGGCTGTTGACAAGCGAATAGACACGCTCGACAGCCACGACATCGCATCGCACTCAGCACACCGGCATCATTGGACGTTTAGAAGTTCGTCATTTTGAGCCGAGACACGGAGGCATTGTAATAACATTCCCCATTTCGGCCCCTTTGGCGACCTTTTCTTGTTGAAACAACTTACTTCGGCTAAGAAATATATTCATAATGACAGAGTTTTATGCCCGGTATTATATCTACTTCGCAGTAAAAATTTAAAAGCTACTGCTTTCGATTTTGTCCTCTATTGAGAAAAATCCAATAAATGGAAATAGTCCCTAGCGCGCTTTGTTCCGGCTTTAACCACTACTTTACAGCCACTATTATTTCTGCTGATGCCGACATAAACAAAAACGCGCTACGTAATATAAAATTGCGCCACTTTCAAGCACGTCCTGATATATAGCTTTCAAGTACTTCGCATTTTTATACGAGGGCGTTGATAAATTATTGCTCCTGTCTTTACCTATCTGTATGTCCCCCCCGCCCCCCCCCCCCCCCCCCCCCCCCTCGAAATTTTTCCGGCCGGCTCCGTACTGCCTGTTATACCTGGTACGTCGCCTGTGAACAAAGGGGCATAACCTTCGGACGTGCTACTATTAAAAACATTCATGACTGAATGCCTGTCCTGACGCATTGGTGCTTACACAAAACGAAGCGCCCAGGTCAGGTCCAAAAGCGATGGCGCCTTCGGGTAAGCTCAGCCCACGGGATGCCAAAGGCGTGCGTTGTGTCCCTTTGTGTGTGGCATGTCGCCACACGGAGAATAATTTCCCGGACGAGTCGTTCTCAGCAGAGTAGATTGACTCGTCACGGTATGGCCGGGGAAGCATGGAGCGCGCAAAAAAAGAGGGACCGCCGGTCATTGATGAGTGAAGACTGGCACGATGAAGGCCCGAAAGGGAAAAGACGATCTTTGTATGCGTAAGCAGAACCACGTGTAAGCGGTGGTGGTTCTGAAGAAGACGATGGTTCTGCGTATTGGGCGAAACGTCCGCTTTAGCTGGATGACTGTCGGGGGAAGGGGGGAGGAGGGGCAGAGGGCCTTTGTGGGTGAGGCGCACAGCAAAGTATGCCCCTCTTCTGCACGTCACCCCTTCGTTCTTTTTCACGTTTCTGTGGAGCCCGGGAGGGTGTTGGCGTGGGATAATTGTATGGTCTCAGCTTGCGCGCATCGCATGTCCTCTCCTGAAAGCGGTGTTCCACACAGACATTTTCTCCTCCGCGATTAGGCAGATTCGTTCGGCGGTATTTTTCGCTAACCTAGGAAACTGGAGAACATCCACATGACAAAAAGGGCGCGCTGCCCCCAAAGCGGGTTTACATGAATGCGACAGCAGCGTATCGCATTGGTTCGGCGAATGAGGCGCGGCTTTATTGTAAGCGCGAAGGCGCGACAGTCACCAGCCCTACCACGGACAGACGGCGTTCGCGACAGTAACTAATACCCGATGGCCATCTTCGTCCTTGGACCTCGGTCACAACTAAAGCCCCTCCATTGCGTCCACGGCCGCTTTTTGCCTGGGCGGCGGCTGCCCAGAGCTGTGTATATTCAGGGGCCTGAGTCACAACAAAGCCGACATGAGAGAACGGTGCAAGGGCAGAAGCGCCCTGGCTTTGGCAAGCTCACACTCGAAGTGTCATGCAACACACAAAAGAGGCCGCAATTGTAAGTCATTTTCTTCCCTTGACCCCTGATTTATTCTTGTGTGATCACTGTATCATTTAATATTTAAATGATTGCTTCCTAATATTCACACGATGTCACAGTACCTTTATGTCTGCGAGCCAAAAAATTATATCTCCTTTTATTTCTAATGCAATTTTTGCGTTTGAATTGGTTGTTGAAAGGAGCGCCAGCTATGAACCGGGTAGGTACCTTTGAAAGAGGGAAAACGTAAATTCTACTCATATAAATGCTTAACTATCCTATGATGCACAAAGTTGACGAGGGTTACTCAAAGCGTATCGGAACAGCGTTAAGTTCATGAAGAGTTACCGCTGTCCATGAAGTACATGAAGAGTTAAAAATATATTTGTGTTCGCTACAGCTTTAGTAGTTTGCTTCATCTACACTCACGCAACTCAATGTGTGGTAGCCGCTGTCTCATGGTGTGCCCGTTATCGGAACTTTTGTTGCCGCGTTTCATACCGACGCGCACATTCACTGCTACACCCAATTTTAAAATCATCATAGCAGTGTGCGCAAGTGAAGGACCTTCGTACTGGTGGCGAAGAAACCAACGTGCCTTTCTAGTAGAATTTTCCTTCCGCTCTTTCTTGCCTTTTTTTGAAGTTTTGTGGGCTCAAGAGTATCGTTCTTTCAATGCTCAATCGATTTGGCATGATGAACGAATGTCGTAATTAAAAAAAAAACAGGCTACAGACCACAGGCCCTCTCAAGAACACCAGTACACTTCCGCCCCCGCCCCACATACGGGTGCGCGCTGAAGTGATTTTGTCTGGATCCACTACTGTTTTACGTCCTAAAATATCGCATGAAGTAAATTTCGAGCATTACTTAAGTAACCGAAATGAGCAAGGAATTATCACTGTAAACAACTTTGCAATTTTTTGCCAATGTATTGTGTCGTAGCCTGAAACCATGCTTCAATTTGAACATCACGGTCGCTGTACCACCTTCACTGTACCATTACTGTCCGTTTCATGCTGAAATACGGTAGTCTATGGCATTTATGTACGCGGGGCCATGCCATTACGCATGTTTTCTTGGTGCTGCGGGCAACAAAATGCTGACTCGTGTCGAGCATCGACCCAAGCCTGAAGGTCATGTGCAGCTTCCCACTGCACCCTGTTTTCTGGTGGACCAAGGAGCGTCCACCAGAAAACTCGGAAATATTTCCATTTTCCGAGTCGCTAACGAAAACCGCAAAATCCCTGTGTGTCCTCCGATGCTGTTTTATCGTTTACCTTTATAACGGCCAGTGTGTGCTTGGCTCAATAATGGCAGCGCACGCGTCCACTAAACAGTATGTCCTTTCATTAATGTTTGAAACCAGAATGGTAGGACCTCATTATAATTCTTTCCTGAGATCTCACGACAAAATTCCAAATGCAGCAAGGTTTTGCTCAACTTGCATGCCTAACCGCAAGAGTATGGTCAAACAACGCCGTCATTGCGTTATTATTTGTACTTGATAAATTTAAAGTTCGTTATTGCATTGAATAGTGAACTTTGCAGTGATTTGCTCTACCTCATTCAGGAGTGGTACTTACACCTAAAGGGGACTGCCGCCCCACAAAAGTTACTGAATAGTACACTCCTTCAGCAGACTGTAGGGCGTTTACGCACGAAGCATTGAAAACTTGACAGAGAATAATGCAAGTATTTCAGAACACCAAGGCCGAGTTTTTACAGCAGAATCGACATTTGGCCGTACCGAAACGTTAACCAGATTGGTGATGTTACAAAGCACCAGCTTCTCATATCTGCTGGCGTCCTTAGAAGCTATGAGGTGGACTGCGTCACAGAATCAAAACAGAAGCCGAAATTTCAACTGACATGGCTTGACAGTACCGATGGCTGAATTATTCCGCTTTGCGTGAGGGCTAATCCTACCATGTTCGTGTAATTTTCGCCGTTAGCAGCGCAGTTCTCGCGCGTGATTTATTTATTTATTTTTTTATTTATTTATTTAGCAATACTGCTAGCCCCAACGTGGGGCCATAGCAGAGTGGGTGTTCATGGTACAAGAACAAAATCAACAGTACAATACCGAAGTCAGAACACAGAACAATGCACTTCAAACAACATGGAAAAGATTTCACATGCAAAGCAGAAAAAAAAAGCAAGGCAGATATCAATTTTTCAAATTCCTCAATACTGGTTCATTCAATAATTTTACTGTTGAGCTCATTCCATTCTTTGACAGTTCGCGGAAGAAAGGAATACTTGAAAACATTATTTTTGGGCTGGAAAGGAACGACAGTGTGTTTGTGACGTTGTCTGGTAGAATAACCGGTAGAGAAGTTTAAGTATTCACCTGTGGTGCTATTTATCCGACCATTAACTATCTTATACCCGTGCTACACGAGCGTTCGGAAGGACATTTGAGTCAAAGGGCCTTTGAAATTTCAAATGTCCTTCGAACTTGAAGGAGTTCCGCCGATCTACACGACGATTTTCAAAGGCAGTTGAAAGTTTCCGCGTTCGCCCGCCATGTTTTGGTGTCGCCACTGCTGCCATGTTTCGTTCTTGGCGAAAATGTAATTTTACAGTAAATATGGGCAAAAAAGCAATTATTAGAGATCAAATTGATAACTATCTACAAGCGCGCACAAAACATGCACAAGGCAGCCAGTTTCTTTTTGTCTTTTTTCGCACCGCCGGTGTTGAGAGTACCAAGTTACCTCGTAATCGTAGAGCGGGTGACAGAGAACGAAAACAAGTGAACAAATGAAAAATTATGAACATCTTGCACTTGAAACACAGTTTTACTTGTAAATAATTATTTTTGTAATTACGGCTTGCAGAAACTGAGCCCGAGGGTACGACTGTTCGTGTTTCAAAGGCCTTTGAGACTCTCAAAGGTCAGTTGTCGTGCTCCTTTGACTCAAATGGCATTTCAGTCAAAGGCCTTTTAAAAACGTCGTGTAGCAGCTCAAAGGTGTCATTTGAGTCAAATGACATTCGACTCGAAGGCCTTCGAAACGCTCGTGTAGCACGGGTATTAAAGAAGAACAACAAACGGGCAATTCTATTCCTTTCTGATGTTCGTTTCAATCCGGCTTTGTCAACCAATTCAGAGACTGACGTTGGGCCGTATTTATTGAAAATAAATCTGACAGCCTTGTTTTTGATTCTATCTAGTTTATGGATATTGACATTGGTGTAAGGATCCCAAATAATGTTTCCATAATCAAGAATGGGTTGGATAAGAGATTTGTATGCTAAAAGTTTAGTGTCATATGACGAATATCGAAGAGAACGTCTCAAAAATGTAATTTCATCATTCCATTATTAGCTATGTAGTTGTTATGTCGATCCCAGTGGAGGTTGCTACATATATGCAAGCCGAGATACTTGTACTCAGTTACTCGATTTAGGATATTTCCATCAGCTGTGTAATTATAAACAAGGGGACACTTCTTATTTGTTATCGACATAGCCACACTTTTCTTATAGTTGACACACATTTGCCAAGATATACACCATTTCATGAGTTTCTCAATTTCTGTGTTAAGCTTTACTTGGTCTTCGACTGTGCGAATAAGAGAATACAGTGCACAATCATCAGCGTATAAACGTATTTTAACACCGCAGTTATCAACAATATCATTGATGAACAGTAAAAATAATAACGGGCCGAGCACAGAGCCCTGGGGGACCCCTGAGCCAACAGGTAACATGTTTGAGGGAGTGTCTTTAAAAACAACGTATTGCTGCCGGGATGTTAGATACGATTTAATCCAGTTACACAGTTGCCGGTTTTTCAATATAGCGTTCAGTTTAAGGAGCAATTTAGTATGGGAAATCTTATCAAATGCTTTGGCAAAATCTAAAAAAACTACATCTATCTGCTTTCTCTCATTAATAGCTGCGGCGAAGTCATGTGTCATTTCTACCAGTTGAGTTACAGTAGAGAAACCACGCCGGAATCCATGTTGCATTGGTGTTAATATTGAGTAATTTTCCAAGAAGACCGTAATATGCTTATGAATAAGACGTTCAAGGATTTTACAACACGTACATGTTAAAGCTACAGGACGATAGTTGGACGATGTCTGTGTAACGCTTCTTGTATGCATAATTCATAGCCTGTCGTTTTTTTCTTAAGATAAAACCTGCGCTACGTATAACGTAAGTGCATAGACCCGGTGTATTCTGCACAAACTTTGCTTCATTGGCCTTACACTGGAAGATTCTGTACGGGCGCAGAAGGCTTATAAGCAAAACAATTTCGGCATTTAAAGGGACCCTGCAACAGTTGCCATCGACTACTAGTACTGTATTTTGGGATAAAGTCTATTGTCCCAGAAATATCCTCCCGCAAGAATTATGAAAATCCGTTCACAATTAACGAAACTACGCACGATGAGAAATCGCGCATAATCGTTCCCTCTCAACTCGAGCGCGGACAAGGCGGCGAAAGCTGCGCGCTCTCTCCCGGAGAGGGGGGCGGCTCGCGGCGTTCTCATCGGCGGCCTTCGATATATCACATGCCGGGTAGTTTTCTCCTTTTCTCCGCAACGCGGAGGGGCCTATTTCCGGTCTGGTGCCACAAAAAAGCAGGCATGGGTGCCTGCTCGCAAGTGTGCGCTCGGGCTGGTAGGGCGTCTTTGAAGCAATAAACGTTTGTAGTCGAGTGGTCCCGTTGAAAGGGAAGTATTGAGCTCATCACTCAAACTCCGCGCGCACTCAAAACACAAAATAAACGGCAAAACTGTGCCTACAGGTTCAGGCATAGAAGAGGTTCGTACACAGCGATGACGACGACGGAAATGGGAGAACGTAGCCGCGAAGTTGACCAGTGACAGCCGATCGGGCAGCCATGGCCTATGTGACGTCCCTTAGGCCATGCATAATGAGGACAACTGAAGAGAGAGCGGTTTGTTTTTCCGCGTTTTTCACATCGATTTGCGCGCTCACCGCTTCACGTGCACGTGTAATATTTGGCTCAGGTATTCCTGGCAGTGTAATCTAAACGTCGCGCAGGTTTACTTGTACTGCTCAAAGAGTGTTGCAGGGTCCCTTTAAACATCAACTAAATAAAAAGGTCTCATTTTTACGGCCTACGTAATTTTATTGCGGATGTCACAGACACCATACTGCACGTGTTGGAATAAAGAAAGTAATCACGTGAAACTGTGACCATTTAGTGCAATGCCTACACAATGTGCCCGTGCGTGCAATGTACGTCCCGTATCACGGGCGCAGATTTGCACCACGCGGTCTGCGGATTTTCGCCCAGTTTACAACTTCACCTGGCACAAATACAATCACAATCAACACCAACATCATGAGAGAACCTTAAAGGGCCTGTTTGAAGACAAAATACAACCTAGTTCAATTTAATAGCACTAGCCTTTGGTAACTCGCACAGCTCCATTCCAATCGCAGACGTTTTTTTCAATCGAAGCAATGCAACAAATGCCATAAATTTTCAAATTGTGCACTGCAGTGAACTTATATGGGCAGGAGTGATGTATATAGGCCAGCACTAAAACGTAGTTAGGAGTATGTTAACTGCACGTTAGTTAACTATGTATGTTAGGTAACTATGTAAAGGAGTATGTTAACTGGAGCCCCTCTACAATCGCGCAATCATGTTCCTTGGCGGTGACTTAGGTCGTTGGGCCAATCGTACATACAGGATCCTGTGATGTCATAGTGAAATCGCCACCGGGAAGTGGGCGGGGATTCGCCACTGCTTCAAATGTTTAATTGACTGATTGATGGACTGTAGGGTTTAACGCGCCGTAGTGGAGGGGCTCCCGATTAATTTTGACCACCTGGGGATCTTTAACGTGCGCCGAAATCTCGTACACACGGGCGTCTTCGCTTTTCGCCTCCACCAGAAAAGCGGCCGCCACGGCCGGGAATCGAACCCGCGTCCTCATGCTCAGCAGCAGAACCCCAATTTTTAATTTATTATGTCGATTATTACTTTGATTAGTTTGAGATAGAACTGTATCGTTGTTATTGGGACAAGACAGTCTTTTTAATGAACGACAGTCTTTTAATTGAACCCAACATGTATTTTATCTTCATGTCCTTTAAGGGCGCTTGCAAACTGCCGTGCTTTTTTTTTTCTTTCGTTGGGGGGAAGGGGTCGAAAACAACTTTAGCCCCCCCCCCCCCCCCCCTGAACAGAAATCTTGGCTACGCGCCTGTGTCCCGCGTATTGTTACCCTACATTCATCCCACCCGTACCCAACGAGCCGAACTACCGGCATCTAGCCATCCCCAAGCATTACCGCAACGCCCTCGGAGGGCACGACTACACACTTACTTTGTCAAGTTTATAAAAAACGGCACATGCACCACTATAATAGAAGGCACTGTGATTCAAAAACAGCCCAACTGCAATGCCTCCAGAGTATCACCGGGGTCGGGTGCGGTTACAAACGATGGCCTACCTTGCTGTATCTCTCCCCTCCTCTTACCCCCCTCCTTACACACACACACACACACACACACAACCTCATCCACCTTGGACCACGTTGCCTAGTCTCCGCATGGAACCCCTGCCTAAGTATATGAGTCCGTCTAGGCGTGCCAACCGCGGCCTCCTGCGCTGTACAACCCCCACAAAGCATTCGTATAGACTAACAGGGATTCGACGATATGTTAGCAGACGCCGGTTACCCCTCCTTCACCCAAGCCGGCACAACCACTATACATGTGCCATCCGTCCCTGGTCCCTCTACACACCAGGCGCCGCCTCCCTTGAAGAGCCCTCCATCGCTCTGTTCATAGAGCATACTACCCTCAGAACGTCCGCTTAACACTCCACTTACATTTTCACGAACGCACAATCTGCAATCAGAAATCATCTACACTACACCGCCAACCCTCCTGTATACGAACATACCAGGTTCGTATTCAGTCCCACTGAACGTGACACGGTAATTACCAAGGTAATCGCTAAAAGAATTTCTGCCACATTAGATTGTAGTCAACCAAAATGAAAAATCAGGGTTTTCTAAAGGCTATTCAACAATAGACCATATTCCCACGATCAATCAGGTTGTAGCGGGAGAGACTGATTAGTCAGCCGGCCCCATCTCCAGCTGCCGCTGGTATGCACTGAGATGCAGATAAGACGGTCATGGAAAAGCGGGCGCTCTAAGCGCAGTGCTCCACACCGTGAGTGACACCGTGAGTGCGCCGATGTAATTGCAGTGCAGTTGACGTCGATTGCTGTTGTATGTGTTGTTTATTGGCGCAAGGGCAACTTGGCCAAAGAGCGCCAAATACCAAGGTTTTGTATATTTCTTTGGGGGTATACTTCTTTAAGTAAAAGGGTTAAAAATGGTGTAGGGGATCGTTTCATTAGAAGCAACCTATTGGTGTAGAGGGCCATACTGCTAAGAACTATAAGTGGTGAATGGAAATGCAGTTCAGCTTTCAGTGATTATGTAGTCCTCATCAGAGGGAGATCGGTGAAACAATTATGGTCGATATGAAATTGTTAGTAAAAATCCGACGCTAAATAAATACTCTAGGACACGACTGCATGCAAACATGGGATTTTCTTCAAGGAAATGTGCTGGGTGAATCGGGATGTGGTGCGTGTAGAGTTCTGGAAAGTGTTTGCGCCTGTCAGAGTCGTGTTCTTTGCATTCAACAAGGATGTCAATAACGGTAAGTGCTTGTCCGCATCTCGAACATTGTGGTCTTTGTGTGCCAAGGATACCGTACGGCAGGGACGTACCCAGACGGCGGGAGGGGCGAAATGTTTTGGGCCATACCGCCCTTCCCCGCGCCGCCTCTCCTCTCCCTTCGCCCAAATTCTAAAGCGCCGCCATATAAATCCTGGGCTTGATAGCTATTTGAGGCTTTTTTTTCCTTTTTTCGAAATGAGCCAAATCCACCTAAGGAGAATTTGAGAGAAGAAAACGAAAGTTTCGAACTGTACGTAAATGCAATGCTGTCAAACTATTAAATGACATGTTTTACATGTCACCTAGGGGAAATCTATAGCGGCAAGTAATTAAGAATTATGCGGATAATTTGAGCAAATATTAGGATAAGTTCGGATTTGGCTCGTACTCAGTTGAAACAGACAAGTTGGTGCGGCATTTTTCTGAAAACTTCATTGCAATTGACTTTCAAGAATGGTACTGTAGAGTTTTAAGCAAAAAATGCAATACACATGCAACAGAGCGTCAAGAACAGTAAAACTATACATGAAGAGCCGGTGAGTCCTCTTGGCAGCATTAGCAAACTCTTTTCGAAAGGTTCCGTTGGGTACTCCTTTGGACACGCCTGAAGACACTCATGAAGCTCTTCATTGCCTTGCCATAAATTTCCAAAACGCTTCACAAGAAGTCTGCTCATATCATCTTCTTCACCTTAATGAAGTGGCTAGTACCCACAGAGAAGAGATACGAGCTTGTAAGTGGCCATGGCTTGTAAGCGGCTGCTAATTACAACCTGCATGAAGGGGCTACGGGGGCGTCGTCGACAAGGGGTATCACAGGGCATTCGTAACATCGAATCTGCTGTGCCGCCGTCTAAGCTGCACGTCTGTGTCACTTTCCCCTCCCCCATCCCAAACCCACCCAACATGACACACTCGATGCCCTTTTGCGGAAAACCAATCGCCATGCATCGCTCCTTACCTTACACTCCCAGCGACAGACTCCTTGCCCTCGGCGTCCATAAAGCGATCACAGAGCACATTCTCGCAAATACCTCCTCCTGACACACCCTCTACATCGACGCCGCTCCATGTCCCTATAGCCCCGCCCACTGCACTCCCATAGTACTGCGCCCACTGGCCCCATTCCAAGCTGAACACCAAGACAGTGGAAGAGACGGCTGTTGCCCTCGCACTTTCCGTGCGTACCACCCTCTCCGGGTCCTCTCTTACTCGCAAATAACCATCCACCATTTTCTCCGGGGCAACACCTCCGTGTACCTGTGGTCTTCACTGGTGCAGCAGCGCCAACATGCTCGCGAACTAATACGCCTGGCCGCCACTTCATCAACGCCTACACGCGACGCCCCTGCCGCTAGTGCAGGACGGCTCCTGCAGTACCAACACTTCGCCCTTCAGTACTGCCCCTACCGGCACCACTAAGTTGCATCACATCCACGGCCACCCTATAGGCGCAGCGCAATCCTTTCGCGTCCTCCAGAAGCAGACGTGCCTTACCGCACCCTCCTTCGCACTCACCCGCAACTCTTCTACTACTCAGCCTGCCCCGCCAGCCCTCGAAGAGCTCCCTGTGCGAGTGCACTTAGAACCCCCGTCCCCTTCCTCTCCACTCCCTCTGGGAGCAGGCCTTGTGCGACCCGGAGGCCTCGAGCCTCATGTTCGTGACCACTGAAGCCCCCCCCCCCCCCCCCCCCCCGGTGGTCTCTACGGCCCTCCGCGCCACCCCCTCCTCTGAACCCTAAGTTCGAATAAGGTATGGGAGGACTGCGCGGGCCTCCATAGGCTTCTATAAACATATCAGCCCTTATGGGCTCGTGTATATGACGAATAGATACGTCTTTCAGGTAACAAAAAGAGGCTTTGGCATCCCTACGGAAGTTTGTGCGTGAAGCGCCCACAAGATAGAGCAAAGATAAAGCTCTGATAGATAAAGCTCTGATAGAGTACCTGCAACTCACAGGTATAGACCAGGCTCTGTGAATAACTCAACGTTTCTGTGAGCATCAAGTTCTTGAACATCATCGCCATCATCTTCATCACGTCGTCAACTGGCGTAGCAAGTTAGGCATTTTAGCCCGGCTAACATCGCCAGACTTCATTATAGATCGTTCTCTATCTCTCCTCCACGAGAGGCTATTACTAGCAAACTATTTAGGTCAATCCTCCCCCTCTCCTTTTGCCGTCCTTTCCAACAAACGCCACTCCTGTCTGCCCAGTCCTCCTCCACAGGACTGCACTTCACTGACCAGTACCTGAAGACAGGCATCCTGCAACACAAGAGGGGATTGTAGTGAGGAGCGGTGTTTTCGGCCGTATGAATGATCCCGTCATCACGCACAGAATGTTTACCAATTCTTTTGAGAACAAAATATCCGTCAAGTCCCTCCCCACAATATTCGCCGTAACAAAAAAAAAAACGGTCCTTGCGCCGTGTAACAGTACGGCGGAGTAGACGTTTCGACCTCGACCGTGGAATAAGTGGTGCGAACTACAGTCAAATCCCGTTATTGCGAACCTCATGTTAACGATTATTTCAGATTAACGAACATTTTGAAAATCCCCTACCAAATCCCCATTAATTTCTTTGTAAAAATATTTCACTAGTACGAATTTCAGAACGCCGATTAAATATTTCAGAATAACTCATCGAAATTTATCGTCCTCATAAAACAACACTTCAAAATGACGAATTCCGTGTGTACGAAATTACTCGTGTTGGTGTGAACGACGACTAATGGTGGGCATATACAACTATCATCATGAGCATACTAAATGCGCGTTCGCGCAATCGCCATCGCCTGCGCTTGGGGGGTCTCGACTCCCCATGCGCCTCCCTGTTCTGTGGCTAGCCCCTGTCGCCGCCTTTGTTCCGTAGTCCAGCTATGCGGCTACGTCGGCACGCTAGTCATAGGGCTGTTTTTGTTTCTACGTGCGCGATGAGCTCCGGAAGCTGCACGAAAAAGAAACGGAGGCAGTTTTCTTTGCAAGATGTTTTGTAGTGCGTAGCAAAAATGCGAACTTTTCTTAGCAGGTGCACCAATGCCACCGAGGCAGTGCACAAGAACGCGGACAGCTTCGAATCGTTCGTCTTGCAGCAGTTGAGTGGCACACGTCAGGCAAATATCACCTATTTCTTCAAATAAACGTGCATCCAGACCCGCGTTAGAGGCTAACGTGATTGTGCACGTGTTCCCAGCAAGGGTAGGTGGATGCTTTTGTTACGTTCACAATTTTTACCACGCTTTTTTTTCACTCTAACCATTATTCAAAATAACGAACTATTTCTAGCGGTCCCTTGAAATTCGTTGTATTGAGATTTGACTGTATTCTGCGCACTGTGCGAACAAAGCATGTTATGTACTTTAACAAGGCAGTGCGCGGGCAAATTGGGAACCTTGGGTAGGTATGTCCAAAGGTAGATTTACAAGGTCTGGTAACCCTGGGTAGGTCCATGGGTTCAAAAGCGCCCAATAGCCTCGACGATAGGGTCGACCCAAGGAGCAGACTGGCGTCGTGGTGCGTCACTTTCTTTTCTCTTTTTTTCTCATTATGACTTCCAGGGAAGTCATCACTGGGAAGTCAGGATATCCGGTGTGAGGGCACGCCCTTGTCTACACCTGCAGACAGAGTCAGAAAGAAAGTTATGCGAACCATTAGGTTGCAAGCACGCTCTCCCTTCAGGGAACTTCCCGTACGCCGCTTGATGAACGCAGCCTGTGGGCATACGATGGCCACTTTGTCGGGACACTTAAGTCTGCTTATGTGCTTTGGCGTCCAAAACCTGGCAATACTTTTTATCTACTTGTTTGCTGCTACATCGCAATTGCACTTCTTCGCTTTTGCTTCTTGTTTCTTTGGCGGGAATTACTACAACCTGTTTCTTTTAGATGCGGCGCATCTCTTTCTCTGAGGCATGTCCCTCCTGCGTCGTCGGCGGCGGCGGCGGCGTCCGTCCGTAGCCCTCCTCCGTTCGCCTCTCCCACAGCTGTGTGCAACACTCTCACTCCGGCGTATTAGCATAACGACAGCTGGCGCGCTTGGTTGGCGCGCTTGGTTGGCGCGCTTGGTTGGCGCGCGCTTCGCTGCGTTAACGCTGCGTTAACGCTGCGTTAACAGCTGCTCCGGTGCGCATGTGCGCGCATGCGCGACTCTCCTCCGCGGTCTGCTCTCCTTCAACCCAATGGAAACGCCAATTGAACCCCCAGATGCGCCGCATCACACCAGGGTTCCCTCGCGGGGAGATGGAGGCAATTTTTAGATGCGGCGCATCTCTTGCCCTGAGGCATGTCCCTCCTGCGTCGTCGGCGTCCGTCCGCACGCCACCTGCACATGCGCGACTCTCCTCCGTTCGTCTCTCCCACAGCTGTGCGCAACACTCTCACTCCGGCGCATTAGCATAACGACAGCTGGTGCGCTTGGTTGGCGCGCGCTTCGCTGCGTTAACGCTGCGTTAACAGTTGCTCCGGTGCGCATGTGCGCGCATGCGCGACTCTTCTCTCCTTCAAGCGCTGTGAATATAAAGCGGGTATCGCGCTGGGTGGTGGCCGCTAAAACACATGTACTCTCTCATTTCGCGTATGCATGTGCATGAAAATGTAAAATTGCCTCCATCGTCCCGTGTATGAGAACATCCGTATGTGATGGAAGGCATCCTACGCGTTCACAATACGTTTCACGCGATGTAGAGAATCAACCCAATGGAAACGCTTATTGAACCCCCAGATGCGCCGCATCACACCAGGGTTCCCTCGCGGGGAGATGGAGGCAATTTTTAGATGCGGTGCATCTCTTGCCCTGAGGCATGTCCCTCCTGCGTCGTCGGCGTCCGTCCGCACGCCACCTGCACATGCGCGACTCTCCTCCGTTCGTCTCTCCCACAGCTGTGCGCAACACTCTCACTCCGGCGCATTAGCATAACGACAGCTGGTGCGCTTGGTTGGCGCGCGCTTCGCTGCGTTAACGCTGCGTTAACAGTTGCTCCGGTGCGCATGTGCGCGCATGCGCGACTCTTCTCTCCTTCAAGCGCTGTGAATATAAAGCGGGTATCGCGCTGGGTGGTGGCCGCTAAAACACATGTACTCTCTCATTTCGCGTATGCATGTGCATGAAAATGTAAAATTGCCTCCATCGTCCCGTGTATGAGAACATCCGTATGTGATGGAAGGCATCCTACGCGTTCACAATACGTTTCACGCGATGTAGAGAATCAACCCAATGGAAACGCTTATTGAACCCCCAGATGCGCCGCATCACACCAGGGTTCCCTCGCGGGGAGATGGATGCAATTTTTGCTACACACTGTATGTCTCCCTTTTTCAGTTTATTTTCTTCGTCTTACTGCGCCAATTACATCAACAAACAGAGCGGTACACACCACAACATGTAAGTTCTACTCACCTGTCGTCACGTTGAAATGCCACGTGGCACGCACTGTTCTACGGCTTTTACGCTTCCAATTCACAGTTTTCTGAATTTTGTCAGGCGTGAACGTTTCCCTTCAAAGCTCTCTATTCCTAGCCATTTCCCTGTTTGTATAACGAAGAAAAAACAAGGGCAAATACTCTTGTTCTGCGCTGTTAGTGTGCGAAAAGCACACGGAAGATCACAGGGATGCTGCTGTGCAGATTTGTGCTCTAATCCCGGCGAATGTATTTTTATTTACTCTTTACAGCGACGGCCATTTTTTTCGAGGGACGACCAACAACGACGACGCTTTTTGGCAAAGTAGGGCACTGTAGGCATTCATCTTAAAAATTTGTAAGTAAAAAAAATTGACTGGAAATTGTCATGATAAAAGGGGCTAGAAATTTTTCGCAGAGTCCTGCACTGCATATACGCAGACGATATTACAATATGGGCCACGGGCGGCAGCGACGGCGATATAGAAGCCGGCCTGCAGCAAGCTGTAAATACTATCGAGAAGACACTGGAGGGCACCGGACTGAAATGCGCTCCGCAGAAATCCCAACTTATGATCATCCCCCCACCGGGAAGACAACGAAAAAAAGCCGCTGCAGAAGCGGAACGAAACATTACAATCAGCACCGGGGACGGCATGCCCATCCCTCACGTGGACAAGATCCGGGTGTTGGGGATGCACATTGACGCCCACCGCACCAACGGCACGGCAGCCAACCAAGTGGTAACAAAGATTGGCATCGCCACGAGGCTAGTAAGAAGAATTGCGACTAGAGCTCGTGGCGCCAGAGGGGCTAGCCTCGTACGACTGCTGCAGGCTTTCGCCATCAGCCACGCGGCGTACGTAGGCGCCTTCCACAAGTGGACTGCCAGAGAAGAGGCGCGCATCGATGCGGCCATCCGGAAGGCATACACCGGAGCCCTGGGCCTCCTCAATGGCACGAAGACGTCGGCCTTGCTATCTCTGGGAGTTCATAATACGCTCTCGGAGATCAGCGAGGCCCAACGCACACCCTGCTAACGCGCCTAGGAGACACGGCTGCTGGGAGAAGAATATTAGAGCGAGTCGGCCTAAAGTCCCCGAGGGATGGCGACTACACCACGACACCAATAGACGAGCAAACATTGAGAAAGCTGATCGTGTACCCGTTACCCCGTAACATGGACCCGACGAACGATGAACCCAGAAGAGCAGCGAGAGCCAGGGCGCTGCTCAAACTGCACGGAAGCGAGGACGGGACGGTCTTCGTGGACACCGCCAGGACCCCGGGGGAGAAGGCGTTCGTCGCAGTGGTGGTTTCGGCGACAAGAAAGACGGTGATCAACGCGTGCAGTGTCCGCGCCGTTGGTGCGGGCCAGGGCGAAGAGGTCGCGATAGCTCTGGCCCTGAAAACCGGGGGAGTCAGGACGATACTGAGTGACAGTAAGAACGCGATACGAAATTTCGGGCGCGGAGCCGTGTGCGGGGCGGCTGCGAGTTTATTAAGGGACTCAGTGCCAGCATCATCTGTGACACTGAAATGGTTCCCAGCCCATGCGGGATATGGGACGTGTACGAACATACAGTGAACTGCAACGAGGTGGCAAACGCCGCGGCCCGTGATCTCGCAAAGTGCCGGGAAGTGGCGAACTATGCCGCCGGTGTTGCAAGGGAGACGACTACGAGCCTGGAAGACGAAAACCAGCAACTCACGTACCAGCTACAGGGAAATCCTCGAATGGTATCGCGAACGCCGCCGGGTATTCCCCCCACCACACCGAGATCTCACTCGGCGGGAGGGGGTACTACTCAGGCAGCTACAAACTGAAAACGTTCTCACCCCCGCGTTGGCAAAACACATGTGTCCGGAACTCTATGAAAACGACACGTGTAGCCTGTGCAACCTGGACAGGGCCACGCTGGCCCATGTGCTGTGGGGGTGTGGCAAAAGGGGGGCGACGGACAGCGTGCTGCCGCCGCCTGTGAGACACTGTGTGGGGTCGGGGCATCCCGAAGAACAATTACAGGCCGTCCGGCAGCTCGAGGCTGCGCTGGCCCTCCAAAAGCGAAAGGGGGACACTCCGAGTAGCAATAGGAGGCCGGCAACCTAGCCCCGAGGTCTAGGCCCGGGTGCCACCGAGGTAAAGGTGGTTGCTAGATAGGGTGAACCCCGCGCCCTGCGCGGCCGGTGGGAATCCCGCATGCTGGAACGAAATAAAGGTTATTCTCTCTCTCTCTCCTGCATCCCGTAGTGGAGATAAACAGGCTGATGATGATGACGTTGGCCCACATTGCATTGTGTGAAGCCGCGCGTAGTTAACCGAAGTTAACCACACGCCCAGATAATTGCGCTCATAACGAAGCATGATAACGAAGGTCTCCTGATCTCCTCATAACGAGGATCTCCTGACAACGAAGCAAGAACTAACTATGCTTTCGAGAACATCGCAATAATTCCACATGACGCGTGAAAGAAGTTGACAGTGGCGCGTAGTGTCCCGGGGGCGAATTCACTTCCGACAAAGACGAAGCAGTTTTTGCAACATAGCCACGGCTGGGGCTGCCATTCCCGAGCCGTAAAACCAACGTAGCACCAGAAAGTTTTGACGCAGTCACTCCATAAAGGAAGACAAAATAAAAGTTCACAGGCTTTCAATCCTTCTGAGTACCGTAGCTTCAAAATGCTGGAAGCTTCACTAGGAGGCTCAATAAAAGAGAGAGAAAGAGTGTGAGAAAGAGAAGGAAAGCTTGAGAGACAGAGAGATTAAGAGAGAGAAAGGTAGAGAGAAAAATCTAACGCCATTTTCTGGAACAAAGACGGTTCTTCCAATACAAATGCCAAGTTCACAATCCAATCAGCTGCTGAGCACTACGACGCGGGTTCGATTCCCGGCCGCGGCGGCCGCTTTTCTGATGGAGGCGAAAGGCGAAAACGTCCGTGCGTGCGAGATT
Source organism: Haemaphysalis longicornis (assembly GCF_048455015.1). NCBI lineage: Eukaryota > Metazoa > Arthropoda > Arachnida > Ixodida > Ixodidae > Haemaphysalis > Haemaphysalis longicornis. The sequence continues at coordinate 189,518,665 of NW_027526445.1, forward strand.
TAGGCGCACGTTAACGATCCCCAGGTGTCAAAATTAATCTGGAGCCCTCCGCTGCGGAGCGCCTCATCACCTGCGTTGCGTAGGCGCGTTAAACCCTGCAATCAATCACAATCTAATCAGCCAAAGTCTCAATCTACAAGGCTGAGCTAACCGAGTTATATTTTACGATTTTCTATCCACTAGTTTGCAATTTGGTGACCCTAATTTGCTGGCGCGGTTCGTTCTGCGTTATCGTTAATTTCCGTCTGAATATCGTTAATTTCCGTCCGAAACACCGCTGGTGCGGCCGGCTGTGTCAATAAGCTAACATTTCTACCGACATCCCGCGTAGAGTTTCGCATTTTGGAAAATTAAGATGGACAGTTCCCATTGCAAAAACTGCTCAGTAACGACGCCACCTTGACAGGGTAGCCCAATGCCGCGAATCAAAAACCCTAAATAAACGTCAGGTCATAAGCATAGCTCAACTTCAAATTGAGTTATAGTCACATGTGAGGTCAAATGGCAGAGATCAAATGTGCTGGGATTAAATGCAGACAAAACAAAATACCTGTTATTCAGGCCAAAAGGAAGAAAAATTTCTACGAACCTGAAATTAAACTTTAATGACCTGAATATTTTACAGTCTGAAACAATTTGCTTCTGCGGGGTAACATTCCATTAATATCTATCATGGACGCCACTCATAGCTTGCCTTAGAACAAACCTTTGTCGAACTGTTGGTGCACTAAACGGACTGAGATATTACTTAACTTGTAAAACGGCAATTTTAAAACGCGCTCTTTCATTCGCGGCCAAATTATTTCTTTCGAGAATGGTCTACCACAACGCAAACAAACCTAAATAAACTTAAGCTACTGAAAAAACGAGCAATACGAGCTATTACAAATATAGCGTACTTTGAAAGCTCTACAAAATACATTTAAAATATGAAATATTGCCAGTAAGGTAACCCTTCACACAAAAATTAACTCTCGTGGTACTTAGCCGGTACCATTCTGACAAAATAATTTTTTAATCGAATTACCATGTCCACAGTAGCACATGCGAACTGAGAACATGCTTGATAGAAAAGTGCCGTTCTCGATCAGGGTATGGTGACGAGAGGTGAATATGGCATATCACTTCCCTCTGCAATCCTAGATCTCATTAAGTGCCGTAGCTATAAAAAAGGTGAAAAAAAATGGCGAAATACAAATTGCTGATGCAAAGAACAATTTGGGTTGACAGCAGTTTTAACTCCGTTATTTTTTGTCACTGTCCAGTGCCCCAATGATATATGTGTATGCATTACATGAGATTTTTGTTTCTTGTTGTGCTGGTTTTACACTCAGTTTTGTGCTCATTTTTTCGTACTGGTATGAGTATAGCAGTATACACTTCCTCAAATTTATTTCGGCCAACTTATGTGAGTCGTTTTTGTCTTTCTTTCTCTCTCTAGTTTGTGCAGAGAAATTACTCTTGTTTTTGCGATCCTGCAGCTTCATTGACTGCAATCGGTGGCCGGGCCCCGTCATGCATATTGTCCTTTGCCTTAAGCCATGCCACCAAACACGGTTTGTATTGGATACTCTTGAAATAAACAGACACAAACAACTTAGTATAGCAGTATACACTTCCTCAAATTTATTTCGGCCAACTTATGTGAGTCGTTTTTGTCTTTCTTTCTCTCTCTAGTTTGTGCAGAGAAATTACTCTTGTTTTTGCGATCCTGCAGCTTCATTGACTGCAATCGGTGGCCGGGCCCCGTCATGCATATTGTCCTTTGCCTTAAGCCATGCCACCAAACACGGTTTGTATTGGATACTCTTGAAATAAACAGACACAAACAAAGGTAGCCTACACGTCGACGATAGCTCCTGATCGAAGCTCTCGGGAGCTTTGACTCCTGTCTTGTTAAGAAATCACAGTTATAAGAAACTAACTTCAGTGGCTGATGTTTTTGTGGCATGGATGCGCCGTGCAAGACGCTTCTAATTAAAAATTACTTAAAGAAGCACTGAAACGAAAATTTTGTAAGACTTTTATTGCTTTTATCGATGCTTAATGGTCTGGCGAACCTGAAACAGCACTTCAAATACTTCAGCGCACGATAGTTAATTACACCGAACGGCCTGAAAATCGTTTGTTTCCAATTCCCGCGCTTTCATCCCGAACGGCGCATATGACAGAATCCCTGGCTGACCTCACCGCTTTGTGCGGACGTCACCGGCGCCCGCTCGCCGCTCGTGGGGCCGCGCGCGTGAACTGACGTCACGAGTTTTTGACGAGCGCTGTCGCGTCACTTCTTTTGGCTTTCACTGGATGATGTCACGCTGATGTCCATTTGCTGAGTGCCGCTCCGCGCGCTGCTCCGTCGGCGCGATAAATTAGATCCAATTGAACTATGTTCTTCGCGTCGCAGGCCGCTCATATTTCAGCCAGGGTATTCTGTTGAGTGAAGGAAGCGAACTGTGCAATAATTTTAACGCCGAAAATTGGTGTCAGTGCTCCTTTAAGGATTGATTGGTTCATAGAACCCAAAAATAAGGTTAGCGCTGAACAACCCTACAGACTACGGATTGTGGTACTGGCGATACTTAAGCTGGTCTATTAAAACCATTGAACAGTGCCGCTCCAGTTCGCCTCGGTGAGTAATGCTTCTTCAGCACCAACTTACTTTTTGAATAAAAACCCTGTTTCGAACCTAATTAGAAAGTTATCACGATTGATTTGTTCTTTTAATAACGTATTTACCCAGATCTCGCTGCGTTAAGTTTTGCCTTCTACAATAATTACTAAAACCTAATTCGTTTCTGTGCTGCGCAAGTGGGCATACTGGAAAAAAATGGAATTACTAAGACAATATAAAAAGCATTCACTATTCAAAAAAAGCTTCTTAAGTGCCCCATTTGATGTGCCGGGTTTATTTTGTCTAAATTTATTCTCACAATACTTTCTTCGTGCAGTGTGCTATTACTGGGTATCGTTATCATAGATATCATAGATATCGTTATCATACGTATTTCTCATCATAAAACACGACCGACGAAAGACGGCATGTCGGTTGTGCCTAAAATACCACGCAGGGAAGTCACTACTCGGACCATACTGAACAGGCAGCGCAAAAAGGACGGGACAAAAGAAGAATTAACGACGACACAGCGCTGAACTCTCAACTGAATTTTATTAGAAAAAACACACATATATATATATACTCCACTCTGAAGATTCACGGGGCTTCCTATCTTCTCATCCGCGATTACAGCACAAGTAAAGCGTTGTCAGCCTGCACATGCCAAATGTCACACGATGCGCACTGCACCAGAGAGTAATACAAACTCACTCTGTCACCTTGGCAAACGCGACTACAGCACTGACAAAATGCACGTGCCAAAGACCACACTAGTGCGCACCGCGACCAGTCAAGAACACATACAGTCAAACCCGATTATTACGAACCCGGATAGAGCGAATTATGCTATATATCGAACAAAACCAAAGCCGTTACGAAAATTCTTGCTAAACATATTCCTTATAACGAAGTTCATATCGGATATATCGAACTCGGCGCGCCTACAATTGCCAACGAAATGCATGAGATCTCGGAGCGGCGATTGAGATTTTGAGACTCGCATGGAGCGACGTGACTCCCGACACCTTCCGTAACTGTTTCCGACGCAGGGGATTCATGACGGAGCCCATCGAGTCAGCCAATATTGCTTCGATATTGAAGGACATGGACTTGAAGTGGTGCTAACGACGTCTCCGCCAAAAAGAAAGTGAAAACGAAAATCACCGCTCTTTTGCGAAGTAGGCAGTTAAGGCCGAAAGTAGCTTTATTGCATGCAATTAATGGATTGTTTTGTATAAGGTAATGGCATACTTTATGTGTTCGTTTCTCTATATGAGATTGGCAACGGGGGTTCGTGTATTGCGAACTAACAAAAAAATTCGTTATAGACGGGTTCCGCTGTATGGAACTATTGGATATTTCGAACTAACCGCGGCGCATATTAAAGTTCGCTATAACCGGGTTTGACTGTATTCACTTTCAGCTAACGACACTGACGGACCGCTGACGCACTTGTCTCCATTTTTTCTAATGCTATGCGGTTCTATAATTTCCCGTACACGTTGGTCCTTGTGCTTAGCAATTAGTACAGTGTCTTGTAAAACAGGGACACTCCCACATTTCGCACAATGCTGAGCAACATGGGAATACTTGGCGCCTTGCAACGTGCGCTTGTGCTCCAAGAGTCTCAGGTTTAGGCAGCGCCTTCTCCGCTGGCATTGTGTCACGCTTTTTTTTAGCTGGTTTAAAACCGGTTCCCTGCATAACAAATTTATAAAAAAGTGCCTTCCCAGCAGTGCATTCTTGTCTAGAGGTGAAGCCGTTTTTAGGGGGATCGCTGTGAACTTTATCTTTGTTAGCTGGCTTTTCCCCGTAGTGTGTTGCCCAGTAAATCATGGTCATCTACTTAGGAAGCATGATTACAGACAACTGCTCTAACTCTTATGTTATCAAAAGTATCCCGAAACAAATTGTATAACAATTAGCCGCTAAGATGGCTCTACCACTATATGCGGAGTTTCATTTACAATTACCTATAGATCCCAATGAAGCTGTAAACGTTACAGATTACTGCCTGCAGTCATTCGTGGCCATCTACGGAGGGAGCATTGTTACAGAAAACGGCTGTAACTGTTCTTTTACCGGAACTATCTCGAAACAAATTTTAATACAATTAGCCGCCAAGACGATTTACCGGGGTGGCCTCAAGTGGCCGAGCAAAAAAGTAAATAATCGTTCCAAAAGAAGACCAAAACGCGGCCCTAATTACGTGAAAAAGCCCAAAACGAGCAAGACAATATTAGAGTTCGATAAATGCTGACACTCTTGAAAAAAGTTTATTTTCGTATGACAATTACTCACCGAAACATTTGTGAGGAAGTGAACAAGCAGCAGCAATTTTTTTGTACCGCGAAAATCCAAATATCTTGATCTCTATCTCCCTCTATCTCTCTTTATCTCCAAAATATTTGATGCAAATTTAGGGGTGCGTTCATTACGCGGAGTAAACTTTTCGCGAAAAACTTTTGAGCACAGAAAAGGCCAGCAAGTTGCGCGTCAAAATTTTTACAGTAGGTCTCCTGAACATAATAAAAAAACTCCGCACACCGCCGCCAGCCTCTTTGCAAAGTGACGCAAAATGCAATTTTTTCATGAATTACGGAACGCGCCGGAACGAGTTTGCTGCGAGGTGACAACAGGGCGACCAATGAGTGGGTGCCGCTGTCACCATGGAGGAAAGAATTTTCCTCCATGGCTGTCACAGTGCGGGATATCAAAACAGGCGGGGCCGACGCAGCAAACTGAGCGTTTTTCTTTTTTTTTTTTTTTTTCTTGTGCGCCGAAATCTCGTACACACGGGCGTTTTTGCTTTTCGCCCCAATCACAGAAGCGGCCGCAGCGGCCGGGAATCCAACCCGCGTCCGTGGGAATGAGGTATTTGCCCGACATGTGGTCTAGACAAACTTCGGCTATTCTATGGCCATGCAAAGGGTAGAACTAAGTTTGAGAAGCCTTGTTTATAGCACCTTTATGCTTTGTGTTGTACACAAATGCCAGTGTGTCACAAAACACAGTTTAGGGGGGGAAAAAGTAATTGTGTCATAAAGCACAGTTTAGGGTGGGAAAAAATTAGGGAAGCTTGAATGTACGTGCAAGACTTGAATGATGAAGCTGTTGTAGGTGAGCATTGCCAGACACAGTTTATCATTGTTTATTGCATGGTTGCAGTGGTAGTAATCGTCGTCATATGCCTCAAAAAGATAGAGGTCTTCTCTGCGGGGAGTGGTGGATGCAAAGTCATCATCAGCATTGTAGATTTCCATTGTCTCTTTGTCATCGACTCAAGCCAGCGGTGGCGGGATCTGCAAGTCATCTCAGGAAGGATTGGCACACTCAAAGCCATGTTTCCAATTACCCATTATGGCTTCTAGAGAATGTGGTGGCCGCGGTGACCTCTCCAAAGCAGCGTGTCTTTTCATCTTTAGCATTAGTGCTGAGTTGTTGTTTTACATGTGCAGTACCCAAGCAACCAAGGACGTCCGTGGGACGTCCGAAATACAGCCCGGCATCCAAGGCCCGGTTTGGATGGCCACTGTACGTCCACTTTGGACGTACATTTTCGGACGTACAGTGGACATCCAGAAACGGATGTACAAGTCCGAATGACATCCGCCAACGGACGTAAAAAGTTACTATGAACCATCAAATAATGGCGTACATTAGATATAACAGCAAAAACGCAAACAGCTACTGTGCTTTTAAATTAAAAAGATTTTGTACATCAACACCCTGGCTTGTAGGTTGCAAGTTTCATCTGCATATTTCTAATATTAAGGCTAATTTTTGAAGCACTTCACCAGTTTTGAAGCACTTCACCAACTCCAACGACGATCTCTTTGTGGAAGGATATATAAGAATTGACAACTACTAACGAAACATGAAGCAAGTTCATTGTGTTCGTGTATGCAGTCTTCCCGGTAGTGCACTGCCTTGCGCGGTGTACTGTTCTGTTTGTTGTAAGAACATTAGCTTGTCGTTAAGTGATTCTTAATTTTTTACTGAACATCCACAATACTGCAAATTTCGGACGTCCGACTGGACGTACGGAATTGTTAAAACCGGACGTCCAACGAACGTACATGGTACGTCCATCGGCCCTGAAACGGACGTCATACGGACGTCCGCTAGAGCCAGAATGGACGTATGGCCGACGGACGTCCGGTAGTTGCTTGACAGCACTGTAGGTTTTTTTTTTGCTAGTCACTATGCGTGCCCCGGAATCTCGGCGGTCGCTGTGAGGCACGTGCGCACGAGAGCATGGCATTTTCTTGGTATTTTTTCCTGGAACGGCGAACTTGTGGCAGTTCCGCTGTTACAACACG